>NW_004524859.1:1627094-1634391 GCF_000260255.1 Octodon degus
CAAGCCACCACACGCAGTCTCAATTGCCATCTCAGTGCACATCGGGGGCGGGGCCAGCATGGCAGGCCTGGGGATTGAACCCTTAGGCCCTGTGCCTACTTGCAGGTGCTTTAATCTGCTGAGCTATTTGGCCAGCCCTGACACAATTGTCTTTACAACAAATCTAATAACAAGACTAGGTAGTCTTTCGATTTCACAAACTGATACTTGAGACTATAATTATTGGAGTATCGTTAGCATTTAATATGTGTATGCATTGCATAGTGTTCAAACATACTTATCTTCTCAAACACTGGTCGCCTTGCAGTTCTTCAGCAGTGCTTGATGCTGCTGTGCGTGAGGTGAGTGACATATTGCCATCTTACCTTTCCAGTGGCATCCAACATTATCTGATGACATGCACTTGTGTTTCTGAGATCATAGCGTTTTCTTGTTCCTTGTTATATTCCTTCGGACCTAAAACTCCCTCAGAGAGACAAACTAAGTCTATTGCCAAAACTGAACCCATTTCTGTTCATAAATAGAAGTGGCCTTCTTTGTTTTTAGCGCCAAGGAGGATCTTCTAAGGGTGGGACAACAGACAGGGATGCGAGAGCAACTTGACACCTAACATTTCTTGAGGAGTCCTGGGAAGGTTGCCGCAATCAGTGCCAAGGTGAAATATGGCACTTTCGTTGTATATCTCCTTTGCAAAAAAAGTGAGAGAAAATTTTGCTAAATTGCTAACTTGGTCTCAAACTTGCATTCAACCTCCACACTGCTGCGATTATAGGCATCTGATACATGCCCAGATGCTCCTCTTCATTCTAAAGTATTCCCGATCTGAATTTGAGCCACTGTCCTCAGAGTAAGGAAGGATGAAAAAACTAGAATCTCTCTTGTGAGTCAATGCAGTTCTTAGCTATGAAACCCTGTAAAGTTTCAAGAACAGGTTATGTGGGCCCAAAATATAATGGCAAGAGCAAGCCTTCCCATTCCAAAATGCAGGAATAGAAGCATAGAAAAGAATTAGAGTAAAGCAAGCCTGGAACCCAACAGGGCAAGCATTAAATCTGTAGTTCTACATTCAGCACTGGGGCCCTTGGTGGTGAGATGTGAATTCCAGTGGCTTGGGCAACTCCAGTGTGCAGCCCCTACAGCCTCTCTTGGGCTGGCTCTGCTAACTGCCTGAAACTTTTCTTGCCAGAGTTTCCAAATTCCTGGCATCTCCAGCTTCCCGGAGTCTCTACTGCACCCTCAGCTTCATTCCCACGCTTTGTACATCTGCTTGTGCATGTTGATCCCACCATTGTCTCACAGGCTCCTATTAATTGGGGTATGCATATATATTCATATTTCTTACCTATTCCTATGTCATATATATTCATATATTAAATATACCATAATATCAGATTTACAACATTTTCTCTGACCAGAAGTTCCTCTTAATGACAAATCTTCCTCCAAACAAGAACAGTTGAAGTGAATTGAAAAAGCTCAGATTCTGGTTAACTTCTCCTTCAGAAGAGAGATCTTATGATCATGAAATAAGAGAAATCATCTCCAGAGCTAGAATAATTGATGAATGGGCAATTGCAAAAACAAATTAAAAAGGGAGCCTGCAGGATACTCACACCAGCCGGTGCCCAGGCACAGGGTATGTGATTGCAACCTCCCAGGGCCTGCCAGATCCTCATTCCAGCCAGCATCCAGGCCGGGCATGTGTGTGCAACTTCTTCCATTGAACAGACCTGGTGTGGAATCTGGAGCAGAACTCACTGAAAAGAGGCTAGAGACAAGAACCAGCCAACTGATCCAGGAGCAGAACATCTTTCCAGAGTGGTACAGAGGGTTCTCTTCCAAGGGATGCACTAGGAAGAAGTGGAGCACAGAGGCCAGACCCAAGCCACACCCAGCAGGATGAGTTTCAACTTGGTAGATCCAGACCTGGTGCTAAGGTAATAACTCTACCAAAGCTCTACACCAAAGGTCAGAAGGCAGTGCTATACAAAAATGACAAGGAGAACGAGCAAAATTCATTCTCAAGCCCCAAGCCCACTCAGAACAAATGCAGGAGACAATAGCATAAAAGAAATTGGAAAGCACACACCTGAAATCTCTGAAACAACAGCATTTGAAGTAAAGAAACAACTGCAGGACGGTATAGAGGAAATCAGATAAAAAATAATTTCTAAAGTAAAAAAAGAAATGATAACTATGATGAAACAAGTACTAAGTGCTTCTAAGGAAGACATTGATTAAAAAATAGAGGAGAATAGAAAATCATGGACTCCTTGAATGAGCAATATAGGAAAGAAATAGAATGCATGAAGCAGATTCAACATGCCATAAAGGAAATTAAACCCTTAATCACAAGCTGACAAAACTGTTTGAATGAAAGTGAAAACAGACTTTCAGACCTTGAAGGCACCATTGAAGTTAGTGAAAAGATAAGGAAGCATATCATTTTCTATTAATTGTATTGAGAAACAAATAGCAATGAGACAGTTTCAAAACCAATAAGTAGGACAGTTTCAATAATTAATACATTGCATATTGTTGTTTACATAGTAGTCATTCATATTACAAGATGCAGACGTAAAATTCTGTCCAAACACCTGTAGTACAAATATTTGTTCTCACTGAATTAGAGGAAAGTAGCTGTATCTCTATCTTAACTATTTTGTGTATACAGATGCAAAATGGTCCTTCGTTTCTATCCCCTTTTTTTGTTTAGTTCAGTCAGAGATGGGTATTCCATTGCCATTAAAATATTGTAGGTGCATGAATTCAGAAAAATAATCCACCATAGTGCAGTAGTCCACAGTAGGAGTGGGTTATCCATAGGATTATCAATGTTAGAAGTTGTTGACTTGAGCCTTTTACATCTCAGCATATTAATATGGCCTTAATTTTTATACCTCATTTTTATAATTTTCTGCTTGATGGTTAAGACCAAGATAAAGCAAGACCTATATAACAAGAAATGTAACTTTTGTATCTGACAAAGTCAGTTTCAGGATTTATCCTGAAACCCTGTACAGCACTTTTTATATCCTTTGTCAGTGTCAGCCATGTGCATGAGTCACAGACATTGATTGACAAATTTGCTGTCTGTGAAAGAGGGAAAGATGTTTTCTCTCCATGTGACTCTCCCTAGGCACACTCTATATCATCAATCACTTTCCTCTGTGAACCCATAATCTCCTTTATCAGAAAATTTGCAACACAACTGAGTCACAGGATGTTACAGTACAGGTTCTCCTATGTCCTGAGTCCTCACTAACATTGAAAGGCTAGAGACAAAATGTTGGCTGCCCTTGCAGCCCTTATTTTTCTCTATTTTTTGGTCTGCAAACTTAAGTTGTTAACCCTCCAAAAGAGAAGCTTAATGATATTATTGCCTTATAACACAGGCAGCTGAGCTTAACCTCACTATCTTTCTGAATATCAAACAGTCTAGACGTAGCATGGAACAGATATTTTCAGTCCAATATTGATATGTTAAACTTTAAATCTCTACAGAATGTGAAGAAAAAAAAGAAAAAATATTTTTAAAAATGCAAATAAACAAGTACATATCTTTACACAGAAATTTAGAAATCTAACCATATACAACATAGTAGCAGGAGAATCCTGCTACTATGTTGTATATCACATTCCTTTTCTTGTCTCTAGTGTTCATTTATTACCATTCTTTTAAACAAACATTTATTTGAGAGACAGTATAGCAGTAATTGGTATGACATTAGAAGCAGTAAGTATTTAGAAGACCAGAATGACAGGCATTCCAAGCATGACCCTAGTATTATACATTGTTATTCAGTGCAGTGGCTTAATTCACAGGTATCAGCATATAGAGTTAGTCAGGGTGAGAATCCTACCAATTAACTGCTAGTTCAAAAACCTGCTGAAGAGTCTCAGGATCATTGCCTTACCCATCTTGTGCATATAAAATTATGACTTTGCTCCTGTTACATTTCCTAGCTTGTCTCCTAACCCTTTCTTCATTGTTTACTCCTTAAGTTCTTGCTTTCTTTTTAATTGTGTTATACCTTTCTGTTTTTATTTCTATTTTGTATTCATACACTAGGGAGACTATATGATATTTAACCATATGGGTCTCGTTTATTCTACTTATAAGTATATCTTCAAGTGGCATCTACTTAAACATGAAGGCTTAAAGTTTAACTTTCTTTGTAGCTGAGTAATAACTCATTGTGTAAAATTCCATATCTTTTTTCAGAAATTCTTCAGGTGACAGGTATTTTGATGTTTCCAAGATTTGGCTATCACAAATTGTGCAGCTATAAACATACGGGCACATATATCACTATCATATGAGGTTTTCAGTTCCTCTGGGAAAATTAAGAAAAGAGGTCTTTTAAAAAAACTAGGCAAATGGACTTAGTGGACATACACAGAGTGTTCTAACAACCACAGCTGAATAAACATTTTTTCAGCTGCACATGGGTCATTTTCTAAAATAGACCACATAGTAGTTCATAGGTCAAGCCTAAGTCTATCCAAGAAAACAGAAATTATCCCATGCATATTATCTGACCACAGTGCAGTGAAACTGGAAATAACAAAAGAAACTAGACAAAACCCATAAATACATGGAAAATAAACAACACGCTACTCAGCAACCAATGGGTCACAGATGAAATTAAACGAAAAGGAACAATATCTACAATTCAATGAAAATTTAACCACAACTTATCGGAATTTATGGGATGTGATGAAAGCAGTTCATAGAGGGAAATTTAGAGCTGTGAACTCACATATTAGGAAAGCACAATGGGAACAAATAAACGCCCTAATGTTGCACCTCCAACATCTAGAAAAGAAACACCAAACCAAACCCAGAGCCCAAAGACAGGAAGAAATCATAAAGATTAGAGCAGAAATTAATTCAGCCAAGATGAAGAAAACAATTCAAAAATTAATGAATCAAAAACCTGCTTCTTTGAAAGATTAAATAAAATTGATCAGCCACTAACTAACCTCACCAAAAAGAGGAAAGAAAAATTCAACTACAAGCAATAAGGAATGAAAAGGGTGCAATTACTGCAAAATCAGTGGAAATTCAGAAGATTATCAAAAGCTACTTTGAGAATCTTTACTCTCACAGAATAAAAGACAAAGAAGAAATGGACAGATTCCTAGAAAGGTACAGATTGCCAAAACTGAATCAAGAAGTTATAACAACTCTCAATAGCCCAATAACAGCCAAGGAAATAAGAAATTTAATTTAAAAAAACCCTACTGACAAACAAAAGTCCAGATCTTGACGGATTCACAGCTGAATTCTACAAGAAATTTACAGAAGACATAAGCCCTATACTCCTCAAATTCTTCAATGAAATTGAAAAGGAAGCAATCCTCTCAAAATCATTCCTGGAGGCAAGTATTATACTGATACCAAAACCAGGAACAGACACAAACACAAAACAGAACTATAGACCAATCTCCTCGATGAACAAAGATCAAAAAATCCTAGTAAATAGAATACAGCAAGTCATCAAGAAGATTATACAACATGACCAGGTAGGATTCATTCCAGGGATGCAAGGATTGTTCAATATATGCAAATCTATAAATGTAAAACACTGCATCAATAGAGCCAAATCTAAAAACCACATAATTTTCTCAATTGATGCAAAAAAATCTTTTGACAAAGTCCAACACTCATTCATGTTCAAAGTCCTATAGAAAATTGGAATAGATGGCCTCTTCTTCAATATGACAAAAGCCATCTATGACAACACAGCAGCTAATATAATTATAAATGGGAAAAAACTGAAATCTTTTACTCTCAGATCTGGTACAAGACAAGGATGCCCTCTATCACCACTCCTATTCAATATAGTTCTGGAATCAATAGCTAAAACCATTAAGTAGAGAGAGAAATGAAAAGAATAATAATAGGTAAAGAAGTTAAACGATCATTATTTGCAGACGACATGATACTTTACTTGGAAGACCCAAAAAACTCCACCAAGAAGCTACTAAAATTGATACACAAACTCAGTAGTATAGCAAGATACTAAGTCAATACTCAAAAGTCAATAGCATTCCCCTACGCAAATGCCAAACACACTGAGAGGGAAAATAGAGACACAATACCTTTTACAATAGTACTGCAGAAAATGAAATACCTTGGAATTCATCTAACTAAAGAAATCAAATATCTTTTCAAGGAAAATTATAGTACTCTTAAAAATTTCAGAAAGTGGAAAGGTATTCCCTGCTCCTGGATAGGAAGAACCAACATCATGAAGATGGCCATACTCCCAAAATTGTTGTACAGATTTAATGCAATTCCTATCAAACTACCACCACCAAACCTCACAGACCTAGAGAAATCATTCCTAAAATTTATTTGGAACCAGAAAAGACCTAGAATAGCAAAAGCAATCCTGGACAACAAAGACAAGGCAGGAGGCATTACATTTTCTGACTTGAAATTATACTACAAAGCTACTGTGATAAAATCAGCATGGTACTGGCAACAAAATAGACCTAAAGATCAATGGAATAGATAAGAAGATGCAGAGACCTCTACGAACACACTCAGCCACCTGATCTTCGGCAAAGGGGCCAAACATGCTAACTGGAAGAAAGATAGCCTCTTTAAGAAATGGAGATGGAAAAACTGCTCTCTACATGATGAAAACTAAAACTTGACCCACGTCTATCACCATGCACTAAGCTAAAGTCATGGATTAAAGATCTAAACGTTAAACAGAAACACTAAATATCCTGCAAGATAATGTAAGAGTAACTCTTGAAGACATAGGGGTAGGCGAGGAGTTCATGAACAAAATTAAATCACACGGGTAATACTTGAAAGAATTACCAATTGGGACCTTCTCTTATTGGGAAGTTTTTGCATTTAAAAAGTAGTTACCAACAAAGTGAAAAGACAACCCACAAATTTAGAAAAAATATTAACTAATAAGCACTCAGATAAAGGTCTACTCTCTAGAATTTATAAAGAATTAAAAAACATTAAGGCCCTAAAATTTAAAGACCCAATCCAGAAATTGGCATGTGTGATGAACACACACTTCTCAGAGGATGAAATTAAAGAAGAGAATAAATATATGAAAAATTTCTCCATGTCACTAGTCTTCCATGAAATACAAATTATGACAATGCTGAGATAACATCTCATCCCAAAAAGAATGGCTATCATAAACAAATCAACCAACAACAAATGTTGGAGAGGCTGTGGGGGAAAAGGAACCCTTCTCCACTGCTGGTGGGAGTGTAGACTGGTACAACCGTTATGGAAATCAGTATGGAGACTCCT
>NW_004524859.1:1635011-1636621 GCF_000260255.1 Octodon degus
ATTCTGGTCTTCTAAATAGGTACTGCTTGTCATGTCATACCAGTTACTGCCATCCTGTTTCTCAAGTAAGTGTTTGTTTAAAAAAATAAAGGTAATAAATGAAAACAAGAGACAACAAAAAAAACTGTCAAAGGACTGTCCAGCTACAATGTTATATATGATTAGATTTCGAAATTTCTGTTTAAATATGTAAGTGTTTATTCATCTTTTTTATTTTTCAAATTTTCTTCTTCATATTCTGTAGGGACTTAAAGTTTAACATATCAATACTTGAAGAAAAATATCTATTACATTTTATTTCTAAGATGTTCAATATTCAGACAGATAGAGAGGTTAAGCTTCACTGCCTGTGTTGTAGGGTAATAATAATAAGCTTGTCTTCTGGAGGGTTAACAACTTAAGTTTGCAGACCAAAAGTAAGAGAAAAAGTAGGGCTACAAGGACAGCCAACATTTTGTCTCAAGCCGTTCAATGTCAGTGAGGACTCAGGATGTAAGAGAACCTGTACGGTAACATCCTGTAACTCAGTGGTGTCCCAAATTTTCTGATCAAGGAGATTGTGGGGTGACAGAGGAAAGTGATTGATGATATAAAGTGTGCCTAAGGAGAGTCACATGGATAGAAAACATCTCTCAACAGAGAGAAAATTGGTCAAGCAATGGCCGTGACTCATGCACATGGCTGACACTGACAAAGGATCTACAAACTGTGTTAAAGGGTTTCAGAATAAATCCTGAGGGGATTTGACTGACTTTGTCAGATACAAAAGTTACATTTCTTGTTATGTAGGTCTTGCTTTATCTTGGTCTTAACCATCCAGTACAAAAGTATAAAACCAAGTATAAAAAGTAAAGCCATATTAATAGGCTGACCTGTAAAAGCCTCAAGTGAACAACTTCTGACATTGCCAGTCCTATGGAAAACCCCTACCATCATGGACCACTGGACTATATTGTCGTATTTTACTGAATTCTCACACCCACAATATTTAAATGACAATGTAATACCCTTCTCTGACAGAACTAAACAAAAAAGAGGATATAAATGAACGACGATTTTGTATCTGTATATTCAGTAGGATCAACGTACAGCTACTTTCTCTTAATTCAATGAATAGAGATTTGCTCTAATAGTGTTTGTGTACAGCACATCATATCTGTGCCTTGTTCTATGAATAACCACTAAGAACACAAAAAATGCAATGTATTCATTATTGAAACTGTCCTACTTATTGGTTTGGAATGTTTCATTGCTATTTGTTTCTCAATAGAATTATTAAAAAATCTAGGATCCAGGAAAAAATAATTCAACATCTGCAAGACAATATAAAAATGACCAGTGTAAGACAAATTCCACACCAGACTACTGTACCCTGCAAAACTCTCTTTCAAGTTTGATGGAGAAGTGAAATACTTCCATGGCAAAGAACAGCTAAAGAATTTCATGATGACAAAGCCAACCCTACACAGATTACTGAAAGATGTTCTAGAGAGGAACCAAAATGATCAGAAGTCCACGAATGAGATCAGAAGCAACCAACTAAACAGGGCAAGCAATTGAACACAGGAGAAAAAGGAGTAAACGACAACAGGTAAATAACATGTCAATCG
>NW_004524859.1:1637187-1637754 GCF_000260255.1 Octodon degus
ATCTTAATGGACATGAAAAATCTAATATCCAATACCACAATTTTAACAGGAGACCTTAACATCCCCTTATCCCCAAAAGATAGGTCTAACAAACAAAAACTTAGCAAAGAAATAACAGAACTGAATCAGAGCTTGAAACAAATAGACTTGGAGGACATATACAGAGTGTTCCACCCAAACACAGCTGAATACAAATTTTTCTCAGCTGTACATGGTTCATTTTCTAAAATAGACCATACACAGGTACATAGGCCATGCTTAAGTATATGTAAGAAAAGAGAATCTATTCCATGGACATTATCTGACCACAGTGCAATGAAACTGGAAATAAATGATAAAAGAAACAAAAAAGAAACCTTAGGTACATGGAAATTAAATGACACCCTACTCAGCAAAAAATGGGTCACAGATGAAATTAAACAAGAAAGTCAACAATATCTACAATTCAATGAAAATTCAAGCACAACTTTTTTGGGATACGATGAAAGCAGTTCTCAGAGAGAAATTCATAGCTGTGAACTCACACATTAGGAAAACAGAATGGGAACAAATAAATACCCTAATGCT
>NW_004524859.1:1643582-1675179 GCF_000260255.1 Octodon degus
GTTAATTGGAAAGATTCTCACCCTGACTAACTATATATACTGATACCTGTGAACTAAGCTACTGCACTGCAGATGGTAATTTGTAATAGTAGTTTCGTGCTTGGAGTGCCTGCCATTCTGGTCTTCTTAATATGGGCTGCTCATCATGATATGCCAGTTGCTGCTATGATGTCTCTCAGGTAGATGGTTGTTCAAAAGAAGGGGGTGGTGAAGGAAAGCAAGAGACAGGAAAAGGAATATTGTGGGACTCTCCTGCTTCAAGATTGTATATAGTGAGACTTTTGGACTTATGTGTAAACATAAGAAGTATATAATTCTTTATGCCTATATTAAAAATATATTGTAATTTTTAAAAATAAATAAAGCCACACCCTGACATATAAAAATCAAAACTGCAGCAATTCAGCATAGAAACAGTATACTAAAAGCCACTAGAGAAAAGGAACAGAGCTCATGTAAATAAAACCCATTAGAATATTGGCATATTTTTCTTCAGAAACTATCAAGTTAAAAAAAGCATAGAGCAAAGTACTACAAGTCTTGGAAGAAAACAAATTCCAACCCAGACTGATATGCCCTGCAAAATACTCTTTCAAGTTTAATGGAGAAGTGAAATACTTCCATTAAAAACAACAACTAAAGAATTTCATTACAACAAAGCCAACCCTACAAAGACTACTAAAAGATATTCTAGGGAGGGATTAAAATGCCCACAACTCCAGGAATGAGAATAGAATGAACCCATCCCAAATGGGGCAAACAATTACACACAGGAGAAAAAGATGTATACAACAGCAGCTAAATAACATGGCAAACATACATTAGTACATCTTAATTATAACCATCAATGTAAATGGATTCAATTCCCCAACTAAAAGAAATACACTGGCAGAGTGGATTAGGAACAAAAATCCAACAATCTGCTGTACTTGGCTTCATCTATTAATTCATTGGTTTATCTTCATAGTTTTTCCAGTGGGTAATTTCAATAATACTATGATTGGTGCCTCAGGATCATAATTATTTTCCTGAATCATAAGTAATGGTTTGTCATGGCTTTATGGATTTTTGATTTAGAAATAATTTTTTGCAAGATTAGAATTCAATGTAGATGCTGCCAAAGTCCTTATCAATTTGAACGTGGGTAAATTAGAGAAATCATGTACTAAAAAAGAAAAGGTAATCTATACTATGAATCTTAGTTTTGGAATATGTCTATAAAATAAACATGTGTGTACATTGTTCAAAAAACACTGAGATTCCAGCTCAGCCCAGAAAGGATGGCTAATATCAAAAAGTCAGCCAATAATGAATGCTACAGGTGCTTGGAGAAAAAGGAATGCTTCTCCACCACTGGTGAGGATGCAGACTGGTGCAACCACTATGGAAAGCAGGGTGCAGATTCCTTCAAAAGCTAGGAGTGGAAATCCTATTTAAGCCAGCTGTTCCCCTCCTGGGTGTTCTTTTTCAGAAGTACTGAAAACCTCATATCACAGAGATATATGCACACCTGTTTATAGCAGTGCAATTTGTTATAGCTAAATCCTGGCAACAACCCAGATCCTTATCAAGCAATGCATGGATAAGAAAGATGTGGATTTTTTTGCACAGTAGAGTACTATTCAACTATAAATCAGGATAAATTTGAGTCTTTTGTCGGTAAATGAATGCAACTAGAGAACATATTCTTAAGTGAAATAAATCAGACCTGCATGTGCAAACATCATATTACCTCTTTAGTGTGAGAACCTGAAAGAGAAAAGTGGAATCTGAAGTATGAAATAGATACTGAGAAAAGGGAATGAGCTTATTCAAAAGGAAAGAGTTACTGACTTGAGGAGGAGGACAGGAGAGGGAGCGGGGGAAAGAGATTCTTCTGTGTATGTAAGCAGGATGGTTTGGACAACTCTCCTGTGCATTTGTACTTGTCAATGGAAAGAAAGTTAATGCTTTAATTTGCTTCATCGCCTTTTTTCCACTGCTTTTCCTCTTTCTCTTCTTAATTTCTTATACATTTCTTCAATTTTCTTTCTTCCAATTTTACAAGTATATATCTGGTAATATGAATAAGTGGTTGGAAGACAACACTGTGTATTATAGTAAATACTGTGAAATGAGTATTATTTTGTTAAGTGAAATTCTGAATTACCTGTAACATTTTCTGTTTTAACTCTAATATTATTTTTATTAATTCTATTGAGAAACAAATAGTAATAAGACAGTTTCAAATCCGATTAGTAGGACAGTTTCAATAATTAATACATTGCATATTGTCTTTATAGTGGTTAATTATAGTACAAGATACAGACATGACATGTACTCTCTTAAAAAATAAAAAATTAAATTTAAAAGAATTTCACAGTGAATAAAATTCATGTTGAGTGCCTCTACTCAGCAAAACAAAAACTGAATTTTTCTCTCTGCTCGACATGGGGCATGCCATCCAAAGCCATCAGGGCAATGGTAACTTGGTAAAAGTGAAGTGAAAGTGGTCTTGAAGATTTATCAGGATGGAATAAAGGAAAGGGCAGTCACTGGTGCCTGCCCCCACACCCAACAAGGGAGATGGGCAGCCCTTCCTGGAGCCTCAGAAATGCCACCAGTGCTGGCAGGCTTAAAGGTTCTCTTTAGCTACAACAAGGCAGAAGGAAGGTCCTACATGGTCTGTGTGTCCCTCACCAGGAGACGACAGATACTGGGAGAAGAAAGACACCGCCCTGCTGCTGCTCAGACACAGCCACCATGAGCTCAGAAAGTCTCTCCAAAATGTTATTCCTTCTTCCGTGGCCATCCACAGTAGGTACCACCCTCACAGAACAAACTGGCAGTGTGCCCACTCTGCCTTGAGAATGAGTTTGCAAAAGACATTTTTGCTTGCATGAACTCAACAGTGGAGCTGTCTGAGCCTAAGTTTCACTCACTGTGAAGGTTTTGAGAACAACCTCCATTTCTTTATTTGTTGTAGACCCTTTTATATTTTCTGATTCTTTGTTGTTGTTGTTGTTCTAACTCTGCTAGGGGTACTTTTGCCAATTTGTGTTTTCCTGTCATTCTTTTTCTCATTTCATCTGATTGCATTAGCTGTTGGCATAAAATATCCATGTATGCTGGGCTCCTTTCATCTGAAGATACTTGCTTTCCTTCTGCCTCTTGTGCAAACAGAGTATCTGAGATTCCTTAAACTGTGGAGGGTAAATTCTCTAGCCTCAGTCAATACCCAGATTTAGTGCCTGGCTGTTGGGTGCTCGATTTCTTTCTCCCCTGCATGCCCTGTGCTGGTTGACTTTCACCCTCCAGGTTTTCCATACAGTCAGGAGATGTGGTTAGGGTTCAACCTTCCACCTCTGCTCCCCTTAACCACGCGGTCTTAGGTAAGTGACCACGCAAGGTCCTGCACTAGAGCACAGCAGAAAGACAACAGGACTATGGGCCTGCCTCTCTCTGTTCTAGTTCCAAAGTGCTTTAGGCGCCAAGAACTTTCCACGAGCTTCAGCTGGAAGCACTGGGTGAGTGGGCCGCCAGAGCGGCGGCAGACGGTGTCACTGCACCGCCGACTCGTACCTGTGTGCCTGGGGTTCAGCCTTCTGTCCCCACCTCAGCTTTCAGAGCCCTCCAGGAGGCTGTAGTTCTGGATTCTCTGGGCTCCCATTGGTCTTCTGGAAGTCTTTAGTCCTAATTCAATCCAGGGTTCACAGCTCCACAGGAACTGGAATTTACAGCCTCCAGGTGTGTTAAGTATCCTACACTTCCTTCTTTCTTATGAAGTCCTGGTAACGTGGACAAAAGCACTGATGCAGCCGACCAGGAGCTGCGCTCAGCAGTCCTTGATGTGCATGAGAATTGCTGCCAACGCTCACAGGCACCATGTCATTAGACAAGTGTGTATTTTTGTTGGTGAAGCTTCAGTTTTTATTCTGAAAATTAGAAAGCATTGTACACACTAATATACTATGCTAATGGTAAGGGAAAATGTTTATTAAAGACCTACACTGCTCTGAAGGAACAGCAATCCATAACTATAAAAATGACATTTCTAGGAATAGCAACATTGATGAGAAAGAGTACTACATGTTATATAGTTAACCGTGATACTAACAGCCTTCAAAAAGCATGGAATACTATATGGCTAATAGAAGTAATGATAAGCGTAGAAAATATGTTTGTTACTTTGCTATTTATGTCTTCTTTTTGCTCTGTCTAATTGCCCTGGCTCTTGGCAGGCTGAATGCCACATTGTGCACCCACTGTCCAGTTGGGGCCTGTCCTACAGACCTTCCTCCTCCTTGCCTGGCCACCCTCCTTCTCTAACAATAGACCCCTAGTTCTCAGGAAAAGAGGACTCTTCTAGAGAAGCAGGAGAACTATAAGTAGCACAGACAGTAAGATTTAGAAAGCTCTGCACACCAGCAGACTCCCCTGTGGAAATGTCTCATGGGTGCCCTTCAGCCCCGGGCAGGGTGCTCCTTGAAACCTGCATTTGGTGTATTGGTCAAAGAAACAAGCCAGGGCCCCCAGCCCCGTCTCTGTGCAGCCCCAGCCACAAGCTTCCCTCCGCCTTTCCAGCTGGACCCCCACTGTCACCTCAGAGGACAGATGTGCTTTGCTTGTCCTCCACACAGTGACTCTTCTAGCAGAAACAGGAGACAAGAAACACCACTTAGAGGCTGGCTTTGCTCTCAGGGCCTGAGGACACAGCAATTACTAACTACAACCCCATATCTGAAGTGCTAGACGTGAGTCTTGAGGGAGAGATTCATTTTGCTTGGAAATATGTGATGAGAGGCGGCAAAACCTCCATTCCATCCTCCCCAGATTTCCTGCTTCACTTGCTGCTGTCCGGGGTTCTTAGGTTCAGTTCAGACAAGGATCATGAACGAAGTGCAGCTCTCCCAGCAGTCAGTGCCCCCACCCCACCACCTGTGAGCACGGTGATGCCAGGCCACACTGCTGGCTGCTGGTCTGTGACTGGTCCTCCTTGGCTGAAGGCCCCTGGAGCTCTCCAGGGCTCATGTCCACCAGCTCATCTTAATCCTGAACTGATTACTCTGTCCACAGAACAGAGAATAAGAGTCATGAGGCACTTACAGGACCCAATCCCGTGCTAACTGAGAAGTGAATCACAAGCCACTTTCCAGGACCACCAAAGGATGCCTTTTTGTTTTTAATAAGGGGGTGGTGGTGAGTACCACACACCAAAGCCAGCTGTTCTGGGCAGGCTAGAGAAGTGTGCAGGGAATGCTGCTCACGTAGCAACCGGAGGCCAGGGATTGGAGCAAGATGACCTGTGATTGGCTTAGATTTGGGCCGGTTGATAGGGAGGGGGCAGGCCTGTGACTGGGTTAAGTGGGTGTGAGGCTCTCTGACAGCCCCAGCTGTCACGGCAGCGATTCAGTGAGGCGGGGTACCACCAATCTCTTCCATCTCCAAAAAAACTTCAGGCTGAAGCTGTAGACTCTTCAAAGGTCTAACTGTCTTCATCACAATGTTTGGAGTCTGGGTAGGCTGGGGATGTCCCTCTTAGGTCCAGATTCGTCTCTCCCTGGTGTAGCCATGTTTTGGTGTTTTGTCCCTCTTCAAAGCAGCAGCAGAAGCATTTGAGGTGGCAGGAGCAGAGGAGGGGATGGAAGCTGGGGGAGGAGGGCGGCCACCACATAACCGGGGAGGACACTGAGGGAGGTTGTCCAGGTCCATCTTGGGGGCGGGGCAACAGAGGGAAAGGAGAGGGGTGTGTGACAACCTCTGTCAGCTTCACTGGAAGGAGATTCAGGCATGTCTCACTTCCCGCTCTCGCTTCCCACTTCCTAGGGAGCTTGCTGCAGTTTGCCCACCATGACCTATGGCCGTGACAGAATCCAGTGAGTCAGGGATGAGCTTCCGCACCTGAACTCACACAAAGAAGGAGTTTGGACCCTAAAGGGACAAGCGCCCTGCTACCCCTTCAGGAAAATTGATTACACCAGTTAATTTTGCCCATCCAACCAGAGCTTTTCCCTCCAGTCTGGTTATTCAATGTAACACTTTTTCCTGTACCAGAGATTGAAGTCCAGGTCTTCACACTGAGCTGTGTTGTGATACCATTTTACTTTTTATTTTGAGATAAGGTTGCTTTGAATTGCCCAGCCTCATGCTGAACTTGCAGTCCTTCTGCCTCAACACAACTGGGGAGAGTTTGTAAATTTGTGCCACCACATCCAACTCTTCTCTAAATTTTCATAATTGTAGAGAAGTTGAAGGATGACTTACTATAAGATGTTAGGTATGAACCCACACAATCGACCAGACCAGGCATTCTGACGTAAGATTTGTTGGAGGCAGGAGCAAGCAGGCTGGCTGTGTAGCAGACATAGACAGCAATAAGCAAGGCTCACTGAGGCTCATGAGGGTGTTTGCAGGCTGCAACAGCGGAGGTAGGGCTAACCTGGCAGGGCCACCTGGTCTGCTGGGGGGAATTTTGATATTCTAGGAAGGGAAAGTTCTGTGGGTTTTTGCCCAGGTCAAAGTTGGGTGGAGTTGGTTTACAGTTTTGGCCCTGGCTCAGGGCCAAAGGGAAGTGATCCTTGCAGTAAGGGTGAGGGTCCTGACATAAGATAGCTGCATAATGCCCCCAAAGTGGCCTGCTTACTGTCTTCCCTCACTGTCCGTCCCATCCATGCTTTTCTCCCTCTCTCTGTCTCTCTAGCTCTGCCTGTTTCTGGCTTTCTCCCCTTCTCCTCCTCAACCTCCTCCCCTCCCCACTCCTGTTCTAGCTTTCCTGAGAGACTCAGCAATCTCGGGATCAGACTCCTCTCTCTTGCATCGCAGCTCAGTCCCAGCACACCCTCCGGCACTTCCAGAGTCCGAGCCCCATTGTAACAACAATACGTGCTGATTGATAACCTAGGGAACAGCTTTGTGAAGACAGCGCCAATGGCACTTTGAGTAGATAACTCCTTGTAGGAAACTGCCCTGTGTGCTGTAGCTTGCTGAGCAATGCCCTGGCCTCTACTCACCAAAAGAATGACAACCAGGTCTGTCACCAGGTGTCACCAGCGTCCACTAACACAGGAAGACGGTTCACGGACCACTAGACCCAACACACTGATTCGGTAATCAGGTCCAATCTAATGTAAGCAAAGGAGACCTTTCCGACTTCTGTGTAAGCATGAGCAAAACTTCAGCACCATATAACTTAAATCAAGTTAGTTTCTTTTAAGTGTCCTAAAAACACCGTGCGTACAAGTCACCATGATGACTATCTTAGGTGTGTGCTTCCATTCTGTCGCCTTTCTGGCATGACAGATCTTTGAAACTTTATCTTGCAAAGGTGAAACTCTACCTTGGACAACGCCCCCGCATTGTCTTCCTCCCCAGCTGCTGGTGACTGCTGTTCTACTTTCTGTTTCCTGCAGGTTTTACGACCATTCCCAGTAACTCATGAGGTTAGAACCGTACAGGAGGGGTGTGTGTGTGTGTGTGTGTGTGTGTGTGTGTGTGTGTTACTTCATTAGCACAGTGCACTCCACTTTTATCCATTTTCTAGGATGGGGCAGGATTTCTTTCTTTTGCAGCACTGATTATGGTACCATGCTTTCTTTGTCCATCTTTCATCACACATTTCATTACTTCCACCAACTGGCTATTGTGATCTGTGCTGCAAAAAGCGCATGTGAGCAAGGGTCTTTTAAAAATCATAGAACTCACCGGGCTCCCTGGCTCAGGGTTGGTTTCCAGAGAATTGTTTGGTTTCGGTTGAGCCACGTGTGTCCGCGTGCTTTGTGATCTTTAGTGGGATGTGGGCACTGAGCAAACCTCTGCCTTCTCATCATTACAGATTGGCTTGTGCTGAGTTGGCCCCTCTGCAGCCGCAAATCTAGGAAATCTTTGGTGGGTCACATTAGGGCCCCCAAGTTATCTGCAGAACATTTCAAATCAGGGCCCCCTGGAGCCCAAAATGTCCTCAGCAGTGGATCCATTCCACACATCTCTTGACCTTTTGAGGGAGGACGTCAGAGCCGGGTGTTTTCTTCCCAAGTGCCGGGGTGGGGAGGGCTTGGAATGGTAAAGTGATGCAAGTTTCCCCACCCGCCCTGTTGTCTGTCTTCTGCGCTGTCCCTATCAGGTGGGTTGTGTGCATATTAGTCCACGTGTTCTGTGAAGTCAGAGGTCGCATTAGGGAGGGAGGAGGTGATAGGGGACGGATGCTGCCAACTCGCTGACGGCCACGCCCAAAGGCGGGCGCTGGTGCTGACAAGGGGGCGTCGGGACCTGTTTTGGTGGTGACCTAGCTGCACACTCTCCCCAGAACACCCTGCTTTCCCTCAGGCCCGTGGGCTCGTCTCTTTCCAGCCTTTCTTGTTCCAAAGATCTCGTCTAGGAAAATAAGAAGACGCTTAGTCTTTGGACCCCAAACATTTGTCTGTATTTTCCCTGCTAGGTCCTGCTGCCCAGGTCAGTCAGCGTCTTAGATTTCAGACTTAACTCTTCAACCCATCTCCTGCAAGAGTGGAGGAGCCCTCACCGGCTCCCGGGACCCCTGCATCCTCTGCATCATCATGAGTCGCCCCACCGCTCCAGGCCCCACGCTGATTCCCCTGCAGGAACTCCTGTACTGCAGGATCTTTCTGAAATGTCCAACATAATCTCTTTGGTGGGATATTGTTAGGGGAGATTTGGAAAACAAAACCTAGGAGGTAGTAACTAAAGTTCATGTCGTTTTCTTTCGCCTCTTAAGTTTTTGGTAGTCCTCAAATACAGACCCAATTTGTAGACGTTATCTTGAGGGAAAGAGATTCAAAGTCCTAAATGCTTGGAGTGAAGAAGGAAACAATGATGCTGCAAGAATTTTGGCCTGCCTCATGATTTCATGTGGATAAATTATCACTGAGCCATAGGACACCTGCCTTAGTGACTAAAGAGGCCTGAACATCTGCGCCTGCACTCAACAGAAAACAAAGGGCAAAGCCTGCCATGAGTCACTTCCTAAAACTCCCGACACTCCACATGTTGGTGCAAAGTTGCTTGGCACAAGGGGGAAGAAAGGGGAAGTGTGACAGAAGGAAAGCGGACAAGGGGACAGAAAGGGAAGTGTGATGTAAGGAAGAGCGAAAATAGGTTTTCAAATGGATCTAATCAGTACGAATAGCTCCTTGGGATTGGGGCCTTGCCACAGACAGAAGCAAGCCCTTGACTCCTTCTGATATCTGTGGGTATTTGAGTGATCCCAGCAAGAAGAAAACTCAGTTTTACAGCAAAGCAATAGCCTCGGATGCATTGCTGGCTACTTGTCCCACATATATTATGTTTAGATTTGTTTTCTGGCTTAATCTGAGCATTGTTCATTGTTCATTTCTTCCCTCCATAAGGAAATACACTGAAGCGATGCAATGCTTGCTGAGAACTGTCTCACGCTGTTTCACCTCAGTCCATCTTGAACCTGCTGCACCCAGATTTTCCCATCACCCAGCTTTCAATGAACTGTCACCCTGCAAGCCAGCTCCACACTCCTCCGTCCGGTTGTTGGTCTGACCCACACTTTGCTAGTTCTATCCGCAGTATTAGAAACTCTTGCTCATTCTTAATTCCTGATAAAATCAGTTCACTGTGTTTCCCTTTATCTTGGCCTGCTGGGGTCGCTCCTCATCCTGCTTTGTGGCTCTCCGTGGCCTCTGAGGACTGGAGCAATCTGTCCCTAGGTTCTCCTTTCTGCTCTGTCGATGCCAGCTACTTCAGTAAATGCCTCTGACCCCTTAGTTGTGGGTCAGCATAAGTGCTGAATGCTCAAAGCTTATATCTGTATCAGACATCTACCTGCCTGTTGACATCTTTGCTGTCTAATTGACATCTTAAGTGCATAACATCGGTCAGAAATGATGGTGCAGCCTCACTGCCCCTGATCCCATCACACCCAAACTTCTCCCACAAATGTCCTCTTCTCAGTAGATGGTAATTCCATCCCATCCATTTCACAAACCAAAAATCTTCCAGTCACTCTTCTGTGATATGAATGTCAGTGCCCTCCAGAACTCAGGACCCTCATTGGTAGGATCAGGGCCCTTTTAGAAGGCCTTGGGTGGAAGGGGCTGCTCTCTGCTGCCATTCAGTCATGTGAGGGGGCAAGGTGGTGCCATCCATGTGGAACAAGCCCTCACTAGACCCTGCTCGTGACTTGCTCTTGGACGTGGCAGCTGATGCGGCCTCCTGGACTATGAGAAATAACTTTCTATTGTCTACAGATTACTCAGCCTGATCGCAGCAGGAATGGACTTGGTGGTGGTGAGCTGATGACACACGTGCTGCAGCGGGCATCTCTGAAAGGTTCACACCACGGGACTAAGTCACACTCTTTACACTTCTCTTGCACACCTGGGACCTAATACAACAACAACTCTACTTTTTCTACTGGCGCAAGTTACCCAACGCATTTCAGAACCTTGGCTGGCCTGAGTCACAGCGAGTTCTCAACGAGATCTGAAATTCTTGCCTTAGCTCTTCCTCTGCCTCTGTGTCTTCTGGTCTTCAGTAGAATCCTACTGTATCATCCAAGTGATCTTTCTAGGGTGAGTTGGGCCTTGCATCTCCTCTAATCAAGGCCTTGCATTACTGTACCATTTCACTCTCATGACAGTCTATCACGCCACCCTCTCTGTGACCCGCTTCTTTCTATCCTCTGGGCCGTGCCTCAGTGGGCTGTTACTCCGATCCAGCAGACCTATTCCTGGAGTGCAGATGTCTACATGGCTGGCTCTGTCAACCTTCTCAAGCATTTTTGCCATTCTGATACTGTCCAAGAACTGTGCCCTTGCCACCTATTTAAAATTGGAGACATTTACATCCCTGATTATCCTCTTCCCCATGCTTAATTTTCAGTTTTCTATGGCACATGTAAACTTTTAACAAAATACAGTACATAGTTGCTGGTCTGTCATTTCTTTTTCCCTCTCTTCCTTACTAGGATCTAGGCTCACCATAACAGGCAACATCATTTGCTTTGTTCACTTATTAACCCAACTGCCCAAACAGCTTTGTCACGTAGCAAAGATGCAATGCTATTTGTGGACACAGTGAGAAGCTGTCTAAAATGCATGGGCACAAAGCCTGAGAAAACTTAGACTAGAATCTGTGGGCATAAATGCTGAGGATAAGGTGAACAATAAAATGAATCTGGCATACACTTCCGTAGCTCATCCAACTATTTCAGAAATGTTGAAAATGTGTTAGAAAAAATCTCAGTGTTTACACATTACTGTAAATGCTATGAATAATTTAAAATATTATCAAATATTGCTTCAGCAATAGATTTGGGAAGTGATCACTGTTACCACTCTTTTTTATTGGCTTAGAAGTATTCTTTGGTTCTAAGGACAGAAACTATTCTGGTTTCCAAGAAATTGCCATTTGGGTTGATGCTTTTCTGTATTTTCATACTTCCATCCTTCCTCCTTCATCCCTCCCTCCCATTGCTTGCTTGCTTGCTTTCTTTCTTTCTTTCTTTCTTTCTTTCTTTCTTTCTTTCTTTCTTTCTTTCTTCTTTATTTTCGTAAGGGTCTACAGCATCTCACTGCATAAATCGGACTCGTAGTGATCCACCTGTGTTCAGCCTTCCAAAAGCTGGGATTACAGGTGAGCGCCACCACACCTAATCTCAGTTCTCCTCTCAGAGAGCCACAAGGCCACTGTGTCTGCCTAAACAGGCGCTTTAATCCACTGAGCTACTTGGCCGACCCTCACTTTCTTTTTTTAGTTCCTCTTCATCTTCACCTTTTCATCCATTTCCTCTTTTCCTGTGGATGACATACACCTTAATTAGTTAATATTTCATTATGATTTTGACTTGTATTTCCCTGATGACTCATGATGTCAGGCATCTTTCAGACTCGATTGGCTATTTATGTCTTCTTTAGAGTTTCTATTAATTTTTCTTTCCATTTGTAAAAAACTGTTTGTATCAACAGGTGGCTTTTGTCTCTTATCTGCTCTGATTGTGTCCAGTTATTATTCTTCCAAGGCTCTCTTGTGAATTTTTATAAGGAAGCCTCTGTCCAAGACAGTTAGATTGGTGAGTCTGTGTGTGTGTGTGCGTGTGTGTGTGTGTGTGTGTGTGTGTAGTGAACAATTAAGAAGTAAAACCAGAAAACAGAATATAATCTTTACTCACATGTTCCTGACAGGTAAAGGGACTCACAGAATGCTGAAGGGAAGTCCAGAGACACCAGAGAGCTCACACCTTGAAGAAGTAGGCACCGGGCAGCAGGCATTTGCTGAGGACAGTGGGCTTCACCCTTTGGGCTTTTCTGTGTGACATATAAGTTGGGTAATTTTTCAAAAGCCCTAACAAAAGGCAAAGCAAATTTGCGAGACTCAGGGTTATGGGGGCCTTTGAGCGCCAGAAGCCGTGGAAGTGTTCAGTTATAAAGCATTAAGCACCGCTGAGCACCCAAGCGGCCCAAAAGTGGTGGGCGTGGCTGGACTTCATATAACCTACGCCCATCTCGAAAATGGATGCTGGGGCAGAGATTGATGACAGGAATAAATATAATTTATAATCTTTTGTTTTATAATTGAACAGCATTACCTGGAACTGCCACTTCATAGGAAACGGGAAGTAATTTGTATACATTTTGTGACTAAATTTAAAAACTTTTAATCTCTGTGCAGTGGGAAATAGAATCTAGAGTTAGATTTGCCTCAGGTTCCTTGCTGTAAGATTGAGGTAATAAGGGCCGGCCAAATAGCTCAGCAAATTAAAGCACCTGCAAGCAGGCACAGGGTTGGGGGTTTGATCCCTGGGCCTGGCATGTCGGCCCCACCCCCAGGGTGCACTGAGACAGCAATTGAGACTGGGTGTGGTGGCTCGTTCCTTTAATCCCAGCTCTTGGGAGGCCGTAAACAAGTGGATCACTACAAGTCCCGTCTAGTAGTGAGACCCTGAACACCTTGTAGACCCTTCCCTAAAATACAAAAAGAAAAAAAAAAATTGAGGTAATTGTGTGACAGATGTTCAAACCCAGTGAAGAAACAAATAATAGGGTGGTTGGCATCATGGCTGGAATGCTACATGAGAAGCAGCAAGGCCTCCCCGGAGATGGCCTTGGCCCCCCAAAACCCTTGGCTATTACAGAGTTGGGCAGCTATGTGTTGGGTGAGAAATTAACACCTGTGACCGGGTCAAAACAACCCCAAAGGACATCACTGCGAGGCTGTGCATGGGGGCTGTGTCTCCCTGCCCCTTGGGGCTCGCTTACACCCAGATCTGACTCTGGAGAACAAGCACTCATGACGGTTCCTCAGCAACTGAGCAAAAGGCTTCTACTTGGATCTAAAAATATAGTCAGCAAGATTAATAAAGGAAGATGAAGCAGACTGAGTTTTGACTCGGCTATCTCTTTAACGCGTGGTCCTAATCAAAGAGAAGGCAAATCCCTGGCGACCCAGAAGGAGTGTTTCTTCCTTAGTGTCTGAGAGTCTGAAGGGTTCTGCTTTACACATTTCTTTAGAAACAGTAGGAATCCTGGTTCCACAGACTTGGTGAGCGCTGAATACTTGGATGAGTTTCACAGGAAGCCTGCCTCCACAATTAGAACATCAAGGTGAAATAATTTAAGCTGGTTCTTAGGCTATCTGAAGTTGCTTCTTGTGAATGAATCTGGAATTTGCTAAGATCCTAGGGATCTGACAGATGTTCACATTTTCTAAGAATCATCTCTTTGTTTGGCTAAGTATTCCATATATAAGTTGAGTTCTTGCATAGTATTATAGCATATAAATATTTTTCTAAGTATAAAAGTCAGTTGAGTCAACTGCACTGAACAAACTCAAGAGAGCACTAGTACTTAGTACTCGAAAGGCAGGTCAGTCGCTCACGTTTGATGAGTGCTGGGTTATCTGTAAGTGATGTGACTCACTGAGTAGGAATGAGTTAGAAATGTCATTCTGTGCTGGCGTTTCAGCTTGAGTTAGATCAGGCTATTTTATTTGTTGTGTTTATACCTTGTAAGCAACTTTGAAATTTCTTAATTTATATAGCCTCTATGATATAAAGAGGTGATAAATAAAATCTATGATTCTCCTAGGTGTGACACAGGAAAGGCACT
The DNA here is from genome assembly GCF_000260255.1 of Octodon degus. Lineage (NCBI taxonomy): Eukaryota > Metazoa > Chordata > Mammalia > Rodentia > Octodontidae > Octodon > Octodon degus. The sequence continues at coordinate 1,657,652 of NW_004524859.1, forward strand.
CAGAGGCAGTGGGGTGACGCTCGAAGCTTAAACCCCGGCTGCATAACAGCACCCTGTCTGCATTCGAGGTCCTCGACGCCATGAATCTCAAAAAGTGCAGCACCACTGCAGCCTCCACGCCGTGAAGTGCGAGGGAGCTGCTTGCTTCCTCACTAACTGTCCCTTCCATTCCATGAAAAGTGTGAGAAAATGGGAAGAAACTTTAAGGGATATTTGAGACTTCCACCAATAAATCTAGTGTTTTACATAAGTAATCGTAGAGTTTCACAGGCACTCTAGACACTCACCTTTTCACTAGAGAAAAGTGATTTCACACACACACACACACACACACACACACACACACACGAGAGACATCAGCCACAGAGTCATCTGTCTTCATATTGAAATCCCAGCCATACTGCTCACCAATTCTGTTACTTTAAAGATTTGAGGGGAAAAACCTGACTCTGACAAATGCTAAATGATTTTATTAATTTTATTCTGATTTATGATTCTACGTAGAGAAAATATAATTGTCCCAGCATTTTATCTAATAGCTTAAATGTTTGCTGAAGTTTTTCCTAAATTATTCTATAGTTAGTGATATATGCTTATCAGACAATAAATGTAAACTTAATAAAGTTAAAAACCCTAAATGGGCATGAAGCAGAAAAAAAGATGAAGCAGGAATGGCAGGACCCCCAGCCCATCAGCGATGGGAAGGCATACACTTCAGAAGGAGAATTTATCAATACCTTTTCAGAATTAAGATGTGCATACACTTGTTTCTGAAATCCTGGCCCAAAAATGTATCTTGCAGAAAAACTCAGATCGATCTAATTGATATCCCCGTGTTAATGTGTATGTGAATACGTATGCACACGCTGTGCATTCATATAGACAAATATGCAAAGTTGTCACAGCACCACTGTTGGAGTAGCAACAATTAGAAAGAGCATTAATTATTGCACATTGATGTGAGATGCTATTGATAAATTATGCATTAAAATATAAACTACAGAATATTTCACACACATTCCATACCTTACTGTGATATAATTACATTAGTTAAGTTGCAAATCTCATTAGCTAATTAGATGCACATCTGAGAAGGCACATCGCTATTATGCAGAAAAGCAGCTGAACAGAGTAGCCCAGGTCAGTGCTGGAGCCGCCTCCGCTGCGTAATGTCTCTTGTGTCCCTCCAGGCCTTCGTTCATGCTGTCTCTCTGCTGAGAGCATCTCCTGCCCTTTCCTTCTGCTAAGGAGGACCTAGCTTGAAAGATCAATTAATTCACCTCTCTTTTATTTCAGTATTCATATGGGCTGTGTCCTAAATCTACAGGTTCTACCCTTGGCATAGGAACTGAGCTACTTGAAATGCGCTTTCAGTGTGCTGGCCACCTGTGTGAATACCTAGGGGCAATGAGGACAGTGGAGTAGAGGCGCTAGCTGCAAGCTTCTTAAGTGTTCATCAGCACAGTCTCTGTTCTTTTCCACTGCAGCGGAAGGGGATATCACAAAGGCAGCTGGTGGTGCCAGTCAGCACTCAACTGCAAGTTAAGGTACTGCTGATTTCTCAGATGTGCTTGCTGAGTGTCCAGGAAGACAGGTGTAGCCAGGCAATGGCCTGTGTGTGGCCTCATCGAGCCTGCTTCACAGACACACAAGATTCTGCAGCGGACTTGCCCTTGAGCCTGGAGGACAGGACAACACCAGCCTTGCATGACCCCCCACACACACTACCTAGGTTTCATCCAGGGATAAAACTCCTTGGGTTGTGCTGGTCCCTAATATAACCTGTGAGGTAGGAGGGGGGAGTGTTGAAAGGATCCGCAAAGGATGGAGGCTAATGAACCATGCCTGGGCATTGCCACATGCTTACAAAGAAAACTAAATCAGAGGGTAAAAAAGAAGTTGCACAGTTGCTCTAAGCCTCAGATGCTGCCTTGGAGAATCAGACAATCATCAGAAAGGATGTTGCTGATCATTCAGTAAGTGAAAGTCCTTCGCAGCTGGCTCAGAAGGAGGGAGCTGTGCAAACAGTGCAGCCGTGGTTCCTATCTTATCATTCCCCTGCTGCAGAAACTGAGGCATGGGGCCATGCAGATGACAAAGCAGCTTTGCTGTGGCCTGCCTCAGACTAGGGGAAGGTTTGCTATGTCTGGGTCCAGAGACATTCCCTGCAAACAGAAAGTTGGCAGAAGAAAGAAATTGGGCATGACCCAGCAGGAAGCAGCTGAGACTGAGTACAGTTAAAATAAAGAGTGTAGGGCTGGCCAGATAGCTCAGCAGATTAGAGCACTTGCTTAGGCAGATGCAGGGACTCGGGTTCGATCCCCACCATGCCGTGCTGGCCCAGCCCTTGGGGAGCACTGAGACAGCAAGTGAGACTGGCGTGGTGGTGCTCGCCTGTAATCCCAGCACTTGGGAGACTGGAAACAGGAGGATCACTACGAGTCCGATCTGTGTTGAGACTCTGTAGACCCTGCACTAAATACATAAGAAGAGTGTAGAAGAGAGATATGACATCCGTTACATAAGGAGGACAGAAGCTGGATGCCTAGAAGAAAAGTTCACGGCTCTGTATTAAGTTACAAGGTTTCGGGAGACAGGTGCAGGTCTCCCCAGGCCAGCGGCCTCTGGAATTCTGGTGGCACACACTTGTGCTGGGCCACAGGCGCTGGGTGGCGTGGGGGTGATCCAAGTGTGCTGCACCTCCTGCGCACTTAGTTTCTGTTACTATTACACACACAAGGTAATAATAATACAAGCCTCCCTAAGGCGAAGTCCGCGAGAGCCCTGAGCTTGGTTTTCTGCACCTAGACAGCGGGTGATGGGAGACACCGACACCTGAGGAGTAGTACCCAAGTCCAGTCTACTCAATCTCGCTCTGGCCTGCCCCCGAGGATTATGGATTGTCACTTGCCACTCGCCGGAATCTGCAAGCATCATTCCGAGAGATGCAGCAGAGCCAGAAGCTGTGTGACCAAAACACTTGTTTTGCACGCGCAAGCTAAATAACTGATGTGAGAGATGTAAACCTTTAGTCTTGCCTTACCCAGGGCGTGGCGACAGCATTCTCCCCATCACTGTGGTGAGTCCTGCAGCCCTGACCCAAAGCCCAGCGGCACAACCCACCTGCACGTTCCCTCTTTTGTCGGATCGTCATGACTGGGAATGCTTTGCTCCATGCAGGGCACAAAGAAAGTGGAGGAAATGAATCAGGCTGATGCTGGTTCTAATCAGCTCCACTGTGAATTCAAAGACCAGCTGGGTCTTCGCAGAGTGTAATTGCTATGAACAATCAATGTGTCAGTTGAGATCTTATAGTCTCTATTTTTAGGTATTCATTGGTCTTTTGAATTTTAGAAGCAACAGATAGATCTACAAAAACACTAACATGTTTTTAAGAGCACAAGAAGAAAAATTCATGTCAGTGGGCAGCTTTCAAGATAACCATTGTGGGGTACAAGCTCCAGCATGGTGGTTAAGGAATGATGGCCTCTGAGGACAGCAGCCAGGGACGTAGTGCTATTCGTGAGCACTGAATCTGGAAGTGGAACATGCAGTCCATATCAGACACACTGTCCACTAGGTTGGGGGCCTGGCTTAAGTTTCCTGAATCATGTGAGTCGATTTCCTTATCTGTAACGTGAAGCCAGCCACAGGGACTCTCATATTCGGAATGCAGGAAACTTCTGAAAGAAGCTGAGTACTACTACTAAGAATAATGCTAAAGGTAGAAAAGGAAGAAACCGGCTTTAACCTGGAACAACAATTTTAAAAGACAGCAAAAAAGCCATGGGGAAATGTTGCCTTTATGAAGAATCCATCTGTAAAGTCTTCATTTAGCATATTTTCTTTAAGCTCAACTTGAGGATGGTGAATAAATGGATGAATAAGAAATACCATGGAACCCTGAAAATGTAGGAAGTCAATTTGAACAGTCATAAGTTGTGTGCTTCTTTTTCAGATTGCCCAAATTCTCTTTTCTTTAGGTTCTCCAACCAGAGAGATGGAACACAAACACAATGTCACAGAGTTCATTCTTCTGGGTCTTACAGAGAATGCAGAGCTGCGGAGACTACTGTCAGCCACGTTTCTAATCATGTACGTGATCATGGTGCTGGGAAATCTCCTCATCATGGCAACCGTGATCACCAGTCCGAGTCTGAGATCCCCCATGTACTTTTTCCTCACCTTTCTGTCCCTTTTGGACGTCACCTACTCATCCGTCATTACCCCTAAGCTGATTGTGGACTCCCTCTCTGAGAGCACCACCACCACCATCTCCTTCGAGGGCTGCATGAGCCAGCTCTTCGCAGAGCATTTCTTCGGTGGAGTGGGGATCATCCTCCTCCTGGTGATGGCCTACGACCGCTACGTGGCCATCTGTAAGCCGCTGCACTACGTGACCATCATGAGGCCGTGGATATGCTGCTTGTTAATGGTGGTGGCTTGGGCAGCGGGATTCCTGCACGCAACAGTTCAGCTTCTCTTCATGTATCAAATACCCTTCTGTGGCCCCAATGTCATCGATCACTTCATATGCGACTTGTTCCAGTTGCTGACCCTGGCCTGCATGGACACCCGCACGCTGGGCCTCTGGGTCATCCTCAACAGTGGCGTCATGTGCATGGCGATCTTCCTCATCCTCATTGCCTCCTACGTAGTCATCCTACGTTCTCTGGCATCTCACAACCTCGAAGGGAGGCGCAAGGCCCTCTCCACCTGCGGCTCCCACCTCACAGTGGTGGTGCTGTTCTTTGTGCCATGCATTTTCCTGTATGTGAGGCCTGTGGCCACTTACCCCATTGACAAAGCCATGGCTGTGTCAGACTCCATCGTCACACCCACGCTGAACCCCCTGATCTACACTCTGAGAAACGCAGAGGTGAAAGCAGCCATGCAGGGACTGTGGAGGAGAAAGGAGACCCCAGCCGGCAGCTGGTCGCCCTGCTGTGCACAGCGTGCTTTCCGTAGATGGAACTGAGCTTTTGCAAAAGGGCAGTGGACCGAGAGATGCACAGGGGAAGGGAGGGGAGGACAAGAAGGAGTGAAAAGAGCGAGGATGTGTTCTGTGCATGTACGGCCTCCATGATGAATGGAGCCATTACCTACAGGAGAAAGGTACTAATAAAATAGCTGTAGGCATGAAAAATAAATTATTAATCATTTGCTCAGAAATTCATGGGGACTAAGGCTGTGCATTCTCTACTGAAAATCAACAGGATCTTCTATATTTTAAAAAAATTAAATCTACCTTATGACTTAGAGCATTTACAGTTTAGGGCTTCTGGAACTCTCCCACATTCCCCTTGGCTTCTCCCAGCTATAGAAAGGCCCTGCCCTGGCCCAGAGCACTCCGCTCACCCTCCTCCAACCTCGCCTCTCCAGGCCCACTGTGAAGTTCTCCCTGCTTCTCCGTCTGTTCTCCAGCAGTGCTGATTTTCCCAGCTGCCCCAAGAGCTCAGCCAGCCCTTCTCTCCGCAGGCCTCCTGCTTCTCCCTAACTCAAATGTGCCCTTTTCCCCAGGCACTGGTCTCGCTAAGGTCACACTAAGTGCGGCCTTTCGGGGAAGGCTTTCTATAATTGCCGAATCTTCATTGCTGTCTTAATTCAGCATTTTCATTTCCTTAGGACCAGCGGCCAAGTTGTCAGCATTTTGATGTACTCGTGGGCTGAGTGGAACTATCTTTCACCCCTCTCGCTAGAGTAGACGTTTGTGAGAGACAGACTTCTGTTCCTATGATGTGTTCTGGGTTTACTAGGTCTGTAATAACTATCTGTTAAGTGATTCTAGACTCTAACAGCCATTTATTTCTTTGTAATCAAATTCCAGCAGAAGTCGAAGGAGACTATCAGTATGTAACTAAAAATAAACAAGGGACATAATCTGAGGGATGGTTAGAGAAAGTTCGCAGGGAAGGAAAGCTGCAGGCATTTCTTGGCAGGCCCATCTTGGAGGGGGATTCTCTTGGTAGAATGTTTGTGCAGCTCAACGAATTCAGAACTTGACATATATGATTGATCCTTCAAGTTTCTCCTGTGGATCAGCTGTTACTTGGGTGAGTTTGGTTTTGTGAGTGCATTGACATTTTGTCTCACAGATTATTTTATTTTTTCTTTATCCCGTACTTTAACATTTTAACTATACAATGGGAGGACATTCTTTTGAATTACATTTGGGTGGGGTTCTAAATGCCTGCTGTGTCCAGAAATTTACTGCTATTAAAGAACACAGTAATCTTTGTTATTATTTTACTGAATAGCATTTCCTTGACTTTAGCCTTATTTTAATGACCTATTTTATTCCCTAAACTCCTACATTTAGTTTTTCAATGGTATTCCAGGTGTTTTGCATATTTTGAGGAGGGCCAGGGAGATGGCTCAGTAGAATAAGCACTCGCCTGGCAAGCGCAGGGTCCTGAGTTCAATCCCTGGTATTAGAAAAAAAAAAAAAAAAAAGTAATGCATGCTGTAAGCTGGCTTAATCAACTCTGTTTTGTAACAAGCTTTGTAAAACCTCTGTTTTGTAAAACCTTGGTCTCTTTTGTAAACTCCCACCCATGCCTAACCGTGAAATGTGACTGCTTGTGCAGATAAGAAAATGTTTCTCAGCATACCAAGAACTGGGTTAAAGTGTCACTAGATGTGCTTCTGACTACCAGAACAAAAACAACGCCTGAGCCAAATAAGGACAGACTCCTGCAAGGTTGGCGGAATGCGACCTCATCTGCAGGAGCAGAGTTAACCCTTGGTCATGACTAACTCTGTAGAACTCCACCCTCTTGCCTCTACTTGTGTGGATTTCTGCTTTAAAGCTGTGCGTCACCTCGACTGGGGGACGCACTCTTGTCAGGTTCTGAGGAGAGTGTTGCCGCTGAGCTCAGCTAATAAAGCGCTCCAAATTTCTTCTTTGGTTTCGGTGTCTACTGGTTTTGTGGCACGCCACAGTACCTATTTTGTCTATAATTTATTCTTTTTAATTTATTGCTGCAAAACCGCAACACGTAATTGTTCCCACCTTCAAGCCTTGAAATTTTAACTTTTGCTTCATCTAGCCTATTAGTGAAGATTTCAGTGGCGTTTTAGTTCAAATTTTTCAGCTTTTTATTTCCAAGATTTTTTAATTTTTATTTTTTGAAATCTTCCTCTTTTATTATTCTTTTATGCCAATTATTCTTCCTTTGGTCACTTTTGCAATCATTTTAAACTGTTTGACTGATACTTTGCCATCTTCGGTGTTACGCGAATCAGTAACTACGAGAGTATCAACATTTGGAAGGCTCGTTTCCCTTGCTTGTTTCTTATATAGAACAAATACATTGAGATTTCTATGCTTTCGTTAGTTTCTGCTTCTCTTTTTCCTAGAAACGAGTATGCTTCCATCGGGGAATTGATACAGAAGTTAGGATGGAATTCTCTTACTGTCTTATGTCAGGCCGTCTTGGGAATGTTTTTCTTTTCTTAAGAGCATTTCCTGAAGGTAATAGCTGGGTCAAATGGAGCCTCTAGACTTAGCTTCCTGAGGAATCTCCACTCTGATTTCCACAGTGGTTGCCCCAGTCTACACGCCCAGCAATGGGGGAGAAGCTTCCTTTTTCCCCACCGCCGCTCCAGCATAGGACCCCAGAATGTGTTTACTGGACCTCTGTGAATGCTTCTCTTTTTCATCAATTAAGTTTATTGATACTATTTAGGTACACAAAATGATTATGTCCATCATAGGGAATTTGTACCCATACAAGATATTTTGTTTGTTTTTTGTTTTCTTTTCTGACCAGCTCAGCCTGCCCTAGAGGTGGGGCTGGAGTGGCATATGGTGTCGGGGATCCAACTGCGGTCTGTGTGGTTGCCTAAGAATGCCTAAGCAGGCACTTTAGACCCCTGAGCTATCTCGCTGCCCCCACAAGATATGTTTTGATTCTTCTTTTTTTTTTTTTTTAATACTCTTTCCTCCTTTCAACCCATCTTCCCCTTTCTATTTATAAAAAATTGCTTCTGTTTTATCGTTTTTTAAAATCATTTTTCTGGGGCTGGCCTGACAGCTCTGCAGACTGAAGCACCCCCTAAGCAGAGTGCAGTGGCCAGTGTTGGATTCCCCAGCGGCTGTGCTGGCCTCACCCACAGGGCGCGCTGAGATGGCGATTGAGTCTGGGCCTGGTGGTGCATACCTGTAATCCCAGTGCTTGGGAGGCTGAAAACAGGAGAATCACTACAAGCCCGATCTGTGTAGTAAGACCCTGTGAACCCTGTACTAAAACGCATAAAATAATAATAACAATAATTTTCCTTTGCCCTTCGTCCTTCTCCCCTCCTCCAACCTTAGCTCTTTCCTTTGAACACTTTCTTCCCATTTCACAATATTACTGTGCAGATCATGGTCTCAGCTGGTGCGGGGTGCCTTGCAGACGTAGTGCTGAAGAGAGGTGTCTTGCAGGGCTCTGCTGTTTCAGTGAGGCGTGAGACTTGACCCCCCGATGGAGCTAACACGGAATGAGGTTGCAAGCCAGGTGCTTCTGTCCGCCGTCATAGAGGCTGAGCACAGGTCAAGGCTGCCGTGGGCCAGGTCAGGCCTGATGTGGGGTGTGCCTTCCCTCCATGGGTGGTGGTGCATCTCTGTGGCTCCTCACTCAGGGAGCGCGCTGGTGACCCCGAGCCCTGTCCTCAGCACTGCTCAGAAGGAAAACAACACAAAACAGCACAAGCCCCACATGCAAGCAAATGGGATCTCCCAAGATAAAAAGAAGCAAAGGAGAAAATATAACCCATTACCTATAACCAAAAGGACAAAGACACACTATACAGTACTCTAAAACAAAAGTGGCAATTAATAAAACAAAGCCTAACCAAAACAAATGAAAAAATAGAATTAGTGTAAAAGAGAGAGAGGAAATAGTAAGGAAATGAAATAGGAAAATATTTAAAATAACAGGAATGGGCGGAACAAAAAAGAGAGATTAAGATTATCAACTGTAAGAGCAAACAACGGCAGGACACAGTTGATTAAAAGCATGGAGAATGGTGCTGAGCGTGGGGGTTCATGCGGGTCATCACGGTACGCAGTAGGCTGAGGCAGGAAGATCAGAAAGTTGAGGCCAGCCCGGGTTACATATGAGTTCAAAGCCAGTGTGCTAAAATAGTGCAAAATTTAAAAAGGAAAATAAACAAAATACAGACACCGGAAGATAGGTTGGATGGAGGAAAAGTGGAAAGAGAAAGAGAAAGACTGAAACTCAGAGAGACACTAAACCACAAATCTGCTCCGAAGCCCTTCCCCGCCTCGCACCCATCCCTGTCCCCTGCTCAGGCCTTTCTTCAGACTGGCAGAGTGCACCAGCAATGGGATGGAAAACGTGCAGCTTTCACATTTGTTCCCCGCTTCTCAGCTGTGTCCAAGCCACTCAGCGAGGGCACAGGCTGTGGCTCACGTCTGTCCAGAGCACAGAGAGAACATGGCCACAGCCTGGGCTTTCTGGGGGAAAGCTAGCACGCGCACAAGGGCCACAGCCATCACCTGAGGGGAGAAGCCCACATCTGCTCACAGGTGTCACTGCGCCATGCGGCCTGCAGCTGCCTTTATCCTCTAGTCCTGGCCCACATTCACACTCGACATCTCCAAAATAAGATGGATAAGCAAAGGGGAACATGAAGTGTGCTCGTCACCCTTTGATTCCATTACGTTGAGGTTAAAGGAACAGATATGGCCATGTTTTTGTTGCTGTATTTTTCCTCCAAGATGTTCAGAAGTACAATCTCTGTATAGAGGCAGGTGGTCTATTTTAGTGTTTCCTTAAGACATGAATATCAGAATACTCTTGGCTTAGAAGAAATTTCATTTTAATTAGCAGAAGAAACATTTCCTCCGATCTTTTGATTCGGAGCTTATGACAACAAACGCCAATTCTCCAGGGTCTAGTTCCCCAAAGCCCAGCACTTACATGTGAAACAAACAACAAGGTCATAAATCTAGCTTCAATGTCTGAATCGTCCACAAAGACATCTCAAAATCCCTCCAAAATTCTTGATCATTTGAAAAATTTTAGTTGCCTTATTCCTTGGATTCTATTTTGCAAGAGTCACCCACTGCCTTTGAAGGAATAGTACAAGCCTTAAGAAAATTTTAATTTTGAGGGAGATTGTGCAGAGGTTATTAATAATGGCCAGGATGTAATCAGTCTAAAGTGCACAACAGCTAATTCTGTCTGCCGGTGAGTACCTGCAATGCTGGGCACGTTTCATTCTCATGATATACACTGATATCTGGAAAAGCATTCGGGAGGAATAAATGTAGGTGAGCTGAAGGACAGTAAGATCAACTTAACCAGTAGGTTAAACATCGCAAACTCTATGTCTACGATCATTTTGCAGAATTTGAAATACTATTCTTCCGTGCTATGTTAAATACACACTTAGGGGTTTTAAAAGAAATTTTCAGTGCAAGTTTTGTCATCTTGAAATGTAATCAAGTCATGAAAAATAGGGTAAAACATATAAAGAAGTGAAATTTAAAAATATGCACATCTTTGTAAAGATGGTGATAACACAGGTGCTAAAAAAGAGTGCAGGTGAAAATAGCTATATTTGGAATGTCCACACATTCTTTTTGGAAGAGCTATGGAAGAAACTTACCATTTAAATAGGATATAATTAAAAGCACTAAAGGAAAAACAGGGTAATCCTAGTAGCCTGGAAAGACAAATATTTTATAGAACAAATTTAAAAAGTCATGGCATCCATAGCGTTGTATTAGTGGTCAAATATTTGACAGTGACGTTGCCGAAACCCACGTGACACGCTTTCCCACGTGAGCCTTTCCTGTTGCCCCAACAGGCGCCGGAGCTACCGCACTGAAGGCTGAAGAAGACTGGACTGCAGCCCCAGGGGCTGCCAAGGACTGTTGTGTCTGTGACGGCTGGTGGCAGGCGGAAGCGAGGGGAAGGGGTACTTCAAGCTACATTCTCTTCTGACTTTATAAAAGCCATAACTTCAGTTTATAAAATAACAACTACTAAGAGCAAGGTGATAGTGTTATACCAGTGGGAAAATTAGGATAATCTATCACTGCATGGGAAATCATTAAAACTTTAAAATAAAAAGATGGAAGTTATTTCAGGTACACTTTAAAATAAAAAGATGAAAGTTAATTCAGGTAAAGCTAAAAGCACTGTTGAATGTAAACCATAGGACCTCTTTTGTTTCTACTTCTATAAATATAAGAACACTTGATCTAGTTCGGACCCCGTGTCCTCCACAGTCCACTGCTTAAATAGGCCCAAACGACACCAGGACAGCTTTGTTAAATATGTCCTGGGGTCCTTGCTCTCCAAGTTTTAGAGATGTGTAAGGAGGATCCGCTTTAGGCTTTGAACTCTCCCACTTTGTGATGGCTCTTTGTGCTTATTAAATTAAAATCATATGCTAACACACTGTGGATCTTCTCCCAGAGATGAGCAGAAAGAAAATTTAATGGAATATCAACAAAATTCCCAACTCATAATGGGGTATATAAAGTTGGAATCAACAGTGATCAGAGGGCCGGGGAGATAGCTCAGTAGAATAAGCACTTGCCTGGCAAGCACAGGGTCCTCCTGAGTTCAATCTTTGGTACTGAAAAAAAAAAATGGTTAGCAGTAATATTAAGGACAACTGAAAAGACAGTGAAGGTTCTGTGTGGACAGGCCTGTAGAAGGCAAGAACTAGGGTCCGTACTGTCAAGGAGAAGGTGCAGGCAGTCAGCAGCGGGAGTGAGAGGATCGAGCGTGGTGTAACAATAGCAATAATGCGCAATCTTCAACTTTCTCCAAAAGCTGTAGGCCTATAACCACGGATGCCTGGGCTAGAAGCACTGAGGTACAAACGTGGGCACAGTAGTGCCTTGTGCTGAGTTCACAAGGCTAACTGCATGTTCTAAGTCAGAAACAAGGCAAGTAGCAGCAGGTAATTGAGCTCATTCTATCTAGACTTAGATTTTCTTGGGATACTGAGCCTGGTTAGTTAGCAGTTGAGAAAGATTATTGTTGTATCCTGAATATTGTTATAACAAGTAGACTTTCCAGGTTAACTCGTAACCATTTGGAGAAGTAAATAATGGAACAAACAAGCAAAAAATAGTCAAGATTTAGCCTACAAAAAAAGCAGTATCTGAAATATTTGATATTCTGTAATGTGAAAACCTGCAAAGATACTGAAAAACTCTTTGTTTTTAAACTTTGTCTGTTATTCTTTTGACATTGGTTCACAGACTCTTAGATAGTTGCTGTGTTACTACTAGACAGCCTCTGAGCTAATCGGTCAGGAATTCAGTCTCCATGCCAACTAGCAGCCCCTCACTGATACCTTGGTCTCAACAGGCTTTCTTACAGTAGACCCAGGTTTTCATCAGAAGTCTCAGCCCACATGGCTGCAACCCGATCAGAATAAGCTACGTTCCTGAGTATAAAAGCAGGACTTCTTTTATCAATGCAGGTGGCAACGTGAGCAACACTCACCAAGGTCCACCCAGTTCCTGATGTTGTGCGCAACGCTTTGGGGACAGTGGCGCTCTGCACCTGGGGACAGCGGTGGTGGATCTCCTTCACAGGAGACTCAGTTGCTGTGGACAAGATCACAAGGGGGCCAGTCCTTAGACGTGCTTGAGAAGGCGCATCATAGTGCTTGGGTCTTCACAACCCCTTGCAGGGTCCATGCTGTACTCAGAATTCATCACATGGAATATCTGATAATCACACTCGTGCAGGTAAACAAAAGCAGAAAATTCACATGTTGCAATCTTACGTGTTTTGTCTTTCATTCTTGGCCTCCCCATCTAAGCTAGGAACATGAAAAGAAGTCTGGTTCTTTTATAAGAGATGTACTTATTATACGACTTTATTTGTATAGTTTATAATTTTTAGAGATTATTTTATCTCTGTTTAACGGGCTATGTACAACAAACCAGTCACATAACCAACAGAAGGTGACCAATACACATTTAAGGATATCTCCAGGACAGTTTGTCAGGCTAGAGCCGTAGCTCAGTAACCTAAGTGCCTGTCTGGCAAGCTCAAGGTCCAGAGTTCAATACCTGGTACCAAAAAAATAAAAACAAAAATAAAAAACACAATAGTCAGTCAGGTAATTATATTTTGTCATTTAAAGCCTATCAGTAACTATACAGTAGACATAAAATTGAAGTAAGATCAATATTATTGGAAAAATTGATCAAATTACCTAGGGTCCCTCTTAAGTAGATTTAAATTCTTTAAAATAATATATGCCAGAAAAGGGTCAAAATTCAGTATATCACTACAGATCTGAGTATATCAGACAAGACATATTTATCCTCCTTCAAAATTATTTTCCATATTTTTATTTGTGTGTTAAAAGACTTGGTCTTTCTAAAGTCTCCGCATCCATCCGATTAACATGTGATTGAGTTTGCTTTCTCCTTTAATTTCTTCAAAATATACTTTTCCCTGATTATCACTGACTACTCTCAGCAGTACTAACTTTTGATTCCTATAAACAGCAATGCTCATAACATCGCCTTGTGTAGATGACATCACTAAACTGCTGAAGGGCAACGCTAATTGCCCGGTGGAAGAAGTCAGAACGTAACAGCGTGGCACTCCAGAGCGAAGCGGAGCCCTCGCGACAGACAGCAGCGACCGCTCTCCGCTCCACTGGCTGGCGCAGAGCCCTGCCCAGCCCCGCCCACCCATCCTCCCACGCTCGGATGCTCAGCTTCCGCTCCATCTACTTTCCCTAATGCAGCATCATGCGGCTTACTTTGGGAAATCAGAGCTCCGTGACCTCGTTCATCCTGGTGGGCTTCTCCGAGTACCCACACCTCCAGGCCCCCCTCTTCCTGGTGTTCCTGACCATCTACACCATCACCCTGCTGGGGAACTTGGGCATAATAGTGGTCAGAAAGATCAACCCCAAGCTTCACACACCCATGTACTTTTTCCTCAGCCATCTTTCCTTCTTGGATATTTGCTATTCCAGCGTGTTTACACCCAAACTCTTAGAGATCTTAATTGTGGAAAACAAAACTATCTCCTTTAGGGGGTGCATGACACAATATTTCTTTGGCTGTGCGTATGTGATTACAGAGATGTTTCTGTTGGCGGCGATGGCCTATGACCGGTTCGTGGCCGTCTGTAACCCCCTGCTCTACACAGTCGCGATGTCTCCTAAGCTCTGTGCTCTCCTGGTAGCAGGGACTTACACGTGGGGGGGACTCTGCTCCTTGATAATCACATACTCTCTGGTGCAGCTGTCCTACTGTGAGTCTAACATCATAAATCACTTTGGCTGCGAGTACTCTGCTGTCCTCTCTGTGTCCTGCTCAGACCGCTCCTTCAGCCAGATGGTATGCTTCATCATTTCTATAGTCAGTGAAGCCGGCAGCCTCCTGATCATCCTTGCATCCTATGTCTTCATAGTTGTGACTATCATCCGCATGCCCTCCAAGGGGGGACTCCAGAAAGCCTTCTCCACCTGCGCCTCCCACCTGACAGCCATCAGCATCTTCCACGGCATCATCCTGCTTCTCTACTGTGTGCCCAGCTCCAAGAGCTCCTGGCTTTTTGTCAAAGTGGCCACTGCACTTTACACAGTCCTGGTCCCCATGCTGAATCCGCTCATCTACAGCCTCAGGAACAAGGATGTGAAAGACACGGTCGGGAGGATAATCAGCTCCAAGCTGCATTCTCAATCCACATAACTCAAACAAATGCATACTTATTTAGATCTTAACTTATATATCATGTTCTCACGGACATTATTATTATTTTAGCTTTTAAGCAAATTTATTATTGCATTGTAATCCATTAAGGTGTTGAAAATGCCACGGTTTCCCGTTTTGGAATGACATTACTTCCTGTAGTACAAACACATTGCACTTTTATCCATTTCATTTGAGTTTTAGAATGAGTTACAGCAAAACCCTGCACTGTGAGTCATTTGATTAGCAAATGTTCTGCAAGATGAACAAATATTTCTAATACAGTTAACTGGGTTAGCAGGCGAGGCCTTGCCATGAGCGGGGAGTGAGTGTGGCAGGATCGAGCCTGAACCAGGGCTCCCTCTCCTCCCCTAGCTGGCTGGCACTGGCTCTCGCTCTCACTCTCGCTCTCACGCGCCCTCGCCCCTGCATCCCCCTTTCCAGGGGATTGTGGCTGATCATCTTCCAAACACAAGAAGTCATGGAGGAGGTCTCATCTGCAGTAGAGGAGCAGAAAAGGGCAGAGGGGCCCCTCACTTCTCATGAGATTAGGGAAGGTGTAAAATGTGGGGAACAGTGCAAACCTTTGCAGGCAAGCTCCACCCAAATAAGGCCACAGCAACATGGGTGACAATTCTATTTATCACTCACGCAATGTCACATTTCTGCGAGGTCTTCTAAAGGAGGTCAAAGCAAGTATCACTGGACAGAGTCTTCACTAAAGATACACTAAAAGATTCCACTGAGCCAGCAGATGGCCTTAGTGACAGTGGGAGTCGTCCCACACAGTGACGCGCCTCTGTCTTGTCTCCTTCATAGAGCCACTAAGATTTTCAAAGTAAGTTCAGATTAATTCTTTTTTAATTTTAGTTTAAAAAGAAGAAAAAACAAACAAAGGCAAAAGCAAATCAATAAAGAACAACCAAGATGATACAGAATTTCAAAGCAAGGTGATAGAAAATTAAGAATCGTGGTTATATTACATGATCAAATCTTCAACGTAGCTGTTCAGATCACCAGACAGCATTTTTATTATTTTGTATTATATTGCTGTATTATAATTATTTGATATGAATATTTTCACACTGTGCAATAAATCACCTGAGTCTCCATTATTTCTTAAAGGGAAATTCACTTTGATGTTGGATTTGCTCTCAGTTAAAAGCATGTTTCCTGAATGAATTGTGTTCACAAACTAAGGTTTTGCTATATATTTCAACATTTCCCTACTGTACACTGCGGAAGCAAAGTGAAGACAGGAAGACTATTATAATATAATATAATATAATATAATATAATATAATATAATATAATATAATATAATGTATATATGACATTACGTATTAAAAATATATGCAAAATAAATCTCTGAAAATGCAGCTTAAATTGAACAGCTTCTTCACCTCTTCTGTTCTGGTTTTATTTTAAATTGTGCTTAGTGAAAGTTCAGCATACCTAGACTGCAGCCTTTGCTGGATTCACACTTCAGAGCATGTATTTCCACCCCTCTTTTGTTTTAACTTAGTACTAGATTTCAAGCAGGACCTTGGTTGGAAGTTAAGCAAGAAAATATTGGCTACTATCTACATGCATCACTCATATTTGTTATGCTTCAATAAAAGCTGTTGATAGACTTCCACTCGCTTGCCACAGTTCTCATGCTAGCTACTGAGACAAGACCGTGATTGTGACATTTTACTTTTTCATCCCACCTTCTCCCAGGAACTTATCTGCTGTTGGTCATGACTGACATTCTCTTGTTGCTCGAGCAAAGGAAAAACTCTTAAATACCACCGTTAAAAAAAATTAAAAAACAAAAGTGTCACCACTGGCTTCTCACAAACACACCATCAACTCCCACTGTTCTCTTCGGCATGGCCAGCAGGCTCAGCGTGCGTGCGCCGCTTGGGGAGCGCCACACGGCCCGCAAGGTCAGCAGGCAGCCCAGCCCGGCGTCCTTGCTGTCTAGACGTCTACGGGGAATTAGTCACCGATTACGCATTTAAGACTGCCTTGCCTGATTATTCCTCTCCCCATGTAATTCCAACTGTTTGCTAACATATAATGTATATTCTCTTTATATATATTTTGTATAAATATTATACATGTAGGTTAATTATATAAGTAAGATAAATCTCTGAAAATGTGGATTAAATCCAATTTATGTCATAGTTAAAATTTTAAATATATTTTAAAGTACTTGTTAAATGAACATTTAACTCCCACATATATCAACACATAGTAAATTACTACCCCCTAAAATCTGTAAATACCACTTTGCTTTCACTCTCAATAGCTAAAATAAAAACTTTAGCACATTAAGACACTATTCTTCTATACATTCTGCTACCAAAAGATAGCGTTTGTTTCCTGTTGACAAACTAATACTGCAGTGCTTGGCTCATGGGCCACATCTCACAACTTAGGAACACCTTTACATGCCACTGAAGGTGCTGTGTGTATTTGACAGTGACTTTATTCTTTTCCTTTTTTCTTTTTTTCTTTTATTGTGGTACCAGGGATCAAACTTGGGCCCTTGTGCTTGCCAGGCAGGCGCTTAACCCGCTGAGCAACATCCCTGGCCCTTGATAGTGATTTCGATGCTGCTCTTGTTTAATCTTTCATCATTTCATCAAGTGTTCCAGATTTTTTATGCCTTAGTCCAGTAGGATTACTTTGAATTTTTAAATTTTGGCTATAGTGCATGTAAGTATTGCTGCGGAATACAAAGTTACTTATTAGAGTGAGTTTTATATGTAGGACTATTGTGCCTATATTTAACCTTCAATTTTTCAAAAATTTTTTATTGAACATTTAATAACAGGTTGAA
>NW_004524859.1:1675830-1684377 GCF_000260255.1 Octodon degus
TCATCTCTTGGTCACTGTAGATAATGTACATGTTGTCATACGCTCCTTCGCTTTCCACTTAATAACCTTCGATAAAGAGCCAATTTCATATCGCTGCCACCAGATGCATTGTTTTCTGGGCTCTTGCCTCAGCTTCTCCGCATTTTTCTCTCCTTGCAGTCAGGGAGGCCCCTCCTCTGTCAGATTCACGGCACCTTTTTTCTTCATCTTCTTGTCAGTGAGGCATTCCCGCGCATTTCACAGAAGGTGTGAGGGTTGGGGCCTCGACTGTGTCCTTCTGCTCAGAATTATTGTTTTCTTCTCCTTCTCTTGTTTCTCTGTAAGCAGAAAGAGGATTTCCTCCGGTCAGTGCAAAGAGAATGAGCGTGTGGAGGGGTTATTTCCTGTAAGTAGCCGCAACTGCTGCTTCGTGGCCTGACTCTTTCCTCCCACACAAATAAGGAATGATCTTTGAAACCGCCCTGAAGTTAGAATTTGTGGATCTCGAGGCAGGCATCGCCAGTGCCAGCCACGCAGGCGGCCGGCAGCACCAACGCTCATTAAAGCCCACACGAGAACTGACTGCCACGCATCATTAAAGGAAAAAACTCTCCGCTCGTGTTCTGAAAGGCCAGCTTGTCCACAGGCAAGCGGCCACGCGTGTGTCTGCCACTGTTATGACAACCCACGGCCGCGTAGCTCTCAGACGCATCTCCCAGTCAGCGGCTTTACAGCACCGTCGTTTGCGCTGCTGCCCGCGCTTTTCTCTTTGAGTTTGTCCTGCTCTTCTCTGCCAGCTATATTTTTGTAGATACTTGTCTCAGTTACTTTTCTCAATGCGGAGACAGAACGCCCAGTGCCCACAAGTGAGAGGAGAAAAGGTCTATGTCTCCGTTCTGTCCAGGTTTGGTCCACAGTCACCACCTGGCTCCAAGGAGAAACTGTCTGTGGTGGGGCAGGGCAGGCAGAAGGCAGCGAGCAGCAAGCGGCAGCCTCCCCCTTTCTGCCCTTCACATTCCATTCAGTCTATGCACCTACTACTGATCGGTACACCCACAAGCAGGGTGGCACCCCCTTAATCCCAGCACCACACAGTAATCCTGATATCTCAACTTTAATTGATACACTTAATTCCATTATAACACTCTAATCTAGCCACCTTTGAAACTCCCCACCCAGGACTGCATGAGGTTTCGGGGCACATCTAGATGCAAGCCAAAAAGGTGCTTCAGAATTTATCTGATGGCATATGCTAAATTGTCCTTTTCTCGTTGTTCATCAAACTCACTTGACGAGAGGCCGGGGATACGGCTCAGTGCAATAAGCGCTTCCCTGGCAAATGCAAGGGCCTGAGTTCAAAACCCAGGTCTTCCAATAAATAAATAAACTCACTTCATTTTTTAACTTTGTGTTCCACTCATAGTAAGCTGGTGCTATTTGGCTTAGATTCAACAGTACTGTCATTTTTTACATTTTCTGAAATCGTACATACTGAGTTTTATTTTATATACATTAACATGTTCAACGTGGGGCTATACACTTGTGACTGCCACATCAAGCATCTCCTACCACCTGGTAGGACTGTCCCGTGCTGCCGGATGGGACAGTCATACACGTACCTCCAAGACTGCAAGCTCCCCACGCTCAGTTAATACCTGCACAAGTGCTTCAAGCTTATGGGAACTTGTTCTAACATCTGAAAGAATGAGCACAGCGCCCCCAAGTGCCAGGAGCAGGGACTGCGGGAGCCAGGCCCGCAGCAGGAGGCCCGGAGGGCAGGGTCGTGGGAGCCCAGAGGCGCTCAGGGACCCGAGAGGCGCGGAGGACCCAGGGGGCGCGGAGGCGCGGCAAGAGGGGAGGAGGAGCTGCCGGGCCCCGGGGACACCCAGATAGATGGAAGGCGCCAGGAGAAACCGAGGGTTCCGAGGATAAACGAACGGTCCCCGGGGGCCCGCGGAAAGACCCAGAACACACGGAGGGGCCCAGCAAGCTGCAGTCACAGGAGAGGCGGGCCGCGGAGAACCGGAGGCCGCGGGGCAGAATCCCAGGATGGGAAGGGACCCCAGAATGGGCGGGGACCCCCGGATGGGCGGGACCCCCGGATGGGCGGGGACCCTGGATGGGCGGGACCCCTGGATGGGCGGGGACCCCCGGATGGGCTAGGACCCCCAGATGGGCGGGGACCCCCGGATGGGCGGGGACCCTGGATGGGCGGGACCCCCGGATGGGCGGGGACCCTGGATGGGCGGGGACCCCCGGATGGGCGGGACCCCCAGATGGGCGGGGACCCCCGGATGGGCGGGGACCCTGGAGGAGGAGCGTTCGTGGGGCCGGGGAGGGTCCTTGAACCCCGGCGCGGCGCAGGGACAGCGGGAGGCGCGGAGGGACCTGAGGCCGGGGCTGGAACCGCGGAGGGGGTGGGAGAAGGTGAGGACGCTCAGGGAAACCTAGTGAGGACCGGGGCGGGGACCCGGGCTCGGGCTGCTGGCCCCGACCGCCGGCCCGTAGCTCGCGGGCCCGGAGAGGACGGCGCTGCGCGGAGGGAGCCGAGTCCTGCCGGAGATTGCCGAGTGCGGCCGACCGAGGCTGGCCCGGGAGGACCGCGGTTGTCCGAGGAAGCCGCGCGCCGGGGCGGAGCGGGCGCGAGTGGCCCCTAACGTGGCCGGGCGAGACCCCCAGGCGGAGGGCCTGTCCCGGGGCGGAGGCTCCAGGCGGCGGGCTGTGGGTGCCCGAGGCCGGGAGGAGAGCGTCAAGGCGGAGGGCCTCAGCCCCGGAGGGCAGCGGGCGCGGCGAGCCCGGGTCTGCAGGACGGAGCCCCGCTGCAGCGCAGAAGGCCCGCCGAGCCCTGTGCCCGGAATGTGGCCTAGCCGTGGCCGGTGCCGGCGACGGAGGTCGTGGGGACCCCGGGCGTGGGCCCGGGGCTGGGCGGAGAGCGCGAAGAAGCCCACGAGGCTCAAGGATGAGCGCTACAGCGGGAAGGGAAGGCAGCAGGAGTTCACCTTGCGCTCTGGAGAAGACAGGCCCCAGTGTTTAAGGACCAGCCCGACGTTCCTGGGGAGCGGGAAAGACAGAGGGCACCCCGGACCGCGCGGGACACAAAGGCCTGCAGGATGTTCCGGAGGCCAGCACCTCAGTGGAGCCCGCACGGGCCAGTAGAGGTGCTTGAGCTGAGCTCAGGCCTCCCGGTGATGCTTCAGCCTGGTGTCCTACTCATCACACAGCACCCAGGCTGCGACCCTCCAAGCGCCAGATCCAGCACAGCGCCGCCACGCATTCCACGGAGGTCTGCTGAGAGCGGACACCGTGTGCTGGCAGCTGCCCAGAGCCCCCTTCCACACACTGCTGCATCGCGGGACCTGGGCTCCATCCACGTGTTTGGGGACAGAGGCCATAGTAAGGAGACCCAACCAGGACCCAAGAGATCACCCTTATCCCTGAAGGATTAGTGTGGAGAAAGCCCAGAAAGCAAGCCCAGGTGCCTCACAAACAGAAAAAGGAAAGAGGCTCCCAGTGCCACTGCATTTTCGGCCCGGAGGAGTGTGTGTCCTGTGACTAGCCAGCTCAGCATTTGAGTAAGGTCAGCAATGACGCCCCTAGATAGGCAAAGGCCAGGCTGCAGGCAGGCAAATGGATTTTCCAACGATGGGGACAAACCCCCCTAGAGCACCTCTCCTTTATATTCCCTGAGAGCGGAGCTGGCATAGCGTATGATGCCAGAGATGGAACAGCAGTCTCCTGTGCCTGCCTAAACTTGCCTAAGCAGGCGCTTTAGACCACTGAGCTATCGCATCGGCCCCCAGAGCACCTCTTCCTACTCTCCTAATATCTGCATTATCAAAGCCTGGGCAGGCCACCCTGTCCACTTCAATGCGGAAGGGAGCTCAGGCACATCCTTCAGTTCTCCCTCAGTGTACCTCTTCTGGGCAGTAACCACCTGGGTCCAGCTAGCCCTGGGGGCTACTCTTGCGCCTCCCTGTCTGGTAGCCTCGGTATATAGGTTTGAAACGGCTTGACAGTTTTCACCATATGAAGACCAGTAGACCAGTAGATTGTTATCAAGAGCAATTGTGCTGGTCAGGGAGCGTGGTAACAGAAATAAGTGCCATTAAACCATAAGCAGTGCTTCAAAAACCAAGTGATGAGCACGTTTGGTAACGTGTCCCCAACCAGCTGTTCACGGAATTCTGTGCTCTTATGAGGCTTGCTCCATCAAATGGGACTCTTGCATGCCTGTAGATAAAGACTCCAGGCATGCACTGCCTGTTACTCAAGACAGCGGGAATCCGTTGTTACTTCATTTTGATTTTTTCTTCATCATCATCACTCTCACTAGTTTAATTCTTGGAGAGAAGCAAAGTTTAAATATATGTGTATGTGTGCATTTTGAAACACTGGATATGAATCTTCCCTCTTCTTACCTGCTTAGACAGATAGACACAATATGTAGGTCTAGTTACTGATGGGTGTGAGGAAAGGTAAATATCAATAAATGTCATATATGAATATTGTTAGCTCTTTGGAGATTTTTTATTTCCCGCTGCACTTCTTATTTTCACTGTCTTTTTTAATTTTAATTTTTCTGTTATAAAATAATTCAGTCTAGTCTTGAAAATCTCATTAAGAATGTCATGATCTGTCACAGTTACACTTGGAAAAACATCTATTAAAGGCAGAATATCTTAAAATATGGACGTGCTCAAACTTCAGTATATTATGTTTTGCAAAATTTTCAATTCTGTTTTTATTAGCACATATTTTCGGTATGTAATGATTGCATTTATCATGAGTAGTTGTTGCTTCTACGTAATACATCTTATATTTTTAATCACCTTCCTGTCTCTCTTCTCCTCTCTCCCTCTGTCTCCTGCTCACCTTTCCATCTGCAAAAGATAAATCTCCCTCTTTACTCAGAAAAATACTGTATTTACATTATGGGATAGATACTATAATTTTTTTTATTTTTACATTTATTTTATTTTTTTCCATAATGTTCTTGAGAGACAAATAGCAATGAGACAGTTTCAAATCAAATTGATATGACAGTTTCAATAATTAATACATTGTATACTCTCTTCCTACTGGTTATTTGCTGTACAAGATGCAGACATGATATCCTATTTACAAACACCATTACATCAAATCCCTCTATTCATTAAGAAAATGTAGCTGTATATCTATCCTAACCATTTTGAATGCACAGATACAAAATGGACATTCATCTGTATACCCTTTTTTGTTTAGTTCCGTCATTTGAATATTATAGGTGTGTTAACTCAGCAAAATATTCTAAAAGAGTCCAGTAGCCCTTAATAGCATTGGGTCTTCTGTTTAACTGGCAATGTCAGAAATTATTGACCTGAGTCCCCCACAGCTCAACTTAACAGCATGGCTTTATTTCCTATATTTCGTCTTCATACTTTTCTACTGGATGGTTAAGACCAAGGTAAAGCAGGACCTATGCAACAAGAGTTGTAGCTTTTGGGTCTGATAAGGTCAGTGAAATCCCCTCAGGATTTATCCTGAGATCCTGTACCTCAGATTGTAGATCCTTTGTCAGTGTCAGCCATGTGGATGAGTCACGGCCATTGCTTGGCCAATGTGCTCTCTGTGAAAGCCTGAGAGAGTGTTTTCTCTCCATGTGACTCTCCTTAGGCACACTCTACATCATCGATCACTTTCCTCTTTGGCCCCATAATTTCCTTGATCAGAAAATTTGGGACACTACTGAGTTACGTGACATTACAGTACAAGTTCTCGTATGTCCTGATTCTTAATTGACCTTGGAAGGCTAGGTTCAAAATGTTGGCTTCATAATATAATTTTAAATTGAGTTATTATTGTACTTATTGGAATTAATTATCTGTAATGGACTCCAAGAAGATTCAATAGGTGATTAATTATATAAAACGAGAAATACAAGAATAACCTTAGTTCAAGAAGAATATTGCCATCTAAGTTTGAAAGAACAGTGACTATTTTTAACTATGGAAAAATTTCAAATCAAAATAAACATTAACATTTGTCAACACTGATGCTGCTATGATCAAAATTCAAAAACTGGCCACCTGTAGATTTTTGAAAAATAGATTAAAATAGAAATAAAAGTAATAGGTGCATCAGCAAGCCAACTGAACTCAAGAGCAGTTTCTAGGCCCTTAAGTGACATGATTAGAGACATATATAAGTGCTCTAGAATCTTAACATCGAACACAGTTGGCTTCTAGAAGAGGGCCTAACTTTCAATGTCACATTTTTAACAGGGATTTTGAAAAGATACAAGAACTCATGTATCTAGTTGTGTGCCTAGACTCAAGCAGGATCAGAGCTGTTACTTTGCACTTGGGCCGTGGTCATCCTAAAAGGAGTGCAGTCCTGGGGTCACATTTCAGTTGGCTCCAATAAGTTTCCACAAATGCTGTGTCTGTTGTCCACTTTGCTGCATTTCTTACTGATCTACATATCACTGCCCCTACACTGATGATTGTTTAGACTTCCATCGTGGCAGAAACTGACGCAAAGCTAGTATACTCCAGTTTCTTAGTTGCCCAGGTAACAGTTCCTGTTGCAGTTCCAGGTGCTTCTGCCTCCTAGCAATGGCTGGTAACTGTGATGCATAGCTGGTTGTAATGATGCATATTGTAAGGACCAATTCCCAATGGACAATCCATTCTGCACCTGTACTTCTTGCTTCTCCTATATAGGCCCTAGACCACCAGAGATCGGGGCCTGACATTTGGGGGATGATCCCTTGGTGCCCATTGACATAAATAAATCTGCCTTCACATCCTGGGTGTCGTTTTGGTGCTTCCACTTGCCACTGTGTCGGGTGCATTAGCCAGGAGTGCCAGCTATGCTGACCTCTTTGGTCACTGGTAGTGGCCCACGTGCACAGAGCAAGGACCACTCTGGGTCCCAACAAGGAAGTGTGCCCTGGAGACTCCTCAAGTCCCTTTGGATATCAGAAGGATTGCTGGCTCCCTGCTTGAATGGATCACATTGGACCCCAAAGGGAGGAGGATATAATCTGTCTGTCCCTGCCTGCCTGCCTGATTCCAGTAAGACCCCCAAGGGCACCCCAGTCAGTTATTCTATCACTCTTGTTCAGCTCAAGCAGAAGGGGAATACGATCAACTCTTGTTAGTCAGGACCACCCTCAAGGGAAGGGGGTTGGAATGTTTCACTGCTGGGAGCCTGCTGAATGTGGGCGTGGGTCAGACAACCTACGCCATAGGCTGCTTTGTCTGTGCTCCAAGAATCAGAAGCACTGGTCCAGGTGACTCATTGGGCCCTCATCTTTGGTTCTGCAGCAGTGGACGTACAGTGTGACAGAGGCCTTGCACGCTCATTTGACACCCGCCTGAGATGACAGCCAACAATTCCTTTTGAGTTCCTCATTTTGACTGAGGAAAAATTAGACTGTCAGCCCTGACAAATGAGTTGCATCCTATCAACCTAAATAGATAAGAGAGAAGGGGTTCTATCAAATTGGGCCCCTGAGAGCCTGTGGTCATTGCAAAAGTTGGAGGCAAACCTGTGACTTTCCTAGTAGGCAATGGAACAGAACTCTCCACCTTCAAAAGTTCCCTCTGACAAAATGTTACCCTGGCCAGGGAGATGGCTCAGTGGTCTAAGTGCCTGCCTGGCAAGTGAAAGGACCTGTGTTTGATCCCCACTGCTGTGCTGCTCACTGAAACTGGTCATGGTGGCTCACACCTGTAATTCCAGCACTGGGGAGGCTAAGACAGGAGGATCACTATGAGTCCAAGCTGCATAGTGAGACTTTGTACTAAATAAATAAAAGATTTTTTTTAAAAAATGTCACCATCACCAGGGTGACTGGTACTGTTCCCCTCACCCCTTCTGCCAGGCAGGTACTTGCAGGCTGGAGAGACATCTCCTTCACAAAAAGCCAGCCTGCCTTGCTTTCATCTAACCCTGCACATTCAACTGTGACAGGTCCCTCAGAGGAAGATGGCAGCCTGAGAGACATTACAGCAATCCTGAAGTTATGAAGGCTCCTCCCATAGGTGTGAACTAGACTCATCTTGGCCTGGCTACCAACCAGGCCACCTTGCTGTGAAGCGCCCTTGCTGTCAGATGTCGAGGGCAGCACATGCTGTCATCCAGCCACCCACCAGCCTGACAGACCCCGGGTTGCTGTGGGCTAGATCTCAGGCCATCAGTGACTCAGCCGTCACCGTGCACTCAGCAGCTCCCAGCCCATGACCCCTCTTGGACTGTTGCTCAGTTGCCACAAGGGTTTGGGAACTTGCCCACCATTGCCACAGAGGCCCGAGCAACAGATTTGGCTCTAGGACAGCTGTTTCTCTGTCCCTCCCAGCTTCAGCATGATCCCCCAAGAAAGAGAAACATGAGGCTTCAAAACTGTGAAATGCCCAATACTAAAGTACAGCTCTCCTGCTGGGAAAGCCAGGCCAAGGTTTTGAGCTGCCAAGACCATGTAACCCTCATACACATTGCCTTAGCCATCTTTCACCACAGCCTTCTGTCTCCACAGCTTTCTGTCACCCACAGCCTTCTGTCACCACAGCCTTCTGTCCCCACAGC
>NW_004524859.1:1685016-1697198 GCF_000260255.1 Octodon degus
TTTTTTCTTTTAGTGTATTTGGAACAGGGTTTCACTGTGCAACAAGGCTGGTAGTGACCCTCCTATTCTCAGCCTCTCTAGCACTGGGATGACAGGGGTGTGCCACCACACCTGGCTTTGGGTAGCTGGCTCCACACCCAGGCCAGCAGGGCATGCGGTACCGGAGATCGAACCCAGATCTTTGCACTTGCCAGGAAGGTGCTTAGACTGCTGAGTTATCTTCCCAGCCCAATACAGATACTTAAATTTTTAAAATACAGTTTTTGTTGTTTTTTCTCTTTTTGATACTGAGGATCAAACTCAAGATCTTGTGCTTGCCAGGCAGGTGCTTATGCCACTGAGCTATCTCCCCAGCCCACATACAACATATTTAAAGCTCCAATCTATCAATTCTACAACTTTTTGTGACATCTATTAGGAAATAAAATACACGTCAATCAAATTTTCATGCTGACTTATTTCTATACATTAAACACATGCCCACCAACACAAGCAGAATTATACCACATGAACATACTAAAAGACTTTCTGAATTGTTAGCTCAGTATTAATTTATTACCTTCTTTGTTTTATTTGTGGGAAATGAAATTCCTTTCTCATTTAAACGTATTTGAAATATCTCAGCCCTTTTTGTCATGGCCAGGTTTCATTAGTAGTTTTTCTTTAGTGAAAGAATTCACCAACAAATCCTGTCGTGGCTTTGTGATTTCCCTTCTGGAGAATCTCTAGAACATTTGTCTTCCACCTTCACCCGCGGCCCAGTCCTTTTTGTCATTCTGTCAGCAATGCATTGTGCATCATGGAAGGCAAGAATTGCATCTCACCTGTACTTCTACACTGATAATAGACAACTTTGTTTTAAGAGCCTAGTCAACTTCAAGTATCTTGCAAAAAGTAGAAATGGAATTAAGAGTTATTAAATTATACAAGATAAGCTACATGATATTTGTGGGTTTTGTGAACTTCACAGTCACGTTATAAACTCTGTTATGTCATAACAAATCTATAGATAAAACAATTGGAGAACAGTAGAATTACTGATTTTTTTTTCTACAAGTAAAAGACATAGCCAAGGTTAGTGTCTTGAAGGTAAAATCCATGTCTGTTCAGCTACATTATATGAACCCTTAATTTTAACAGCGTCCTTACATCAAGCTTTATGAAAAGGATTTGCACATCAGAGCCAAAAGCCAACCGAAATCCCACCCTCAATTACGAAAGAACTTAGAGTCCATTCATTTGCGGACTGCGTCCTTCACGTCCTTGTTCCTCAGGCTGTAGACCAGGGGGTTCAGCATGGGGGTCACCACCGTGTAGAACACAGCGCCCACTCTGACCGTGTGCCTGGAGTTCTCAGAGTTGGGCTCGCAGGAGAGGACCAGGATGGTGCCATGGAAGACGCGATGGCCGTCAGGTGCGAGGCGCAGGTGGAGAAAGCCTTGCGGCGCCGGCTGGCTGAGCACATCTTGAGGACGGTGATGACGATGAGCAAATAGGACAAGAGAGTAATGAGGCGCGTGCTGACTGCACTAAGTGTGGCCAAAAAAAGCAAGAGTAATTGGCTAATATAAGTATCTGAGCAAGCGAGGGAGAGCAGCGAGGAGAACTCACAGAAGACGTGATCAATTACGTTGAAATCGCAGAAAGACAGTCGCCAGGCGGAGCAGGTCAGTGTCAGGGAGCACGCCACGCCCCAGGAGTAGGACCCCCGACCAGCAGCGCGCAGAGCCTCCGGGACATGCCCACTCCACTGGGTAGAGCAGGGGGCTGCAGACGGCCACAGAGCGGTCGTAGGCCACCGCTGCCAACCAAAGGCTTCTGTTACCACGAAGATGCAGAAAAGAAAGTACTGCACTGTGCACCCCGCAAAGGAGGCGCTTCTGTCCCTTGCAACTAGGTTGGCCAGCGTCTTGGGAGCAACGACGGAGGAGCAGCAGAAGTCCACGAGCGAGAGGTGGCTGAGGAAGAAGTACATGGGGGTGTGCAGCTTGGGGCTAGGTCCGACGCCGGCAGTCGTCCCGGTGTCGCCCACCACGGTGACGCCGTAGATGCCCATAAGAACCAGGACGAGCACGGCTTGCTCTTGGGTAATCTGAGCAGCCCGAGAGGGTGAGCACCACTCCACTGTGGCTTCTGCCTCAGAGCAGCACGGTTTCTGCGTCTCGGAATGTGAAACGCACCCCTGGAAGGGAAAGGGGAGAGCGAAACGGCACTAGACACGCAGTCTACGTATAAAGCCTGCAGGACGACGAAATCGGCGTTCAGGAACCACCTTGTTACGTGAAAGGCGGAATTCACTGTTAAAGTTTTAACACCAGCAACTTCAGATTTTTGTAAGACAATTCAAGTAGTCGAATTGTAAATTTTTAAATGTAATTTTTGGCATCCATATATATAGGAAGTGAGTTCATAATTTTTAATTTAAATTTAACTTTTCACATAATACTTGTTTAGATGTCTTTCATCAGTTAAATAAATGTCATCCTAAAATGGTTATCGATTATCTCTATCCAACAACTAGTAGAACAAATAACTTGTAAAAAATGTTTTATGTTTTACATTAATTTAGTGATATTAAATGCTAACTTCCATTAAACTAAATGTTTATTATAATTCTGTATTGGACTTTAATCAGTTTCGGTTTCTTAAATTTTTTTCTTTTTTAAAAGAGAGTTCAGGGCCAGGGAGATAGCTCAGTAGAATAAACGCTTGCCTGGTAGGTGCAAGGTCCTGAGTTCAATCCCTGGTACTGAAAATAAAATAAAATAAGTAAAAAAGAGAGTTCAGGCTGGGAAGATGGCTCAGTAGAATAAGTGCTTGCCTGGCAAGCACAAAGGCCTTAGTTCAATCCCCAGTTCTGAAAAAGAAAAAAAAAAAAAAGAGAGAGAGAGAGAGAGTTCAAAATGGTATTAGAGCAAAACTTACAAATGATACAAAATTTCACTAAACAAAATAATATGAATTTGACAGTATTTGTTGTATTGCGTGGCGCTGTCTTCAAATTAGTTGTTCAGATTACCAGATACACACATGCAAAATTGGAAGAAGAAAGAAAAAAGTTATAAGAAATTAAGGAGAAAAAGGAAAAAATCAAAAAACAAGAGAAAAACGTGAGCATTCACTGCTCCTCTCCACAGACCAGCAGCAGCCCACAGCACAGCTGTCTGCACCCCGCCGCTTGCGCTCCATGCCTTCCCGGTTGCACCGCTCGATCAGTACGCCTGTCTGGCCCGACAAATCTGATTTCAAAATAAATCTTAGTTACAGAGAGTAAGTTCTTCAATTCAGATGTTAATTATCCACCTTTTTACATTGCTCCAAGAATAATAAAATAGGAATAAAGATTTTGTGTAAGTTTACTCTGCTATCCCGAACATCACAAAACCGAAGCCAGAGATACACATGGGAATGCGGGAATCTACACATTTTTATCTAGAGCCCCGATGTTCAGATTATTAGCCATGTGTCTTTTTTACCACTGCCAAACCCACGTGCTTTTTCTAAGTCTAGATACATACAAATTTCCTTAATTAATGATCACATTTTTAATCAGAAAACTAGAGATTTAAGCCTATGGGAAGTAGCCCAATGCCATCATAAATGTCCCAAAGACATTCTCGAAAGCAGCACAAAAATAAAACAGAGAAAGGTACTGAGGGAAATTTTGGTCAGAAATAATTAACCTTATTCAAATCAGACGTGAAAACAGGATGGGATTACTAGTAACATTATAAAGGAATAGATTTCTCTTCTCCAGAGTGGTTTTCCTGATTGAAATTAATGCCAATATTACCTGTGAGTCTTTAAACAAACCCATAGATGGTGTAATCATGATCGCTCCCAAACACAAGTAATACCTGCTCCTTTATATCTATATGTACAGCCTTGGAGACGTGAACGCAAGACATGGTCTACTCCTCCTTCTCTTGAGGCACCAGATAAACAATTGAAACTAATTGCCGTTATCTATGCAATCCTTATAAAAATTATACATGCATACATCTTAGCACAGTAATTACACAATTTTATTGAAAATTATTGAATGCTTTACCTTAGTTATGCAAAAGGTAAAGATCAGTTGTGATAACTGACTTACATATTACTTTGAATAGCATGTCTCTGTAGTGTGAGAGTTTAAAATCTTTTTAGATGGCTCTTATAAAATTTTCATTAATTATTATCACACTCAAGGATTCTCCTACCAGAGAAACATCTGTAGTAACTGAACCCTGGGCACTGTGTTCCCTGTCCAGTTGTGTGCATTGATCCTTTGCTTGTCTTCATTTGCACTCTCACTTGGGTACACCTTTGCCAGGCTCTGGTAATCCAGTTCTATTTTTTAATACTACAAGATCAATATATAGGTGAAAACCTGAGGAATTCTTCTTTCTGTGTCTGCCTTATTGAACTTGGCATAAGGTTCTCCTGTTCAATGAGTGTAGCTAAATATGACAAAATTGTATGCACTTTCATTTGAATAGCTGTATCGCGCAGGTGTGCTACATAATCTTTCTCTGTTAATCCATGAGTGGATCGCAAGTCTGATTCCATGCTTCTTATGCATTTGACAAATTATTAATATATGCTCATGCTCTATAGTAATTATATTCATTTTGGGGAATGGGCTTATGTACATACGGCATCTTGACCAGCTTTGTATTTTGACTACTGTGAATAGTGCAGCGATTAGCAAATGAGTGTGGACCTCTCCTCCTCCTCCGAGGGGCCGTTCTCAGTCCCTCTCCATAGTCATGTATGTATGTACAAGTTCTGCACACCTACACATCTGCACACATGCACACCTGCACACCTGCACATCTATCTCCACTAAGGGATAGTAAAAGGATGTCATTAAAAACATCTGTCAGCTGAATGTGACCATAGCAGAGAGAACAGGTAGAACTCTGCAGATCCCCTTTCAGTTTTGAAGGACTTTTACTCAAGAAAAAAAATGGCATAAGGAAAATCAGGTAGCAGTTAAGAATGTGATATGGAGTAAAAAAACAAGCATTTAATTAGGGCAATGTGATTAAACTGTGTCCAAAGGTATGTATGTTGCACACGTGCATGTTATATAACTGGCATGGAATGTGATCTACACTTTGCTGCGCTTTGCATTTGCCTGTTTTGTGGTCCCAGGGATTGAACCTTGGAATTGCTGAGCTACATTTTGTCCTATTTCATTGTGAGGCAGAACCTCGCTGAATGATCCATCCTGGCCCAGACTGCGTGATCCTCCTGTGTCAGCCTCCTCGACGGCTGGGAATACAGGAATGTGTCTTGGCGTGTTTGCAGACCTCTTCGGGGTGGTAGTACGGCAGTCCATGGTAGAATCGACAAAAAATCTAAAACTATGAGAGTCAGTCTAAGAAAATCTTGTATGCAAAATCAGCTGGGTTTAGGACTTGCTCTGCTCTGGTTCTCTTTTATCCCCCTCCTTTTTCCTTTGCTGATGGGAATGTGTAACCTACATCAGTGTGTGCTGGGAACATTTAGCTTTGCTTTGATTTCAACTCGTGCTTTCAGCTGAGTTCTCCTTGAGTCTGAGAGGAGGCTTCATAGCCCAGCACCAAAGCAATAGCATTCTCCTTGGGACAGAGTCTCAAAGAAAAAACAAAAATGAAAATGCAAAAGGGACACCAGGTATAGTGAAGTGTGAATACCTTGATTTCAAGCGCTAGTTGGAAATATAAATAAATACACACTTTGAGAAATTGCTGCACATAACCAGCAGCTCGCAGAGACACAGGCAGCCCCAGCGAGCGCACTGACGTCACGAATGAGAAGTGCAGGCTCGGACAGCTCCTTGCCGCGGCCTTACATGGGGCCTGCCTGCGGGGACACACATTTAGGAAAACACTGCTCTCATCTTGCTCTGAATCTGCTCCGTTCTGCATACTGCCCGGTAAGCACAAAAGCCATAATGCTGCCTCTTTCCACACTTATTTGGATTTCATCCAGCTGTTCTGAGCTTCCGTCATCTCTTTGTACAACCAGCATGACTGTGAAGTGGTCTCTGGACTGGTGAGTAGGTGAGCAAATGCCTACACAGGGCTGAGATGATGCTCACTGACACTAAAGGCCCAACAAGTGCGTGTCCTGCTTAGAGCTCTCTGGTTAGTAGAATCATCATGCTTCTGGAATTTGAAGAAATTCTGATGGCAATTTAGGTAGCCTACCCTTCCAGAGCGAAAGGATTTGGTCATATTATAAGTGAAAAGCCCAGGAAAAATTTTAGGATATTTCACCATGGCATTATGAGGTGTGGCTAGTGGATTTCATTCCAGTATGTACAATTCTGTCACGGAACACAGCTGAAGTCCAGAAGGAGATGTTTTTGATCTTAGAAGATTGATCCTCAAACTAGAATTTTTTTCTTTAAATTTCTAAATAATAGTTGCACAAGTATATGAACACACTCTATGCTTTAATACATATGCACCTTGTGTAATAACCAAATTGAATTATATCCTTCATCTCAAGTAATTTTTTTTTATTTTTATAGTGATTTTTTTTTTGGTGGAACTGAGGATTGAACTCAGGCCCTTGTGCTTGCCAGGGAACAGCTTATTCCACTGAGCCATCTCCCTGGCCCCACTCAAGTAATTTTTTGTGACAAGATCACTAAACCTGTCCTCCTGGCTGTCTAAACATGTATACAGAGCATGACTAACTATGCTTGCCTTACTGTACACTAGACCATCAAATTAGGGCAATTTCAAAACAAATTTGCTGATAATATTCCAAGGGGATTAATTATTTTTGAGTTTTCAATAACATAGATTTCAGTTCAAAGTTTTTTGGTGGATATGCTAATAAGAATAGCATTTATTTCTTATTTCCCAGGAGTTTAATTTACAGTATAAAGTCTCTATCTATTTTGCATCTCAGTTTTCCAGAAAGAAATAATGTTTTCTGAGTCTATCCAACAGAACTAGATTCTGGTTACTTGGAAATGAGTAGTTTTTCTTTTTCTAAAGCAAAATTATATTACAGGTATGTCTAGCTCATTTGATCTATAATTAGAGAACCGTGGTAGGAATTCTTATCCTATGCACTTACTTTTAAAAACGTTTCTGCCTTTTATTTGGGGGGTTGTTGGTAAGAAATTAGAACTATTTCCCCATCATTCAAGCAGTGTATAAAGTATGTATGTATGTGATATGGTTTGTGTCTAGGTGTCCCCCCAAAGCCTCAAGCAGTCATGGGGTGGGTTCCAGAGTTTGTAATCAATTGATGATCCAGTTCTGAGATTATGGGCCTGAGTGCTACACCACCTGGGGTGGTCAATCCGCATACAATGTAAGGAGGGAGAGACGCCTGCTAGCTGCCCGGCTGCTGCTCCTCCTTCTGCTGCCAGGAGCTACTGCCCTCTGCCATGTGCCGCTCTGCCTTGGGGCCAGCCCAGTAGGGACTGAAACCTCCACTAACTGTGAGCTAAATTAACCTTCCCTTCCCTAATTTTGGGTGCTGGGTATTTTATCTCAGCAAAGAGAGATGAGTAACTAAGACAGTATGAAAATTACAGAAAAGTAAACAATAGCCAGTTTTCCTGTGTGCTTCTGTGTCTCTGCCTGCATCTGTCTGTCTGTCTGTCTGTCTGTCTGTCTGTCTGTCTGTCCCTCTGCCACACCAACCTTCTACACGAGGTCTATAACTTACCATGAAAGCTGAGTTGCCTGTTGCCATCATCTTCTTAGTCCTGAGGGCTGAGCTGTGAGCCTGCAGTGTTCAGAGCGTGTGCCCTGCTCTGCTCAGCAAAGGCGAACGCGCCTGCATGCGCTTTGGATGGTCTGCAGGTGTGTCTCTTATGGTTTAAAAGAGCAGTGTTTTCTTTCTTCCAGGCAAACATCTTTGGTTTTGTTGCTGTTAGTGTTTGTTTTTAGTTCTCTGATGAAAGAACCATGACTTTAGCAGAGAAATTTATGACATTCCTTTAAAATTTGTTCCCAATAAGGAGAAAACACCAGGCTGATTTTCTTGTCCACACTGTCGTCACCCAGTTTTTACTCTAGAGTGTTAGAGGAGTCGTGTGCCTTCTCCTTCTGCTACACAGAAAGAGCATATGAATTAAAATACTGAATTTGTGTTTAGTTTTGAGACAGGGCCCACTGAGCATATGTATTAAAATGCCACATCGTGCCCAGATGCCACTCAGTTATTTAGCCATTCAGAGAAAAGAAAAAAAAATACCCTGATTTGAAAATCAATCTTATAAAACCAAGTACAGGCCACTTTTAAACTCATTCTGCTTCAAACTGACAAGGCTCAAACTGACTCTGCTCCTGCTTCGGCATCCCAAGAGCTGGGATTAGGGAGGTGTGGCCTGGTGCTGGCAGATTATTAGATTCCTTTTATTTTATTTTATTTATTTATTTGGAAGAACTGGGGATTGAACTCAGGCCCTTGCACTTACCAGGCAAGCGCTTGTTCTACTGACCTATCCCCCCAGCCCCTTACATTTCCTTTAAATCCCTTTCTTAAGGAAAAATCTCAGGTAATGGTTTCCATTTACATGAAATACAGGACTTAGCCACTTTCCCTAGTAACTTTTGAGAGAGTTAGAATGGTACGACTTATCCGTTTGTGAAAAATGTAAAAATGTGCCTGTCAGCACTGTAACCAATGTCGTTGGTGACATCCGCGCTGACACGCAGTCTCCAGTCTCCATACACTCTCTCGCTCACACCTGTGTGTGCGCATCCTACGCTTACCGGTATGTGCGTTTCAGGTTAATCCTTTTCAAAACACAATTTAAGGTACATGATGGTTTTCTCCCCTGAGTGGGATAAGCCACTGTTTCTCAATTCATCTACTTTTAGCTGTAATTTTTATTGATTATGACATACACAAACAGTAGCATATCCCTGATAACATAGTTATTCATATGTGTACAATATATTCAAGTTTATTACATTATATTACTAATAAGATATCTAAATAAAAATATTTATATTGTTGTAGTGTTAAAACTTTGAATCCATGTGGCCTAATTCCTTTTTTTTTTTTTTTTTTTTTTTTTTTTTGTTTTTTGTTTTATGTATTTAGGACAGGGTACCAACTACACAGCTCGGACTCATAGTGATCCTCCTGTTTTTAGCCACCCAGCACTGGGATTACAAGCATGAGTCACCCCACCCAGACCCGTTCGTAGGCTCAGTGTGCCCCAGGGGTGGGGCCGCTGTGGCATGCAGGACCAAGAATGGAGCCCTGGTCCTTGGGCTTAGCAAAGCAGGTGCTTAGTCCGCTGAGCTATCCTCCTGTACCCCTGTTGCCTTTTTTCACAAACTGTATTCAAATGTTCCATATTTCTGGGTCATGACAGGCCATTGGTGAACCTTTTAGAGGCCAAGAGTTCAAACTGCAGCCCAAAACCTATTTACCACAAAGCGCCAACATCTCAATTGGACTGGAACACTGTGCTTTTAGTTTAGAAGACACAGCTCATGTAACCCACGGACGGAATCATCACAGAGAGGGCTGTGTGTGCTCACAGTGGCCTGCACACTGTAGGTTCTCCACCACTGTCACAGGCCTCTCTAGTCACCATTAGTGAACTGTAATAAATGTGTTAGGTTGACAACTGAAAACAATTATGGATGTGAGTATACGTTTCAAATCTTTGTTTCTACACTGAACAATTCTAAATTTAGACAGTCTTAAGAAACCATTAAATACAAAGAAATTCCTTCACAGTCCCCAATGATGGGGCTGACAAGAACACGTCTTATCAAATTATGTTGCTGATCAATTGAGCAGCAGGAGCAGCAGCTAAGTGGTTTCCACTGTGCAGAGGTACAGTGGCTGCCACACTCCTTGTGTATAACAAGATAACATTTTTATAGGATAGGACTTAAGTTCCATGCCCTTAAAGCAAGTCATTTTCTCAATGTCAAAGTCCATTGCATCACTTAAGTCTACAGATAGCTTAACTGTACTGTAGTAGTGAGTGAATAAGAACTGCTTAAGGTCATTGTTGATGCTTAAATTAAGTTTAACCTGTGTGACTCACTGACATACATATTTTGAGTTATTCTGAAAGTTGTTTAATATTTTGAAACTTGAGTTTCCATTACACAGCATATATATATATATATATATATATATATATATATATATATATATAGTATATGTATGATTGTCATCAATTTTATATTCTCCTGAAGTTGAAATAAGCCTGCTTTTTTTCTCTCTTGTTTCCTCCCAGAAGTAACGCAGAGTTTCTCAGTTGTTTTTGCTGACCTGACTGGTAGTGGAAATGGAGGAAGAGAACTGCACCATGGTGACAGAGTTCATTCTCCTCGGGCTATCAGAGGTCCCTGAGCTGAGACTTGTCCTCTTCCTGGTGTTCCTGCTCATCTATGGCGTCACCGTCCTGGCCAACCTGGGCATGATGGCACTGATTCAGGTCAGCTCCCCACTGCACACCCCCATGTACTTCTTCCTCAGCCACTTGGCCTTTGTAGATTTCTGCTACTCCTCCGTCATCGTGCCAAAGATGCTGGCTAACATCTTCAACAACAACAAAACCATCTCCTTCCCAGCGTGCAGGATACAATTCTTTTTGTTTTGCACGTGTGTGGTCACTGAGGTCTTCCTACTGGCTGTGATGGCCTATGACCGCTTTGTGGCCATCTGCAGCCCGCTGCTGTACACGGTCATCATGTCCCGGAAGCTCTGTGTGATGCTGGTTGCCTGCTGTTACCTCTATGCATCTGTGTGTTCTCTGATTCACCTGTGCTTAGCCCTTGAGATCCCGTCCTACAGGTCCGATGTGATCAACCACTTCTTCTGCGACCTGCCCCCGCTCTTAAGTCTTGCTTGCTCTGATGTCACTGTGAATGAAGTGGTCCTGTTCACTGTGGTAAATTTCAGTGAGATCCTTACCATTGTGATCATCCTCACCTCCTACTTGTTCATTCTCGTCACCATCCTGAGGATGCGCTCGGCAGAGGGAAGGCGCAAAGCGTTCTCCACCTGCGCCTCCCACCTGACAGCCATCACCGTCTTCCATGGAACGATCCTCTTCATCTATTGTCAGCCCCCTTCTGGCAACGATGTGGATGTTGACAAGGCGGCCACAGTGTTCTACACGGTGGTGATCCCCATGCTGAACCCTCTGATCTACAGCCTGAGGAACAAGGATGTGAAAGACGCTCTCAGGAAAGTGCTGAGCACTAAGATGCTCTCCTCGAAAAGGTACAATTAAAAGACTTCAGTCATTATAAAATCATCTTATAAAAAAAGAATTTAGCGTTTCAAAGGGAAGATAGTATCTGTGTGTGTGTGCGTGCTTGTGTGTGTGTGTGCGCGTGTGCATGTGTTCGTGTGTGTGTGTGTGTGTGTGTGTGTGCGTGTGTGTAGGATGGGGAGGTGGCATGAACAGCAAGCAGCTGTGCTCGGAAGGGGAAGTCTTTCCTGATTCATCTTCCTGCGCCTTCAACTTACAAAGGTAGGAATGAGTGTCTTCTTCAAAATCTGGAAACCAATTTTTTCAACCTGTCATGTTTTAAATCGATGTGCATAAGAGCGGTTAAGATTCAGAAATTTAATTTATTGCAAGCTTTCAAACCATTAATGGAGGACTCACAATAATCATGGCACTGATTAATCTTAAAGAAAATTAAATACTTATAAAAAATGAATTTTTGGTATTTTACAGTGAAGAACATTCAAAAGTCTAGCAGAAATCGGCAGTACAATTATCCAAATTATCCTGCTGGTCCTTTGAAAGGAGAAGTTAATGTTTAATTTTTTTTCCTTTTTACCCTTTATTTCTTTTTCTTTTTAATTTCTTATAACTTTTTTATTCATTTTAATGAGAAAACAGGTAAAATAGCAAGGACACGATTTCAAAGCAGGTTAGCAGGACAGTTACAGTAGTTAATGCATTGCACATTGTTGTCTTCGTAGTAGTTATTCAGCGGACAAGATGCAGACATGATATGTTGTCTAAACTTTTTGATGTCTTCTTTTAACCAATTTGGCATGTTTATACCTGCTAACCTAGACAACTAATTTGAAGATAACGTCATACAATACAGCAACCATTGTTGGATTTAAAAAGAAATCCTGCACACAGCATAGAGATTCCAGGTTTGTGTGTGTGCTATACATTGCTTTTTTCCTTTAGTGTTTTGGGAGTTGATGCAACACAGAGTGTTTTCAGAAGACCACATGCC
>NW_004524859.1:1698103-1712039 GCF_000260255.1 Octodon degus
TTCTTGGTTTCTATCTACTACTAAGAGACTTTTCCTAAGCAGAGACTGTCAGACTCGTTAGCATAAAGAAGACTGCTTCAAATGAAACTTCAGAAATAATTCATACTGTCCCAGCTCTGCTTTCCCAAGGTCACTTCACAGGTACCGTCCCAAGATACCCACAGAGATAACTGTGGCACACAGAGCGCTACTCAGACATGGCTGCAAAGTAGCTCCACAAGTCTCTTTCACCACGCTAGCTACTTTGTTCATTCCACCTCTGATGGACTATATAGTTTGAGATGAATTTCTCATTTCATCCTAATCTCAGATTGGAGTTCCTGCGGAGTTGCAATCTTTCTTACCTTAGTGCATCGCCACCACGCGCCCGATGGCATCTGGTCCAGACTTCACTGACGGTGAGATACGAACAGTGATGGCTTCAGGGTCAACACCAGTGAGCTGGTGACCCAGTGGTGGACGTTTTCTGGAATTATCGGGAAGAGTGACTGTGTTCTTTCTGCTGAGACTGACTGTGCCCTGACAGGAGCTCTGCATAGTTTAAAGCTCTCTCTTCCCAGAAAAGAGCACTTTTCTGAGGTTTAAGTTAATGAAGAAGATAGAGCAGAGCTAGAGAATGATATATAATTTACCATACAGTTTGAGCCCCTCGATCCTCTCCTGATCAATCTATGTCCAGAGTATTTTTCCAGATTTTTAAATTAAGTAATTAGTAGAGTTTATGCAAAAGGAGAGGGGAACCTAGTGTTGGAGGTGGAGGACTGGGAGGGGAAGGGAGGGGAAAGTGAAAATGATTAAGATGTGGTATGTGTGTGTGTCAGGTTAGCAGGACAACTGTGCTCCTGATGTGTCATAAACAGGTACTAACACAGGGTTAGTAAACATGTACTAATAAAAGTTTATCAGTAAATTCCACCTATGCTTAAGACACTTGAGCTTTAAAACAGTGTATTCTGGGCTGGGGATAGCTTGGTGATCTAAGTGTCTGCCTGAAAAGTGCAAGGACCTGGGTTCAATCCCCAGTACTGTATGCTGTACTGGCCCCTCCACAGAGTGCAGTGCCAACCAACTGTAATCCCAGCGCTGGAGAGGCTGGGATAGGAGGATTACTATGAGTCTGAATTGCATAGCAAGACCTTGTAGCAAATAAATGAAAATTTAATTTTAAAAAAAAACCAGTGTATTCTGCTACACACATCAAAAAGACATCTAGTATCTCTACTTAGAAACTCAAGTTCATTATTTAAAGCTCTTTGAATTTGAATTTAGGACACTTCTAGCCATATGCATATGTGCATTTTAACTTCTCCTTATTGGGTAAAACATTGTCTCTAAATTTCCTTCTCAAAGTGTCCGATCATGCTATGTGCTGACCTTCAGGTAATTTCTTATGCTGTTTTTCCATGCCATATATTTTTTAAAAATATTCAAATAGTTGAATCTATGCTTCTCTGTTTTATAACTAGAGTGGTGCCTAGAACAAAATATCTGCAGAGTAAATATATTTGAAGACCTTGCTTTTTAATCTGGC
Organism: Octodon degus; assembly: GCF_000260255.1. Classification (NCBI taxonomy): domain Eukaryota; kingdom Metazoa; phylum Chordata; class Mammalia; order Rodentia; family Octodontidae; genus Octodon; species Octodon degus. Next base: position 1,699,635 of record NW_004524859.1, read on the forward strand.
TAGGTGTGTTTAAAATTTCAGTTTAATGTAGATAAATATATCATAGTATGTATCATATTTATTCAATTCATTCTCAATTGGTTCTTCTTCAACAGATTGGCTTCTGAGATCTTCCAAGATTAAGTTGCTAAACAGAGACAATTCTGCCTATTTCACATTTATCCCTCCATGTCTTTGCATAGAGTGCTCTGAGAGCTGTTTCATCAATTGATTTGAGTTGATTCAATCAAGTGAAATCACAAATATGCAAACCCAGTTTTTTCTATAATCTGCCATGTGGGAAGTCAAAATACATTTTTCAGACAATCTCAAATAAACATATTACATCATTTCATTTAATGTCTAATGAATCCCTTAGCGGAATTGTTTAATTGCTCATGTATTTTTCCACTGGGAGATTTAGATATCAGACTTTGGTTCCTGTGATTTGATATGAGATCAAACAAAAGCAGATGCCAGATTGTCATACTGGGTTATACTGGGTCATACTGGGTCTTGCTTCTCTAAGGAGCAAGAGCCCCCCTAAAGGAGGCCCAGATCCCTTCTATGGACACAGCAGGCCTGCCCTGCAGGCAGTATGATAAGTACTGAATTGGGTTATTCAGAATTCTGCTTTACATGTCCAATTTATTTTGGAGGAAGAGAATGAACTGGGGTAGCAACAGTAAAGCTAGTGACCTGGTAAGTGCTCTTTGGATCTTGGGATGTAGGGCTGGGCGGGATTTTAAGCAGTCACCTTCTTTATAGGCACTTAAAGTATACATCCTATCTCCATTTCTTGGTCCCCTCCAGCCTGCGAATGATCTCTCTCCCTGGGTCATTCTTAGGACCACCTTGAGCACTGTCAGGTGCTGGATAGGCATCTAAGCACAGTAATAGTACATGTTATTGATTTTAAATGTTTGAACAGATTGAAATATCAAGACTGAGCATATATATATATATATATATATATATATATATATAACTTTGTTTTTGTCTTATAGCAATGATACCAATAGTTATCAATCCTCAACACTACTGCCAGGCACTGGACACTGTCATTAAGGGAATAATTTAAAACAGAATACTAGAATTTAATATTTACAGTTTATAACAATATTATGTCATTATGTAGAATTTATTTGGAAATCTCTGTTCTCTCCTGACAATTTCATAGAACAAGTTACTCAGTTGATATTTTCTCAATTCTTTAATAGTTTGTTTTTTCTTGTAATTTTCCTACCATTGTTCTATTTGGACTCTATACCTAGTTTTGTAGCCTTTAACTTTCTTTCAATTTTGAGGCAAGCATGAAATTGTATCGTTCTCTAAATAAAGTAATTTCTTTCTTTTTTTCATATTTAGTACAAGGTCTACAGGGTCTCACTACATAGATTGGACTTGTAGTGGCTCTCCTGTTTTCAGCCTCCCAAGCAGTGAGATTATAGGGGTGTGCCTCCACGCCCAGTCTCAATCACTGTCTCAGCATGTCCCGGGGGCAGGGCCAGCTCACTTGTTGGGGATTGACCCCCAGGCCCTGTGCCTGCCTAAGTAGGTGCTTTAGTCTGCTGAGCTATCTGGCAAGCCCTAGTAATTTCTTTGTGATGTTAAATTTTAGGATCAGATATACAAATTTTAGCAAGGTGGGAGCGTGTCATAAACCAGTAATCCTGGAACACAGGGAGGTTGCGGCAAGTTCAACTTTGATACTTTCCACTCCTGAATCATTAGCGCCTGGTATAGGAGGCTCCTTGCTTAGGCCAGGGTGCAGTGGTGGACAAGACAGGGATCTTCAAAAGCACTTGGTACTGGGGAGTGATAGCAGCCGCATGTTGTTCTGAAATCATTGCACTGACGCATCTATTCCATGACCCTTTAAAGCTGGGCGTGCAGTTCTGGAAGGGACAGAAAAGTTACCATTGCGTCGGTGGTAAGGTCAGAAAAGGACAGGGTTATTGACTGCAGAAAGAGCATCTAGACAGAAAAGAAGTAGGTTCTGAAGGAAGCCCCAGGACCGTGCCACCACCTGTGACGGGATCAGCGAGAACATTTGGGGATCAGGAGAACAAACAAGAGAGACGCAGGTGTGGAGAAGTCAGGAAAGGTGGGGATTTTATGAGAAAAGGAGTCTTGTTACTTGATACAATAATGCATACATATTAATAGTCTTTGAAAGCAAACATTTAACTTGTAATGTTACACAAAACTGTATCAATGTTATTGGAACAAAACCCTACTTCAGGGCTGGAGAGATAGCTCTGCAGACTAAGCACTTGCTTAGGCAGACACAGGGACCAGGGTTTGATCCCCAGCACCACATGCCATGCTGGCCTCGCCCCTTGGCATGCTAAGCTGGCCATGAACCCCGGGAGTGGTAGCACACACCTGCAACCCCAGAGCTAGGGAGGCTGAAAACAGGAAGATCACTATGAGTCTGAGCTGTGTGGTGAGACTTTGTACCAAATACATTAAAAAAAAAAAAACCTACTTCAGTAGCTGAAGTGAGAACTGGGAAAATGGAGTGGACACCTGTGGGGAGGCACCTCCAGACAGTGGACAGTGGGGAAGGTGGAGGAAGCAGACACAGGCTCTTATTTTTAAAGGTGAGGTTGATTAAGCATTGTTGTATGGAGAAAGGGCCTGAGATGGAGGTGACTTGGAACAGCATAACGACCTTTGGGACACAGGGAGGTCTGATGTGCTTAGCTGCAGAGGCCGGGAGCTCATGTTCCCCGAGGACAAGGGGAGAGGGGAAGAGAGATGCTGACGCATTCATGTGCCAATGTGGCCACTCTTTCTCTATCAATCATTTTTCTCTGAAAATTAAATGCTATTATCTGAGAATAAGAAAAAATTAAAATAGGAACTTAAAATAGCAAAGGTTTAAAATAACTAATAAAGTAGGGAAATATACAACAAAGGAATAAATACCTCTGTCTCTCTCTGTCTCTCTCTGTTTCTCTCTGTTCCTATGTTCACGCTCACATGCATGCACACACACACCACCACCACCACCACCACCACCACCACCCAAATTGCAAAATACACATGTGCAGGATATTTACTTCATCCATGATTAAATTTTAAAGTTGGAAATAAACAGAATTTTAAAAACTCTAATTTTGTTTCTCTTTTGAGGCAGGGTCTCACCACACAGCTCAGGTTGACCTTGAACTCTTTGTAGCCCAGGATGATATCAAGTTTGCAACAATCTTCCTGCCTCAGTCTCCCAACTTCTGGGATTATAGGTGTGCACCATCTCACCCTGCCAAAAAAATTCTAATTTTAAAGATAAAACATTCACAAATAAATAGCAAAAACATATAAAACCTTATCCACAGTGAGTAGACAAATCAGTTATGTCTAAAGTGGATAAAAATGCACCTGGGAAAATATCTTCACTGGGATGGGTCATCTGAGCTTTTTACAGTAGCAGAATAGATCCAGGATAATGAAAGATGATAATAATTTAGAGGAATGAGTTGGTAAGCTTATTTAATTTCTTGTTTTACAATTTTCCACTCCAGAAAATGTGGGACTATCCCTGGCTACATTTACTACTTGGATTGGATGTAGAAAATTTGTGAGCACGACAAACTGCTGTTCCACAGCTTGGTCTTCAACTTAAAAACAAAATAGATGTCTGGGTTCACAGAACATCAACACATTATTACATAAAAACAGTGAGTGAACAGTATAGGAAGTCTCTCGAGGATATGGAGCAGGACTCATTTAACTCTTGCTTTTCATGAGAAAGATGATATAATCATCTGCTTATGTGCAGAAGAAAACTGACTTGTGGTGATCAGTTGTGCAGCCCAAATGCCCTAGCCACTGTGGATCACATTTAGGAGGCAATTCTTAGGGTAACCAGTTCAGACTCTCCGTCCTCTTCTATCCACACACTTCAAACATTTTGAACAATTCCTTGGTAGCCCCAGGAGAAGCCACATCTCAAGCGTTACTGAGGTACAGGTCTGTCCCATGCACACACCTCTACCTGGCCTAGTAAAGCTTTTCTCCAACAGCACAAGGGGAAACAGAGTCTCTGTACTCAGTTTGTTACCCTGGGATGAGCATCCACTTGTACTGGTCATGGATGATGAATGGGAGAAAAAAGATATTTAAAGTGAATTCCCAGGTTTAATGTTGTGCAACTGGTTTGACACTGACGCTGTTCAATGCTGAAAATAAGAACTTGAAGAAGACCGACGGCTGACTTCTAGACGAAAGCCATGCTAGGTGGGTAGAGGTGGAATTTCAGGATTGTTTTAGTTTGCATCTAATGAACATGGTGTTGAATATTTTTCATATTCTAAAAGCCACTCAATGTCTTCCTCTGAGAAGTGTGTACTCATTCATATGCCCATTTTTAGATTGAGTCTTTAAACTTGGGAGTTCTGACTTATTTCAAATTTTTTACATGTTATTGATTTTAGTCCTTTGTCTGAGGAACAAGTGACAAAACTTTTTCTAAAGCTGAGGTTTGTGTCTTCACTCTGTTGATTTCCTGTTCTGTGCAAAGCCTTTTTAAATATTTATTTATTTATTTATTTATTTTTCGGTGGTCTCAGAGTTGGAACTCAGGATCTTGTGCTTGCCAAGCTAGCACTTATTTCACTGAACCCTATCTTACCGGCCCCTACTTTTTTTTTAAAGAAAATTAAAAATAATTTAAAAAATCAGAAACAATACAGAATTTCACTAAGCAAAATGATAGGAATTCAACAGTGGTTGTTCAATTGGTTATTGAATGTTGCACATTGTTGTCTTCAAATTAGCTGTTCAGATTACCAGATATAAACATGCAAAATTGGTCAAAAAATTAAAAAGAAGAGAAAAAATGAAGCATTAATTGCTCCTTTCAATAGGCCACCAGAAATCAGCTGCATAATTAAACAAGCTATCATATTTTTCTCCCTTCCTTCTTTCTCTCTCTTCTGCTTCCCTTCATCTCAGTTGTTTCATCCCCTTGAGCAGTTTCTTTCCCTTTCATAGCGTATATAGTACTTTATAGATTTTATTTACTCTTTTGCGTTCTTGCAACAAAAGCTTTTTTATTTTTTCTTTTTTGGCAGAGCTGGGGATTGAACTTAGGCCCTTGCACTTGCCAGGGAAGCACCTATTCTACTGAGCCATCTCCTCGGCCACAACACAAGCTTTCTAATGAGATCCCAGGTGTTGATTATTTGTAATACTTCCCACACAATCAAGGTTTTGTTCATAACACCTTTGTCTACACCAGCATCTTCAAGAGTTCTGCCTATTCCCTCTCTCAGCAGATTTAGTGTTTCTGTTTTAATATTTGACCAATACAAAACCTTGTGTGGTTGGGGAGAAAAAGGAACCATTCTCCACCGGTAGTGGGATTATACAGTGGTGCAGTGACTGTGGAAATCAGTGTAGAGATTCCTCAAAAAAAATTAGAGGCTTCTTTTGACCCAGCTATTTCTCTTCTTGGTATTTGCCTAAAAGAATTAAAAGCATAATACTACAGTGACATCTGCATGTCTGTGCTTGTCACAGCACAGTTTGTAATAGCTACATCTTGGGAATAGCCCAAATGTCCACCGACAGATGAAGGGTTACAGAACACACAGGGTGTGTTTTTAAGCAACAGAGTACTTCCAAGACATAAAGACTTATCCAAACCATTTCCAGGTAGGTGGAGGGACCTTGAGTCCACACTCAAGTGAAATCAATTGGACACGCACGTGCAAGCACTGCCTTGTTTCTCTGGTATGAGGAGCCAAAAGTGAAATAAGGGCAAAATGTGTAATTGATAGGGTGAAATAGGAAGAAATTATTCAAATGGGCAGGGGCCCTAGGAAGGAGGGGAGCACAAAGAGGGAAGGGAGAAGAGAAAGGAAGGAAAAGACCGAAGCAAAGCCTTTGCAAATAAGGGGGGATGAGGGGTGTAAGAGGGGAGGAGAATGGAAAAATAGAGGAAGTAAGATATATCACATGCAGGCACAGTTCCCTACGATGAGTTGATTATTATGTGTAATTTTAATTTTAATTAAGTTTGTAAAGAAAAAATGATAAATTCTTTATTTGTAGAAATGAAGAAGATGCCTATACCATACTAAGTGTAAACATAGCTCATTGCTCTGAGAATGCTCGATAGGATTTAGAATCACTGCCCTATTTTTTTGACCTTTTTCTCTTTTCTTTGGTCAACGTCCAGGTATCGCTACCACTCCACCCTACTCTGTGGCCGCTCCAGACACAGAGGAGCACTGCGGATGACGCGCTTGGAGAATGGCACCATGATGGGGGACTTCCTTCTCGTGGGATTCAGTGACCACCCCGAGCTTCAGCATCTGCTTTTAGTGGTGTTCTCCTCCATTTACTCTGTCACCCTGATGGGGAATCTTGGCATGATTTTGCTAATCACAGTCAGCCCACACTTGCACACCCCAATGTACTTTTTCCTCTGCATGCTGTCCTTCGTGGATACATGCTACTCCTCTGTCATTGCCCCCAAATTACTGGCAAACTTCATTTCTGATGAGAAGACCATTTCTTACCACGGCTGTGCTGCGCAGTTTTATTTTTTCTGCTCTTTGGTTGACACAGAATCTTTCCTCTTGGCTGCCATGGCTTATGACCGGTACATAGCGATCTGCAACCCCCTGCTTTATACCGTCATTATGTCCAAGAGGGTCTGCTGCCAGCTCGCACTTGGAGCATTTCTGGGGGGCACTCTGAGCTCGATTATTCACACCACTAACACTTTCCTTCTGGATTTCTGCTCCAAAGAAATAAACCACTTCTTTTGTGATACCTCTGCACTCTTGTCTCTGTCCTGCACTGACACATACGTGCAGGACATCATTCTGATGGTGTTTGCCAGTTTGGAGGAAGCGATCTGTCTCCTAACAGTCCTCCTCTCTTATGCCTGTGTCATGGCAGCCATCCTTAGAACAGGGTCAGCAGAAGGAAGGAGGAAAGGCTTCTCCACCTGTGCTTCGCACCTGATAGTGGTCTCTATTTACCACGGCACTCTCATCTTCATTTACTTGCGCCCAAGTGCAGGCCACTCAATGGACACTGACAAAGTGACCTCCGTGTTCTACACATTGATTATCCCCATGCTGAACCCCCTTATCTACAGCCTAAGAAACAAGGATGTTAAGAAAGCCTTTAGAAAAATAATTACCAAAAAAAGCCTATCATAACGTATCAACTGGGCCGAGCCATTTGAATAATGTTCTTTATTGTTCTTCTGTTTCTTCTCTTTCTTTCTTTTTTAGCACAGGGTTTACAGGGTCTCACTACACAGCTTGGACTTGTAGTGATCCTCCTGTTTTCTGCCTCCCGAACGCTGAGATTACAGGCACATGCCACCATGCCCAGTTGCAGTCGCCATCTCAGCGTGCCCCCTGGGGGGACCGGCACACCATGTGGTGCAGGGGCTCAAACTCCAGTCCCTGCTCCTGCTGATTTCTGTTTCTGATCAAAAGTTAATATCACGTGGGTATCCTCTAAGTCCATGGATAGAGAATCCCCAAATGCAAGAGCGTCAGCGGCTCAGAGCACACCTGGGTCCTCCCATGTTACTCGCAGGATGCACGTTTCCATTAGTTTAGAATTGAAAGTTTTAGTGCTTATTTCAGAGGAAGATTCGTCCTTCACTTCACTTGTCACGTCTCACGTGCTTTCAATTTTTCATTTCCTTCTTGATTTTATAAGTTATTGTAGTAATGGAAAAATCACTGACACGAGCAGAATCCCATTTAGTGAAAGAAAATAAATACAATTCACAAAAGTTCAATAATTGATTTTTATTCTCATGTATAAATGCACACATTGTAACTTACTCGCCAAGCCTACTCATTCTAAAATGCCTCCCTTCCTATTTTCCCTGAATCTCCTTTCCATCTCAAATGGTTATTGTATGCCTCGCCTCACTGGAACCTTAGGTATACTCTGAAGACTCACATATTCCCTCTTACCTTGCTGTAGTTTGTGTGCGTCCCAGCCCTCTTCGATTATTCATCAAGTCTTATTCAATAATCTCTTGCTTCTTTATGACCATATCCACCCCGGTCTACATTCTGAGCAAAGCAAATAGGAAGTTACTATGGACTGTTTTTAGCTAGGATTCTGGATGTGCAGAGGGGAAAGTGATGCCGAGATGTGATGCCGAGCCCTTCCTCCAGGGATGCTTTTGTCGCATTCTCCACGCACTGCTCTGTGTGCAGTTAACTGTTGTACGACGTTAACAGGTATAAGAACTTTTTCGAAATCAGGTTACAAATTGTTTGCAACTAATGACTAAATGAAATCCTGGGTCATAAAATGCATTCTCAAGAGTGTGTAGGGGTCTGAGACATGTTGATCTGTAAGCGCGCAGCTAAGTCCTGGGGTCGGGCTGCTGCAGGAAGCCTGGCTGGAGCTGGAGCCGCCCGAGTCGCGGTGGTGACTGCGATGGCCGCTGCAGCTCATGCCTGGAGGACAACGGTGATGTGACACACAGGCGGTCACTTAATGCTGGAGAGGGTGAGCTAGAAAGGAAAGCCACGAGTGGGAACAGTAGGTGCCGGGCTGTAGGTCTGCGCCTCAAAGCTGCTCCATGCAGTGGGATGTGAGCTCATGAAAAATAACTCATCCATACGGATGAGGAATGTAGTAAGCAAATAGAAGCTCGGAGAGTACGGTTCCCTGATGAGTCCTACAGAGAATGTTAGCAGAGGCTTTATGGACTGAAAGAACGAGGCATAAGTGAGTAGAACAAAACTTGGGAAGGTACAGGATTCATTGTTAAGTGTAATTATAGCGTCAAATTAAATTTCTTCAATATTGCAAGCATGGATGGATGGATAGATAGATAGATTTTAAAGGAGTGGTAATTGCATTAATATGCTAAAGGACAGAAAATACAGTAAAGAATAAAAAAGAATATCAATATTGCAGAATACGAAGAGGAAGATTGCCCTTGAGAATTTTCTTGTGATGCTCGCATACCTTACCTTTGTGTTTGTCCTTTCTTTGTGCTTGCAGCCATCAGCTGAAACCACTTCTGAGAGCTTATGGTACACAGATGACTCCTCGAAGCCTCCTAACAATCTTAAGGTAAAGTTCTGCACCAGAAAATCCAAGACTAATAAAGCAATGGAGCCACAGTGCTAGAGAGCGTCACAAGTAATGAGCAAGAGGGGAACAAGTAAAGGAAGCAATGGAATATGTACCATACGTATTCTTGTACGTTACTCAGTCTCTGTCTTTGTTATGCTATTTGTTTTTGCTTTTGATTTTGTTTTTACTCTTTAAAATAAAATAAAATTTAAAAGTAAAATAAATTCTATAAAACCATTGACAAAATAGATGTAGTAAAGATATTATCTCCTAATAATTATCTTGAACATAAGTAAAGTTCTCTGGATAAGATAGAGTGACTAAATATATTTGAAACTCAAGGAATATGTCACTTGTTGAATTTTTGTGGAAAGTTTGTTCTGGTGCTTCAGGAGCAGGCTAGAACATGTACCTGTCGGTTGCTTTGTGACTTGCTACCTTTCTAGCCAGATTAGTTTGATTGTTTTGTGTCATCATTGGCACTTGCAGTGGCACCGAGAGCAGCTACAGACCACTACGGAGACACCTTGGGCGTATGTGGCCTCCAAGTGTTTGTGGACAGGATAGCATGTCTTCATCGTGTACTATGAATAACCACTAAGAAGACAACTATATGCAATATGTTAATTATTGAAACGTTCCTACTAACCGGTTTTGAAACTGTCCCATTGCTATTTGTTTCTCAATAAAATTATTAAATAATAAGTAAAAATAAAATAAAGAAAGAAACTCACTGGATCTTTGTAGATGGAAAGGGAATAAATGAATTAAGATATTTAGCAATATTTGAGAACAAAGAAAAGAGGACCATGCTTCTATTTGAATAGACTTAAAGCCAAATATGTAAAAAGGAGAGTGGAAGTAACTCTATACTCATAAAAGTCTCAATTCAGCGAAAAGAAAATAGCAACTTAAAATGAGTTACTACAAAATGGTCCTTCACTTATATCCCCCTTTCTTGTTTAGTTTTGTCAGAGATGGCGATTTCATTGCCATTCAAATATTATAGGTGTGTAAATTCAGCAAAATAATCCATTATAGCAGAGTAGACCATAATAGTAGTGGGTTACCTGCAGGATTAGCAATGTCAGAAGTTGTTGACTTGAGCCATTTACAGCTCAGCATATTATGGCTTTATGTTTTTATATATCTGAATGTACAAATTAGTTAAGTTAGATATACAGCTATTACCTCTTAGCTCAATGAGAAGAAAGATTTATACTAATAGTGTTTAGACAAGATATCATATTTGCATCTTGTGCTATGAATAACTATAATGAAGACAACCATATGTAATGTATTAATTACTTTAACTGTCCTACTGCCCTGTTTTGAAACTGTCTCATTGCTACTTATTTCTTAATAAAATTAATTAAAAAATAAATAAAATGAGCATTATCTCTAGGATCTTTTTTTTTTTTTTTGCGGAACCAGGGATTGAACTCAGGCCCTTGCACTTGCCAGGGAAGCACTTATTCCACTGAGCCATATCCCTGGCCCTTCTAGGATCCTTTGACAAGCCCAAATAACAGCTACCACATGGTAGGCAGTGAGCAAAAGAATATTGATAATGTCTTTGCTATTTGTTGCAAATACAAAACTCAATCTTCCTGTGCATCTCAGTCTTGAAAAGAATTCCTATGCAGAATAGAAATTAAATTATTTTATAAAAAAATGAACTTTTCGAGAAAAATAGCAATTTCGTGTAAATTTTAAGAGAGTCACCCTTATGCATCTGAAATAATTTCAGGGGAAAGTTCTCAATTCCTGTGTAATTCTAATTTTTGCTCACTATTGGCCATTATGAGGACCCTAAAACATTTAGCAACAACATGTATTCAGCAATTACCTTTGTCAAGTGTTTTACTATGTATGAACTGCAGTACATTATAAAAAATAGAACACATAGATCTTATTTCTAAAGACCCAAGTGTAGTAGAAAAACTTTTATCTGAATACATCTAACGTAATTCAGAAATTAATATACTAAGTGTATGTCACACGATGCTGTAAAATGAGTGTAATGTGGTGAACAACTGGTAGCACAGTGGGAATATGCAAACACTGGGTGAAAGACCTAGCCGTTAAACTCCCATTGACTTCAGTGTTCATCAAGTATTATTTATGAAAGCAAAAAAAGGTAGAAAAAACTAGACAAAAACCAAATGACAAGTGGATTGTTAAAAGGGGTGTTACACTCTTACATTTTAAATATTGTTCAGCTGTGAGGTGGGACTGAAGTTCTGAGTGGGTCATGGAAGGAAGAAGTTCTGAAAATATGGTGAGAGGAAGACAACATAAAGCACCACATGGGCTCTTTCTGCTCGCTTCGGATTGCCAGCCTCAACTCAGACGCGCGGTCAGAGGCAGCACGAAGCTTGCCAGGAGCTGAGGAGAGAGCCGTAGGAGAAGTGACCACCAGTAGGCAGATGCTTTCTGGGTTTCAGGTCTTTGGCTTTGTTTTTTCATTTTTTTGTTGTTGTTGTTTTTTGTTTTGTTTTGTTTTGGTAGAACCAGGGGTTGAACTCAAGCCTTTGCACTTGCCAGGCAAACGCTTATTCCACTGAGCCCTCTCCCCGCCCCTCGGCTTTGTTTCTCACTGAGGTAATCAAAAGATGCTCTGGAAGTAGATAGTGATGGTGCCTTCTCAAGCTTGTGCATCTTAAAACCAAAACTTATTTGCTTTAATAGTGTAATGTTTAAAGTACATACACCATATCTCAAAAACATCATGAAAATGTAATACTTTTCCATTCAATTGGTGAACGAGTTTAAAAGTAGAAAAAATTGAAAAATGAAAGAGAATGGGGAACACTTAGGGACTTGTATGATTTCATGAAATTCTGCTTTACTTGGATAAGGATGATACAGGTGATATTTCAAAGAATGAAGCGTACATAGTCGGGGCCGGGGAGATGGCTCAGTAGAATAAGTACTTGCCTGGCAAGCACAAGGGCCTGAGTTCAATCCCCGGTTCCGAAGGAAAAAAAGAAAAGAAAAAGAAAAAAGAAAGACAAATATACATGGTCATTTTTTACTAGAATTTAAATTTGCAGTTTTTATCATGACAGATCATTTCAGTGATAATAGCAAATAATTAAAACTCGATCATTGCTACAGAGCACTGAAGTGTACCCAAGGGAAAGACGGAATCGTAACTGCAACGAAGCACAGTCTGGCCTCGCCAGTCCTGCGGGAAGCTGCTTTGGAGAGCTCATCTCCCCACACCGGCCCTGGACACTGACGCGGTGTCTCCGGATCCCGCACTGCCGAAGCTCTGCCCAGCCCAGGTCAGCGCCTCAGCTCCAAGGGGAAAAGCTACCTCTGGGAGGCTGAAAGCTA
>NW_004524859.1:1712139-1718028 GCF_000260255.1 Octodon degus
AAAATGATACAAAATAAAGCACTAAATACAGTAATAGAAATTCAACAATGGTTGCTGGAACGCATGATGCTACCTTCAAATCAGTGGCTCAGGATGCCAGATATAAACACGCAAGGTTGGGTTAAAGAAAAAAAATAACAAAAAGTTATAAGAAACGCAAGAGAAAAAATAAACAAGAAAAAGAAAAGAATTTAAGCATTAAGTGCTCCTTTCAAAAGACCAGCAGAAACTGGAAGTACAATTAGCCAAACTATCTGCATTATTTTTTCCTTCTTTCTTTTCTCCCTTTCTTCATCCCAGGCTTTCCTTCCTGCTGAACACATTCCTTCCTTGTCACAGCATCTGCTGTCCCCTTCAGATTTTATTTACTCTTTCAGGTTCTCACACTAGAGAGACAATACGAAGTCTGCACATGTGGATCTGAATTATTTCACTTACCATGAAGTCTCTAGCTGCATCCTTCATGTACAAAAGCCTCAAATTTATCTTTTTTATAGCTGAATAATACTCCATTGTGTAAAAATCCCATATGTTTTTTATTCATCCCTCAGTTGATGGGCATTTGGGTAGTTTCCAAGATGTAGCTATGAGAAATTGTGCTGCTACAAATACAGACACACATACATCACTGAAACCAAAGTGTTTCAACATCGCATTTTCTATACAGAAATGGAAGACTCTGACTGACCTTGTTATCCACAGAGCATCATTACGGCTGTGTTTTAACCTGTATGCATAGGCAAGCCTTTGCGCACTTTATCGTTGTGCAGGTGCCTACGTGAATTCACTGGCTTTCTTATTTCTTTGGGTTTATATGTTACAATTGCATCAAGTTATAAAGAACAATATATGTGATTTCAATTCCATATCAACCACATGCCACAGTTATCTAAACCAAAACAACAGCAAATAATAAAGAAATGAAAGATAGATGCTCAAATATGCATCTCCTGTATCCTATTTTTCTGATGTCCTGCAAGTTCAGGAAAACATGTACATATACATAATGCATGCAGCCTTTATATCCCAGAACTATCTAGTGTCCCTTGTAATGTTATCATCTTTAAATAAAACCATCTAAAATCTACTAAATTTTGGCATACAGTATCATGTGCCACATTACTGTGCATACACTTCTGCTTCGCAGTTTCTCTGTACAGTGTCAGGATTTAGCTCCAGCCCACCCTGAGAATCAGCAGAACGCTGGAGCGAACAGCAAGGTACTTTCATGTACTGTATGGCTGAACACCAAAGAGCACATTAGCCATGAGACAGTAGAATACGATTCACCTTTTACTCATCAGAGATATGTTCACCGTTTTGCAGCCAACACAATATTTCTTAAAACCAATCAGAAATTTTGAGGAACATCATAATTGAAATTAGTTTTCATCTGTGGTAATGTTTCTAAGAATGCTGCATGCCTGCCTAGTCCTGCCTCTTGCACCCGAGTCTGCCCATGACTGATGCTTACATGTACCACTTGGAGAATGCACAGAAATTCCAATACACTGAAAACATACTCCCTAAAGTAAAGGATAATAAAGACCAGAGAAATTAAAGATGGCTTCCCAGAGTAGCATCCCACTTCAATAGCAACCAGATTTCAATCAGCTTTGCTCAGCTGCCTTCTCAGAATTTTCTTGTTCTTATTTTCAACAGATGAAATGTGTTTTTAATAGTGGCACTTAGCAAAATAATTATCTGTAGTTAAGAAAGAAAATTACAGGTACAAAAATTGATTTGTGCTGCTGATAATTTGTAGTTGTACAAAAGAATTAAAGATATGTCTATTTATCTTTTATAATTTGTTTTCAAGATTATACAAGAAATAAGAATGGACACAGGGAACTGCCCCTCCCTGAGTGAGTTCGTTTTATTGGGAATCACGAACAACCTGAGCTCAAAGGGCCCCTTTTCGCCTTCTTTTTTCCGGTTTACCTCATCAAACTCCTAGCGAATCTTGGAATGATCATTTTAATTAGGATGGATTCCTGTCTCCACACGCCCGTGTACTTTTTCCTCAGCCACCTGTCTTTCTGTAACCTCTACTACTCCACCGTATTCGGACCCAAGATGCTGGTGGACCTCTTAGCTCCAAGGAAAGCGATTTCCACTGCTGGCTGTGCGCAGCAGTTCTTCACCTTATGTGTGTTTTTAGATTCCGAGTGCGTGCCGCTGGCCGTGATGGCCTTCGACCGGTACCGGGCCATCAGCAGCCCCTTGCTCCACACGGCCCACATGTCCGGCAAGCTGTGCTCCCTGCTGGTGGCCGGGGCCTACCTGGTGGGGATGGCGGATGCTTTGGTGAACAGTGCTCACGTTCCGCTTGTGCTTCTGCGGGTCCAATGAGATTAGTCATTTCTTCTGCGATGTCCCTGCTCTCCTTCTACTGTCTTGCTCAGATACACAGATCAGTGATCTGGTGATATTTATCATTTTCGTTTGCACTGAGCTGAGTAGCGTTCCAGAAGTGCTGGTCTCCTACTGCTATATCATCGTATGCATCCTGAAGATCCGCTCTGCTCTGCCGAGGGCAGGCTCAAGGCTTTCTCCACCTGCGCCTCCCACCTCACTGCTGTGGCCGTCTTCCAGGGAACTCTGCTCTTCTCGTACTTCCGCCCCAGTTCTGCCTACTCCCTAGATCAGGACAAAATAACCTCTTTATTTTACACCCTGGTGATTCCCATGTTAAATCCCCTGATTTACAGCTTAAGGAATAAAGACGTTAAAGAGGCCCTTGAAAAGGTGCAAAAGAAAAAGAGGTTCTAAAAAACTTCCTTAGGCATGCCTTTCCAGGGGCTTACAGTGATTCTTATTTCTATAAAAGTATATTGTATAGCACCCAATAAATGAGTTTTGTGACATATTTTACTTTTCTACAATAAGCGTTTGTGCTAAAATGTGCTGATAAAATGTGGATATCCAAATGTGTTTGCCTTTAAAGTTGTCTTAAATTATGTAATACTCCTTTCCTGTAGAAACTTTCCCGTCATTTAAGATTGTAGCATTGTTTTATGTGTTCATTTTTATTTCCTTTTAATTATAAACAAAGGTCTCACTGGATGAAAGGTTCCTCAGCAGAAAGAAACAATGAGTGAGGGAGCCCAGGATGCGAGAGCTGGTACGCTGTGAGAGCTCGACCAGGTGATGCAGCAGAGGCCAAGTTCCTCGCCTTGTGAACATCCTCATCCTTTCCAGAGTGCTACACCACAGGGTGGGGGTGGCTGCATACAACAGGAAGGAGGAAAAGAGGACGCCCCCCGCTCCACTGCCAAAGCTTTTCCTGTCTTCTGTCCCCTTGTGCTGTTGTCCCTGGATCACCACGCCCTGCCTCGGAGCCGACTGATTACAGACTGAAACCTCCATAAACTGTGAGCTAGCAGGCCCTTTCTTCCATTACTTTTGAGTGCATTTTTTCTCAGCAAAGAGAGAAAAGGAATGGACTCAGAAGGCTTGACGTTAAGGGAAGTCTTGAAGTGTATAAAGTAGTTTCTTTTTATTGAGAAACAAATAGCAATAAGACAGTTTCAAAACTGACTAGTAGGACAGTTTCAATACATAATACATTACATATTGTTGTCTTCTTAGTGGTTATTCATAGTACAAGATGCACACATGATATCCTAACACTATGAGTACAAATCTTTCTTCTCGTTGAATTAAGTAGCTGTATATCTATCCTATTTTGTATATACAGATACAAAATGGTCCTTCATTTGTATCCCCTTTTTTTGTTTAATTTTGTCAGAGATGGGTACTCCATTGCCATTTAAATATTGTAAGTGGCTGAATTCAGCGAAGTAATCCAATAGTCCAGGAGTCCATAACAGTAGTGGGTTATCCGTAGGACTAGCAATGTCAGAAGTTGTTGACTTGAGACTTTTACGTCTCAGCATATTAATAGGGCTTTACTTTTTATATTTCATTTTTAAACTTTTTTGCGGGATAGTTAAGACCAAGATAAAACATGACCTATATAATAAGAAATGTAACTTTTGTATCTGACAAGGTCAGTCAAATCCCCTCAGGATTTACCCCGAAACCCTGTACCTCAGACTGTAGATCCTTCGTCCGTGTCAGCCATGTGGATGAGTCACGGCCTTTGCTTAACCAATTTGCTCTCTGTGAAAGCCTGAGAAAATGTTTTCTCTCCATGTGACTCTCCTTAGATACACTCTACATCATCTATGACATTCAGAAACCATGGAAGTCCAATATTGAAAGACTATAAATACTAATTTAAAAGCCACTAGTAGTATATACCTGTTGCTGGAATTGCCAGCCATCAACACCTTAATTCCTTTCTCCTAGAAGCTTTCCTTTCCCTCTTCCTCATTCTCAGTCCTGTTGAACAGCCTGCTGCAGTTCATAAAGCATCAGCTCCTGAAAGCACTATTTAATGTGACCCTTGTACCAGCAGACCCCATGAGAGACTGTGCGCTCACTTTTACACAGACACAGAACATTCCATCCCTGTTATCCAACCACTTGAGTTACAACAGGAAAACAAACAACGGTCAAATAAAATGCCAGAAAGGATTTGATTTTAGGACCTTACTAGTTATTGACAAGACAAAATTAACAATGAGTGATACATGTGGCACAGACATCCATCAGCACCAGCACCATAAAGACACTGCAGGCTTTAAGAACATACATAAATGATGCATAGAAATAAATAATACGTTACTAAGTAAGCATCATTTGTGCATGCCCTTGCTAGTTTCTTTTTCATCTTCTCTAATTTTCCAATAGCTGGAGCAATGAATGAGCTTCTAGAAGAGGTATGGAAATGACTCAAATTTCAAAGTTCACAAAAAGCACAGCGAGTTCCCTGATTGTCCACGAAGGTTATAGAAGCTAAGCCAAACGCAGCTCACTTTCCTCACTGCTGTGCCCCGTGTAAGAACATTTCTGCATGGAAGGGGTCACATCTGCAGTGAAAGTGGTGTGGGGGACAAAGTGACAAGTTAGGAAAATACACTTTGGTGACTAAAACCATCCATGAACAATGATGAATGATACAAAGGGTCATGTGTGCTTACCCCATACCACATCTTTTTCGTTGCCCTCTATACTTTTGAGATTGTGTTCCATGAGGAAAGCTACACGTTGCTTCACTGCATTTTGAGATCTGACAACAAATTACCCAATCGCTGGGATTAGGAGGTGTGGCTTTTGGGGGTGATAGGTCAGGGAGGCGAATTTATCTTGTATGAAGCTCCTTTCTGATGAAGCAGGTTTTCAGCTCTTCCTGGTTCTGTGTTCCATGAGAGGGCTGCAGAAACTGACATAAGATGGTCTCCCACAAACACCCATCCTACAAGTGTAGTCTTTCCACTCCAGAACTATGGAATATAATTTGTGTTGGTTGTAAATCAATAAAAGTTTGCTATTCTGTGATAACAACTCAACAGTCTACTACAAATCTCAATATACCCAAAAGCATCATTTAAATTAGAGGAGAGTAAAAATGATGTTGCAGTGGATTTGCAGTAATTTAGAGAATGAGAATTGTTCTCCATGAAAGGAACTCAACCTCCACTCATATGCATAATTTTATGACTGCATCTGAAAACTTATTCAATCTTGATCTTAATGCCAATTTTCAGGTAGGGTGGATAATAACAAACAGAAGAAGGAAAATTGAAATTTTAGAAGACAATATAATTCAATCATGATCCTCATCACCATCAATATATGGGGCTTGCAGGTTATTGTCCAGAATTAGTTGGAGGAAATTCATGCTCAGAATACCTTCGATATATGGCCCATGATTCTAATATTGTGCAACCCGACAGCCCTGTGGAAAAAGCATCAAAACCTTTTCTACTTCTGAATATCCAGTTCCATCCTTAATATTTCTTTCCCAATTGAGGTTTTTTT
>NW_004524859.1:1724058-1727141 GCF_000260255.1 Octodon degus
AATTAACCACTAAGAATAATATATGCAGTGTATTACTTGTTGAAACTGTACTTCCGATTTGATTTGAAACTGTCTCATTGCTATATGTTTATCAATAAAACTGTAGAAAAAAAAAAAAAGAAATACAGCAATGACAGATGTGGGAGGGGCTGTGGGGAAGAACACACTTTCCACTGGTGGTGGGAGTGTAGACATGGGCACCCACTGTGGACATCAGTGTGGAGATTCCTGAGACACCAAAACTAGAGGTTCCATTTGACCCAGCTATTCCTCTGCGTGGTATCTTCCCTAAAGAATTAACATCATATCACAGAAATATACGCTCACCCATGTTTATAGCAGCCTGGTTTGCAGCAGCTAAATCTTGGAAACAACTAAATAGTCCATCAATCAATGAAGTGATTTAAAAACAGGTATGGTTCTGCTTAACATAGCAAAGTGTACTCAACCACTAAGTGTCATAAACTTGAGGCGCTTACAGCTGACATGAGGGACTCTGAGACCGCACTCTTACGTGGAACAAATGAGACACATAGTGCAAATACTGCATTCTCTCTGCTGTGAGTATCTGAAAGGGTTAAAAGGAACCAAAATGTGTAATAGATACTGTGAAATAGGAAGTGATTGTTCAGAGAGAGAGGAGGATTGGGCCATGAAAAGGGAAAAAATAAGGAAAAAAGATAAAGCAGAAACAAAGTTTTGTAAATAATGAGGGGAAAGGGGATTGAAAGGAAGGAGGGAAGTGGCAAAGTAAGAGAAGAATCGAGATATACCACGTACAGGAACAGAATTCCCTATGGTGCATGTGACCATTACATATGTCTAAAATGTACCGATAAAATTAATTTTAAAAATCTCCTTGAGTATTCTTCAGTGAGGTTTGAGAAAACACTGGACTACCCAGACTATTTGGGGGTACCCATGGCTCAGGCCCATGAGCTCTTATAGTATTTTTGGTACACTCAATTTTTCATTTACTGGTCCTAGAGTAAAAAAAAAATAATAATTGAATTAAGAGGAAATACAATGGGATATATCATTGGGCTTTACAGTTCTTTGCAGAGTTTAAAAAGCACATGGAAAGGGCTGGCCAAATAGCTCAGTGGATTAAAGTGCCTGCAAGCAGGCCCAGGGGCCAGGGGTTCAGTCCCCAGGGACGGCCATGCTGCTCCCATCCCTGGGTTGCAGAGACAGCAATTGAGACTGGGCATGGTAGCGCCCGTCTGTAATCCCAGCTCTTGGGAGGCTGTAAACAGACGAATCACTATGAATCCAATCTAGTAGTGAGACCCTGAACACCCTGTAGACCCTTCCCTAAAGTACAAAGATAAATAAATAAATAAATAAATTTAAAAAAATTAAAAGCACATGGAAATCTGTGTCACGGAACAATCTATACTTTGTAAAATACCACTCAGAACATGTACTCTCATTTATTTATCATTTATATGCTTCTTCACGTTTTATCATGTGTGCTTTTACAAAGAAAGGTTTGATGTCTGTCATTAAGGTAAAAGAGCAGATCATGCCTCCCTCTGGCCGCCTTTCCTACTGTTGCTTTCCGTGCTCAGCCTTGGTGTGCGATGTGGGCCAAGCCTTCCTTCCGTTACATCTCCGCGGCGAGGCTCCTATTCGGGGAGCTGCAGGTAGCATCAAACCCCCGAGGACCGTGCGTGCCATGGTAGCTGTTTTCTCTTCATCGAGTGAGGGTTGTTGCCTTCATTACACGCGATTCTGAAGCCTCTTGAGAACAGATACTTTGGACTCAAAGCAGAAATCCGTGGCACCTAGGAACTGTGGGGATCATTTCTACAGCTCACAGTTTTCGCTATATGAGGAGATGTGGACAGACAGAGTTACATACAGGAATGTTTGAAATATATGGTAATATATGTGGGGAAAAGCGAGATAACCGGAAAAGCCCAATGAGCTCTGTTGAAATTCATAGCATTTGCCAACAAAAGTCCACTGCAGAGGGAAGGGTATTTAAGAACGCAACAATTGAAGGAGGACTAGAGATAGTTTTATGGTCAGGAAATATAAGTAGAGGAATTATCTCCCTGCCTTGAAGTAGGCTCCCGGGCAGCTGGAGACTGAGATGGAAAAAGAATACCGGGGAGTAATGAGGTTATATTGGTAGCTGTAGAACAGAGCTTGGGGTAGACAGAATATTCACATCTCTTGTGCTTCCCAAATATCATTAATAGTATACAAAATTTATTTTGGAATAGAATTTGGCTTTTTCTTGAGAGCATTTACCAACATATATTTTCTATAGTCTATTATCATTCTGCACATGAACAATACTAGTGTAAATATAGATGAAAGGCCATCACTTTCTTTTTATTGAATGTCTCCCAAACAACCTGAAAATATTTAACAACATATTTACTGTCCCACTGCTATTACAGATCTGTGTTCTAGAGGCTGTATCACTGCAGAGACATAGTATAAAATAGTTTAAGAAAATCCTATCAGAAAGAGCAATGTAGGAATAATGAATAGCGTAGAATGTACATTTGAAATCAGTGTAGTTGGAATGCAGTGGGGGGGCACATCGGACAATGATTAGTGAAAAGTCACGCTGGATTGCCACACTTCCAAGTGGGCTATGAAAGAGTATGCTTTAGGAATGGAGGAAACGTGATGCAAAAAGAAAAGGACACACGGTTCATTAGACAGAGGATGCATTTGAGTTTCCTGGATGTCTCCTTCCCTACAAGAGGCTGTGCTTCATGATCCACTCTGTTTCTGACTTTGACCAATTCGAGGACTTGGGAAGAATAAGCTCAACCTTCCTTGGCTGCAGTTGTTGCAGGATTCCCAAGGGGCGAACAGAGCCAGGAATGCAATTAATCATGTTTGAAAAACATGAAAACTCAGAGCAAACAGAGACTTAGATTTATTTCCCAATAGGCACTGGGAAAATATAAATATGAAATTTCACAGAGTTCAGGTAACAGCAGGAAGTACAGCATGTCTTTGTCCTGTCAGGCAGGTTTCTGAATGACTATACTAAAATAATGGAGGAAAAAAGGCATACCTTTCCTTAAAACTGTGGAGTTACAATTGAAAGTGATTTT
>NW_004524859.1:1727241-1729700 GCF_000260255.1 Octodon degus
ACCAGCCCTCCCAATTGAGTTTTGCATATGAAATTCTTCTTTTATGTGGCAAGTATATGGCAAAACATTAGGGTGAGCAAGGACAGTCCTAATTTAGTGTAAAATATAGTTCTTGCCAAAATAGAATATAACCTGGTCTCATCACTAGAGACAAGGAGACAAGGAGTCACCACATGGGAAGTGAGTCTGTGCCGATGATAATTCCCTTTCCTTCCAATAGACACCAGAGAAGCAAGCAGTGGGAGTTAAGCTCTCACATACCACAAACGCATCAGCATCCTCACTTTAGCTGTTGATGAATTATCGCAATTGCTTTGGGCTTCCCTCAACAGCATCTTGTGTAACAGGGAATATGGCAAAGAAGATAGGATCAAAATTAAGGTGAATGTTTATAATGCATGCTTACCATGAAGACACAGATTTAATAACTCCTCTTTGCACTTCAAATGCACCTGGCCTATCACTTCTGGCGCTTTCTGAATTACTTCTGGCAGTCCTCGCACAGGAGAGTTGCTAGCTATGCCGTCCATGCGACCTGTGTGTCCTGAGTTGTTTAAAAACTTCCACCATTCTAGCCATTTTGACTTTGGGGAAGCCCCTGAAGTCTCTCGGTACTGGGTCCAGCGAATAATGAGCATTAGGGCACATGACAATGTTCTTATTTGACAGAAATGTCCATGAATGTTTGATAAACAAGGAATAAAAATGCTAAGTGTTAATATAAATACCATTACCACATGAAAAGGCACAAGACATCAACCAAGCCCTAGAACTTGTCCCCTTCACTGTGAGCACTCTTGCCCCACCATTCTTAAGAATGTGTCTTTTACTATAATAAAGGGTGTTATTTTAAGTTTAACCATTCCCCTGATCTTTTGATTATGCCTGTATAATATAGTAGCTCTCTTCCCAGAGAAATTTCAGTTCACTTAGGACTATGCATGCAAGAGCTGTTTGGGTACTAACATGAATGTTTTATTTAAATGCATTACGATGTGTTGTGTACATTTAGAGTTTATCAAACTTATTTCTGTCATACAAAACAGTCAAAGTTTTTCAGGCTAAGTGGAAAAGAAAATACAAGAGAGATACTTGGAATATCTCATGCAGAGTTAAAACTTGGAAATTGGAATAAGATGAGAAAATTGTTTCAAGGTCAGTATCTTGTTGTGATATTCTGCAGTTTTGAAAAATCTTATCATGTGGGAAACTTGACAAGTTTACAAAAGATTCCTTTTATAATTTATTTTGAAATGTATGTCCATCTGCAATAAGCTCAGTTATAAAGCAGGTCGCTTAGGGCCAGACAAATAGCTCAGCGGATTAAAGTGCCTGCACAGGGGCAGGGTGTTTCTTCCCCTGGGCTTGCCCTGCCGGCCCTATTCCTGGGGTACCCTCAGATGGCAATTGAGACTGGCCATGGTGGCCCACGCCTATAATTCCAGCTCTTGGGAGGTTGCAAACAGGCAGATCACTAGGAATCCCATCTAACAGTGAGACCTGAACTCCCTGTAGACCCTTCCCTAAAATATATTTTAAAAATTAAATAAATAAAACAGGGAGCTTGCATGAAGCCATCTTTGAGACTTGCTCATTGCAAGTGCTTGAAATATGGACACAAAACATGTTCCTCCAGTATTACTGGTGAACTGAAAGTGGCGGCATGTATGTGCAATTTCAGCACTTTGGAGGCTGAGGTAGGAGGATTGCACAGGCTTGAACCCAGTGTGGGCTGCATAGTGAGTTCAAGGTCATGTTGAACTGTAGAGTGAGACCCTGTCTACAAAACAACAGCAAAGAAGAAACCCGAGGGCTGACCAGATAGCTCAGTGGATCAAAGCACCAGTTTAGGCAGAGCACAGCGGCCAGGGTTCAATCCCCAGTGTGCCATGCCAGTCCTGCCCCCCCCCCAGGCACCCTGAGATGGACTGAGACTGGGTGTGCTGGCATGCACCTGTGCTTGTGAGACTGAAAACAGGAGAATCACTCTGAGTCCAAACTATGTAGTGAGACCCTACAGACCTTGTAGGCCCTGTAGGCCCTGTCCTAAATACATTAAAAAAAAAAAACTAGAAAAATCTAATAATCCCATTGAAACATGAGTTGAAGTGGATACACAGGTCTCAGATGAAGAAGTCCAAACAGCAGCTAAATACAGGAAAGCTTGCTCAACATCATCGGCCACCTGAGACACACAGGTTACAGCAGTTACCTGAGATGCTAACTCGCTCCAGAAACAATGCTGTCATCAAGAAATACAGCAAGACCCAGTCCTAGCCCAGGTCCGGTGAGTGTGCGGAGAGTTTCCTGCTACCCTGCGCCAGCGGGACCAGTCCCAGCCCAGGCACAGCGTGGGCCGGAACCTCTCCCAGCCCCGCGGGCCGCCCCCCACCACTCTGCAGTGCCTCCCCCACCCCGCCCGCCAAGTAGGATTTTCTGCCGAGTCCTGGGAGCCCCCA
>NW_004524859.1:1729800-1745817 GCF_000260255.1 Octodon degus
CTTAAAACTGTGGAGTTACAATTGAAAGTGATTTTGGTCATTTAAAATAATGAGTAATTTTATACCTACTTACCCAATTTACCACGTTCTGCAAGGTAAGAGTCAATGACATTTTCTTGTTAGACTTACAAGAAATTGGCTGCCTTCATTTGTCATTTGGAAAATGACTATAAAAGTTTTATTTGTATTTAATCAAGATTTAAATAAGATTTTAATGAAGGTTGTCAGTAAGTAATCATTTCCTTTTAAAAATCTTTGTGCAACATCGAGTGTGCTGACACATGCCTGTAACATAGCGTGCAGGAGGCTGAGGCAGGAGGATTGTTGTGAGTTGTAGACCAACCTGGGCTAAAAATGAGCTCAAGGCCAGCCTGAACTGCATGGTGAGACCTTGTCTCAAAAAGACAAAAAAAACTTTGTGCAAGAGATGATACATGTGAATATGACTCTTGTTTCATTGTAAGGAAAATAAGAGATAACATTATATGTATACCAAGGTATGTAAATTCAAGTCTGTAGAGCCTGCATGCTATAATTGTTAATCTAGATGTCCACCCTTATTTAATGTATCAATAAACATACACACACACACACACACACACACACACACACACACACCATGCCACTAACACAGAAATTCAACATCCAAAACTGAAGGTTATAGATCACAGCAAAATACATTGGTCCTCCTTGCTTTACAATTCTAAGGAAAAAGTCTATTCAAAAGCCAAACTTAATATGCAGGTGTTTGTTGTAGTCTGCTTTTTTCAGTTCTTTTCATTCTTCGCCTTTGGCATTTCAAGGGATTTGACTGGAGAACCAGGTGGGTTATACAAAATGGTCTAAAAGCTTTGTTGAAATAATGATGACAAAAATAATTCAGTTAAACAAGTTTCATTTTTCCGTGAAACCTAAGGACTTCAAGCAAAGAAATAAATTTTACATACTAACTTGTATTGAATATAATTGTGATAAAAACTAGTAAAATTTCTTCAACTTTTTTTTTTTTTTGGTCCCAAGGATCGAACACAAGACCTTGCACTTTCCAGGCAGGTGCTTATGCCTCTGAGCTATCTTCCTGGATAACTTCTCAGTATTGTTATGCACACAATCACATCATGAATGCTAGGAAATGTCTGATCTTTCATATTCTGACCCACACTTCTAACTCTCATGTTTGTCTCATATGATTTTGTATCTGGAACTAGCTTACATATATTCAAATCCAATACCTGGGAGTATATGATAAAGACAAAACCAGGGACTCTATATCTCAGAAATTATAAGCAAATTGAGAGCCAAGCTTTATCAGCCCTCACTTACAGATCTTATTTTTGTTTTTCACCTGGTGCATCTTGATTGACACTTATTTCTGCCATTTCTGGGAATGAAAAAGGAAATTTACAGAAAGAATATCTGCTCTGCTTCACAGTCAGTGCTTCACAGAACTTTGGATATCTCAAAATGAAATCCTAACTTATCTCTCTCAATTCTCCTACAGTTTAGAGTAAGAACAAAGGAGAATGGACAATGGAAACTGCTCTTCGCTCACTGGATTCTTCCTGTTAGGAATAACCAATAATCCTGAAATGAGAATAATCCTATTTGGCATATTTTTAACTGTGTATCTCATTAGTCTCTCAGCCAATCTTGGTATGATCACTTTAATCAGAGTGGATTCCCAGCTTCACACACCCATGTACTATTTTCTCAGCCACCTGTCCTTCTCTGACCTCTCCTACTCTACCGCCATTGGCCCCAAGATGCTGGTGGACCTCCTCACAAGTGACACATCAATTCCCTTCTTTGGCTGTGCCCTGCAGTTTTTCATCTTCTGCATGTTCATAGACGTTGAGTGCCTCCTGCTGGCCATGATGGCCTTTGATCGGTACAAGGCCATCAGCAACCCCTTGCTGTACGCAGTG
Organism: Octodon degus; assembly: GCF_000260255.1. NCBI lineage: Eukaryota > Metazoa > Chordata > Mammalia > Rodentia > Octodontidae > Octodon > Octodon degus. The sequence goes on from NW_004524859.1 coordinate 1,731,726, forward strand.
GACATGTCCAGCAGGCTGTGCTCTGTGGTCGTGACCAGTATATACGTGTTTGGAGTAGTAGATGGTTTCATACACACCTCACTGGCATTTCGCTTGTGTTTCTGCGGTTCTCATGTGATCAACCATTTCTTCTGCGATTTACCTCCACTTCTTCTTCTATCCTGTTCTGATGTAGAAATCAATGAGCTGGTGCTGTTCACCATTTTTGGATTTGTTGAGCTGGGCACTATCTCAGGAGTTCTGGTCTCCTACTGCTACATCGTCTTGTCGGTCTTAAAGATCCGCTCTGCCGAGGGCAGGTTCAAAGCCTTCTCCACCTGTGCTTCCCACCTAACTGCAGTAGCCATTTTCCAGGGAACGATGCTCTTCATGTACTTCCGCCCCAGTTCTACCTACTCCCTAGACAAAGACAAGACAACCTCGCTGTTTTACACTCTGGTGATTCCCATGCTCAACCCTCTGATCTACAGCCTGAGGAACAAGGATGTGAAAGAAGCCATGAAAAAACTGAGTAATAAAATTTTCTATAGATAAACAAGAGTATACTACAAGTAAGTACATATTTGTATACCCACAACATATATGACCTCAAGGTGATTTGTTTATATGTCTATAATGTTTTCTTGGTTTAGATACTTTGACTCAGCATAACAAATATTTTACTATCTCCTGCATACAATTTTTTTGTATTTCCTCAAACATTTCATACGTCATTAAGTCTTTCAAAATTACAGTAATCTTTATCTTATAAGTATATATTTTGGTCTTCTAAATATGTGCTGCTTCTGTCATGTCAATTATTGCTACAATCTCTTTAAAGTAAATATTTGTAAAAATTTGCATATCTTCTTTGAGAAATATATATTTGAATATTCTTTACACTTTTTATGTATTTAGCACAGGGCCTACTGAGTCTCACTACACAGATCAAACTCCTAGTGAGCCTCCTGCTTTCAGCTTCCCAAGCACTGGATTACAAATGTGTGTCACCACACTTAGTCTCAATCATCCTCTCAGAGCACCCCAGGGGCAGGGGCAGCACAGCATGTTGGGGATTGAACTCCAGTCTCTGTGTCTGCATATCAGGTGCTGTAATCTGCTGAACTATCAGGCTGGCCCTATACACTTTTATATATGCTAACTGTTTTGAGGAAAATATAAGTTATATTAAGGAGTAAGTAAGATGAGGTGTCTTATAATGTGATTTATTTTATATGAAAAATAGCTGAGTTCATACCCAAGACTCGTACAAAGTGATCATTCTATTACCAGTCTTACTTTGATGTGCTCATTCATTGTGTTCCTGTGCAGCTCTGGAAATGAATGAACTGGTGCTAGATACAACAGTATGAAGGAATCTCACATAAAATTATTAAAATAATTCAGACATACAAACAAAATGATACTGGCTAAATTACTTCATAAATATTACATATAATCTCTGGAGTATTGATTCTGTTCTTTTGGCTTGGATTTTGACAGCAGGAATGTCTTCATTTCTTGAATTCCATTTACCATTCCTTTGGTAAAGTGTCCAAATGCTTTAATTTTTTCTAAAAGCAAACACCATTCACTATTAGATTGTATGCATCTGAAATATTTCCTTATTAATTAAACTTAATAGTTATTGCACATATTTAATGCCTGAAAAATTAATAAAGCACAAAAATCTCATAGACTATTTCATTTTATAGATTGAATGAAAAATTTATGTTAACCAAAACATAATGTCTTGCCTGTGTGACAGATGTTTGCCTCGACAGCCATTTTTCTTCTTGTTTTAAGTAATGGAGTGATCTGGTTTTCCTTCATGGTAAGACCACACATGAACTTATTTTACAATGGCCTGTGACTCAGGACCAGACTGCCACCTTCTGTTGGAGAGACTTTTAAGTGGACAGGTGCCTATGACTATTATGCTTAGGGATGCCAGTGGCACCAAAGAATTGTCTACATTCAGATGTTTTGGTACCTTCTTTAGTGAGTTCTCTCTTGTGCCTTAAAATCCACCTTGAATCTTTTCACTCTGTGATTTTGAAAAGCTATTCTGAGTAAAAGCACAAATCTCCTTGGGGCTGAATTTTGACTGACAATTTTTTCAGCAACATATGCCAAGCCATGCTCTGGAGTCTGGGAATAGCTGCACACAGCCAAGAGAGGTAGCCATGTTTATGAAGTTAATGTTTGATCCTGGCTAGAAAGTGTGGTGTGAGGAAAGGAGGTATTCCTGGAGACAGATGGGGAAGCCCATGAGGGATGGAAACAATGGGTTTAGGAAGAAAATGCCCAAGGAAGTGCCTATCTCCTCCAAATGTGCCCTAGAGAATTAATAAAGCTCTTGGGTAACAGAAAATACTACTTTCTTGCACTTGCCTGGTGGAAAATTGTGTGCAATTACTTAGTTCTGAAATGTGCTTCCTAACAATTCCCAGAGGAGTAATTTTGTATTTTGGCAGTGGAAACATTGCACAAAACAGCAGTAATAATGAAACATCAAAACTACTCAAATGGTCAGTACAAATCATTACTTCATGAATTAAAAATAAATTAATGTCTTAGGATCCCATTTCATGTGAATTCTATGTGTACAAACAGAAGGGGAAGGATTTATGACAGCAAATGAGGCAAACCAAAATAATGACAGCACCCATGGTGGCTTCGTCCGTGGAGGGCCCCATACACAACACTACCCAGAGTACTACAAGACACAAGCTCACACCCTTCTAGTGTCCTCTCACTGTTTTATACACTTTCATTAATAGGATTTGTGGCCACTAATTACTGACATAAACTCTTGTGATGTGCAGACACTGTTCATAATTATTTTGTATTGTCATCAACAGAAGCAATTCATTCTTCACAGAGTAATTTTGGTTTTCTTCTAGACACCACCTAAAGTAACAATTGATGTGCATTTTGTGACTGTGTGACAAAATCAATGGTTTAAGTTTGTCGACTTCTCCTTCACTATGGAGAAGTTGTGACTTTACAGAATTTAGCACACCTGCACTTACACATATGTATAAACTCACACCACATGAGTCCTCCTACTCATCATAACTTGTTTGAGATCCACACATGCTATTCACGCATGTGTTTCTGGGAGTTATTTCTTTTTATTGTGAGTGTATACTGATACATCGATAGCTACACTTTGCACAATCACTCCCTGTGGGGGTCCAGCCCTCACAGAGGGGATCAGGGTACAGGGAGTTCAGAATGAAAAGCAAAAAGAAATCCCAGATCAGACAGTCTGGACAGCAATCCATGAATTAAATTTATCTTGCTTCAGGCTTATATACAGAAAGTCTTCATCCCATGCCCAACATTCATCCCAACTAGAAACTTTCTAGTTTCTCTGGGGACAGAAAGGTGGCATGGTCTAGATGATCAACAAAAGACCACATCAAGGAAATCTGAGTCTACCATTGGGCCATTGTCCAAACTACAGAATAGGGAAGCTGAGCACCTTGACACATTTTGCTTTTCAACAGACTATCTCCTCAACAGGTCAAGTATTTTCATCTGGGCTCCAACATCTCCCTGTCTTTTACTTTTTAATTGTTTGTGGAAGGCAATGCAGGCCCATCCAGTGATTCCTGGCTTGACAAAACTGCAAGCATGGCCACAAGTAACTTTGGGGATGTAACTGCCATGCCCTGTGCATCTGCGTGGCTTCATGTGTCAGGCTCTTTACTTGTCCTCAAGTGGGAGCTCTGCTTGTCCGGTGTTTCTCACCATTTGGCAGTGTCTCTTTAGATGAATCATAGGGGGAATCAGATGTTCCAGGGCTTCCATGCATGCTGGGCTCACAATGAGGCTTAATCAATCTCCCCAGCATCTGAGGAGGGATGTGGCCCCTATGGGGAGGCACAAGCATATCCCCTTCCTCTGGTTAGCAGGGGAGCAGAGGCCCACCACTCTCTATAAGGGTATCCTTCCATCAGATCAGAACAAGAGGATCAATGGTGTGGGCCCAATTTCTCTGTGCTGAGGAAGAAGCCTGATCATCAAAATTGGAAAAAATATAAATATAAAGTGCATGGTGTAATATGGCATGAGGAATATAGTAAGCTATCTCTCTCTGCCTTAATATAAAAATTTGTTGTTTTAGTGTGGAGTGAGCATTCAATGATTGTTTGGCCTGTGGAGTTATGTAGGCCAGCCAACAACATCCACTATGGAGACTGCAGATCTAATACAGTGACCTGAAAACTCAAAAACAACAATATATGTGGTTTCAGTGTCAGCAACAAAAGTTTTTTTCTTGGGATAACCAGGGGCTCTGATAAAGATATTTCAATTGGGCTGGGTACCCCAAGCCTCATTGCTTTTCTTTAGTGGCAATAACAAGCAGGTCAAGTATACATGGATCTTGTAGTGACTCCTGCAAGGGCAGGGAATTGGATGACTTACTGCTCTCTGGCGGACAAGGCAGTCACATTTCCAGTGATCCTTGAGTTTGCAGATGGAACTAGGTCCCAGTGATAGCTGTAGGTTGGGGCAAGCTTGTTTCCAGTGTCCTTCTTCACTGCACTTGAATCACGGTCCTTGAAGGACCCAAGTGGCAGCATCATTGAGGCTCAGCACTACCTGGAGAAAGTCCTGTTTTGATGGTTGTCTCTATTATTGAAGACACAGAAAGCCAGATTAAGTAAGTCTTCCTGATGGGTTTGAGAAACAGGATCTGTCTTTAAGCTTGGAATGAATGTCATGAGCAGATAAGGATATAAAATAGAAATTAGGAACAATTTTTTCTATAGGAAAATCTGGGTTTGTATTAGTATACTTAGTTGGGAGCAATACACTTAATTATTAAAATTTTATCTGAGTATTAAGCACCTTGAAATATAAAGTGCAACCAAAGAAGTGTTGTCATTTTACCAACTATGGATATCCTAGTAGTAAATTCACTGTAGAATGTTAATAAACAACAGTTACATAATTTTACAGAGATCATTTGATATCAATAATCATAGAGAGTAGTGAGGCATAACAGTCATAATGAAGTTTCCATTTTATTTAAACATCTCTAAATATACACTGCATACATATCACATAAGTTTTGTTAGAAATTATCATTCATTTGACTGATGACCTCATGTTGACTTGACATGAACCTCTTTTTTTTTTCTTTTCTTTTTTTTTTGTGGTACCAGGGATTGAACTTATGTCCCTGTGCAACATGAACCTCATGTTGCAAGTATCTGGAGCAGAAGAGAATGGCATATGTTTAAATCTGAGAAAAATTTTGTACTGTAGAATACTGTACATCTGGAAGGTATGAATACATTTAATACATCAAGAGGATTTTTTATGGAAAACCCTCTTTTTATTCTGAAAAACTTTATCTTGTAATCAATGACCAATTTATTGGGGGTGTCTTCTAAGAGTCTATTGAGATTATTGGGAGATCCTCATTAATGAAGAAAAGGCTGGACACACCCCTTATCCATTAATTGTGCCCTCAAACCTTTTGAACTGTATACATCAATTTTGTCATCACTTTGACTATCTGGTAATTTAGGAAAAAACATGCTTTTAAGTCTATACCTCAAATTATATTTAGAACGAATCCTCAAAAAAGAAAAAAGAGAAACAGCCATTCGTTGAAAGACACACAAACATATAAACAAATACACAGAACACACAAACATCCTTTAAAATCAAGAGTGCACTCAGAACTTTGGCCAAGTTAAATTATAGTAACTCTATTTATACAATTTTTTAGAAATTATAAATAGGCTAGTCAGGTTTTCTTATTTGTCAGTTGTCAGTTATCTTTTCTTAGAAAAGTTCAGAAGAAACAAAATGTTTATCTATAATTGAATATATATATTTTATATATATATACATATATATTACTAATAATATTTAACTCAATTATTTTAACATCTTTATCACCTACTTGCACCTTAGATTTTCATTTGGTCAGTTCTTTGAATAGGCCCAGGCAGGATCTAGCCTCATCGTTGTTATCTTCAGATTTGTTTTCATGTTACAGCCTGATAGTAGACTTTGGTACCCAAATAGGTTGTTCAGCATTCTCTGGAAAAACACAAGCATACATTCTGCCCCAGGTTAGTAGTGAGTGAGTCCCTTCCATTGTCCACTATGGAGATCTCACTGAAGCAACTTTTCCATCCTTTTTTCTTACCTGGTTTGTCTTTCTGTTGCTGTATTTTTATCTTTTGTAAAAGTTAAAAGTTTAATAGTATACACTGATAAGTGAAGATGGAGGGATTGACTCCTCCTTTTGAGCCTACTACTGGGCCATTTGTTATTTAAATGGGATGTCAAAATCAAGTGACTCTTTAAACCTCACTGATTTTAGATACTCCAAACCTTTATATTTATCTGTAGAATATCAAGGATTTTTATATCAACTTTAATTTAGGCCTGCAAGACAATCAATCAAACTTATTAGGAACTAAAAGGTGAATGGCACGGCACATTTGTTCTACCCTTCTTGTTCTATTCAGGACTTGATTTTTAAACAGTACTCCACTCTAAGTCCTTTATGGTGGTCTTAGAAAGTAATGTAGTTACAGGAAGTGAGAAAACAACAAACATTTTACATACATCTATAAACATCTGTAGTTTTTGAGACTTTATCTGACCCATTTTTAGCTCCATCAAACTTTTTTTCATTTTACCTTTTGTATGTTTAACACATCCCTTGACCTTGAAGATCAGAAGGAACTTTTGTGTAGAGGAAATAAGAAAATTTTTACAAAGTTCTAAAAGACAGTTTGAACATTACCCATAAGTAAATAGCCTAGTCAGTTATTTCCTGCTGACATAGGGCCAGGCAACATAATATGAGCTCTAATATGCTTAATAAAGAGTGGCCAACTTTTATTTATGATAAGCTGGTGCAATCTAGAAAACAATTGCATTTAATGAATCAGAGCCATCCTGCATTGACATCATAATGGCAGCTAACTGTCTCTTGAGTGGAGCTAAAAGGAATTTGTTTTTATCTTTACCTCCTTTTTTAACTTCTATATTTTTTATAATCCTTTTAAATATGGCCCAATTTACCACAATAGAAACAAAGTGTACAGCATAAAATTTCCCAAGCATGAGAAATTAATCCATGTTGATTTGTTAATACTTGTATTCATCCAATTACATAGGTTGATTGCATCATTATGTGGGTGTTGTTTTAGGGCAACAGGAAAAACTCCTAATGTAAGTTAGCCTCTGGGTCCCTGTTTCCTTTCCTGCAGTAAAGCCTGAGACATTGTCATTTGCCCTCATATGGAGGAGCAGAGGGCTTAGGTCGGGGAGGAGTCAGAGGCTGAAATTTAGCAAGAACTGAAGTGGGAGTTGAAACCTGCAGTCACTCCACATGGTGGGACAGCTCCTGAATATCATTTGTCTCCTTTTCTAACTTATCCTCTTGGGCATCTGAAAGATCCTCGGAATCAGAGAAGACAAAGGACTGAAAACGTTGTCTTTAGTTTTGGATTTCTGATTTAGACTCATCTTACAAAAGAGACAAATTAAGACAAGTTGTTCTGCAGTTGCATTTGGCAACATTGTTATCAATTAAAGCCTTTACATGCTTAGCTTTCTAAGTCTGAGGATTTGGGGGCAGCCCTTTCGAAGGCTTAGTCACCAAACCTTCTGTGTCAGAACTGATTGCTCTTTGTTGCAGACAAGATTCCTAGAGTCAGACTGCAGGGGCTTCAGAGCCAAGGACATGCTTAAAGAAAGATCACATGCATGACAGGATAGCCTCTCCTTGCTAATGTGCTCAACATGGAGCTCTCATAACCTGTTTCTAAAATTTTAAGTTTAAAGCAGCCCATCCCTAGGCTGGAACCCATAACAATTTTTTAATCAATCTTTCAGCGCTTTAGTTAATTTAACATTTAATGCTTGCTGAAAAGTTTGTTATGAGCTTCCTTACAGCCAACTCAAAAATCTGAATATTGTGTAGGAGTAAGAAAAGGGGGTGGTGCTATCCCCAAGGCACAAGGACCTGAAAAGTCCCTTGTTCTTCAAAAGGGAGAGGGGATCTCAGCGGGCAGGACTGAACTAACAGAGAGTCCTCCCCCTGAAGAAGGGGGTCTGCAACAAAGGATTCCCTAGTAAAGGGACTTGTTTTCTTTTCTTTTTTTAATCAATTTTATTGAGAAACAAATAGCAATGAGACAGTTTCAAAGCTGATTAATAGAACACTTTCAATAATTAATACATTGTACATTGTTAACTTCTTAGTGGTTATCCATAGTACAAGATGCAGACATGATATCCTGTCCAAACACTATTAGTACAAATCTTTCTTCTCATTGAATTAAGCAAAAGTAGCTGTATATCTATCCTAACTATTCTGTATATACAGATACAAAATGGTCCTTTGCATCCTTTTTTTTTTGTTTAGTCCTGTCAGAGGTGGTATTCCATTGCCATCTAAATATTGTAGGTGAGTGAATTCAGCAAAACAATCCAACACAGTCCAGCAGTCCACAATAGCAGTGGGTTATCCACAGGACTGGCAATGTCAGAAGTTGTTGACTTGAGTCTTTCACAGCTCAGCATATGAATATGGCTTTACTTTATATACCTCATTTTTATCCTTTTCTGCTTGGTTGTTAAGACCAAGATAGAGCAAGACTTATGTAGCAAGAAATGTAACTTTTGTATCTGATAAGGTCAATCAAGACCTCTCGGGATTTATCCTCCAGCCCTGTACCGCAGTTTGCACATCCTTTGTCAGTGTCAGCCATGTGGATGAGTCACGGCCACTGCTTGACCAATTTGCTCTCTGTGAAAGCCTGAGAGAATGTTTTCTCTCCATGTGACTCTCCTTAGACATACTCTATGTCATTGATCACATTGCTCTGTGGTTCCATAATCTCCTTGATCAGAAAATTTGGGACACAACTGAGTTACATGATGTTACAGTATAGGTTCTCCTATATTCCGCATCTTCACTGACCTTGAAAGGCTAGGGTCAAAATGTTGGCTATCCTTGCAGCCCTTCTGTTTCTCTAATTTTTGGTCTACAAACTTAGGTTGTTAACCCTCCAGAAGACAAGTTTATTATTACTTTACAACATGTGCCGTTCGGTTTAACCTACTATCTGTCTAATATCAAACATCCTAGGCATAACATGGAACAGGTATTTTCCATCAAGTATTAATATGTTAAACATTAAGTCCCCACAGAATATGGAGAAAAAAATTCAAAAAATGAAAAATATTTTTAAAATATGAATAAACAATTACCTATTTTCACACAGAAATCTAGAAATTCAACCATACACAGCATTGCAGCAAGACAGTCCTGTGACATTCTTGTGTCCTTTTTTCATTCATTACTCTTTTTAAAAAAACACATTTACTTGAGAGACAGTACGGCAACAATTGGCATGTCATGACAAGCAAAATGTATTTAGAAGATCAGAATGACAGGCATTTCACACTTGACCTTCTACCACACATTGCTATCTTCAGTGCAGCTGCTTGGTTCAAAAGTATCAGCATGTATAGTTAGTCAGGGTGAAAATCCTACCAATTAACTGCTAGTTTCAAAAACCCGCTGATGTTTCTCAGCATCATTGCCTTACCCATCTTGTGCATATAAATGTATGGCTTTGTCCCTGTCATGTTTCCCAGCTTTTCTCCTTTCCCTCTCTTCATTGTCCAGTCCTCAAGTTCTCACTTTCCTTTTTATTGTGTTGTGCCTTTCTACTTGTATTTCTTCTTCTGAGTTCTTATTCTAGGGAGACTATACGATATTTGCACATGTGGGCCTGGGAGATGGTGCAGTAGAATAAGCACTTCCCTGGGACTTTTTTTCTAGGGGAGGTGCCAAAAAGTTCAGATTCTGAAAAGGGGATACACCAGCATCACAAGTTCCGAGCATTCACCTCACAACCTGAGCCTCTGGGACCGAATGCTGGGCACCATGGATGGCTGACCACGTGTGACAGCATCCATAGGCACCCGTTCAGGTCTGGGAGTGCCATAGTACTCCTAAGGGCCTTTCCAACTTTATTTTAGATTGCTCTATCGAGCATGCCCTCCTCTAGAAACCATGGGCAACACTGCATAAGAGTAGACAGAAAGCAAGAACTCTGCGGGGAGGTCACAGTGATCCCCAGGGGAGTAAATGTTGAGGTCAACTTAGTGAGAAGAGAGAAAACAGTTTGTCTGAACCTTCATACTGGCAGGATTTGGAAAGGAAATAGGTGATGCTGGCAGAGCCATAGGATGAAAATACAGCCGTGATGTGGGAGGAACAAAGGGGAAAGGCTTTGGCCTTAACTGTGTTTCATGGACACCTCAGGTTGGTTGAGATCCTTCTGCTGTCAGATGCAAGGATTAACATAAAGAGCACTGTAATGAACCATAGTGAATATATACACCACCAACTCATTCAATAAGAAGGTGTTCCCCTAGGTGACCTGGAGCATTGCGAGGATGTCCCAGAAGTTGGGGAGGAGTTTAGACCCTCAGGAGGGCAGAGTGGCGATCTGCACTGTCTGCTCGACCTGGACTGGAAAACAGTGATGCAGGAGCCAGTGGCCAACTGCATGCTGACCTTGTGGCTCATGGTCAGCAGATCCTGCAGAGGGCTACACATGGCCACATAGTGGTCATGAGCCATCACTGCCAGAAGGAAATGCTCTGCCGCTCCCAGCACAAGAAAGAAGAGTATTTGTGTGGCACAGATGAAAAAGGAAATAGTTCTTTTCTAGGTGCCAAGATCCACAAACATTCTAGGAAGATGGACAAACACAGCAGATTTCTAGGAAAGAAAAATTACTTCTTTATCCATTAATTGGTTGATTAGCGACTGAGCTATTTCCAAGATGTGGCTATTACAAACTGCCCTGCTATAAGCACAGGTGCACACCTAGGTGTCATGTGGTGTTTTTAATTCTTTCAGGAAGATACAAGAAGGGGAATAGCTGGGTTAAATGGAACTTCTAATTTTTTTCCAAAGAAGCTCCACAATGATTTCCCAGTGGTTGCACCAGTCTACACTCCCACCAACAGTGGAGAAGGGTTCCTTTTTCCCCACAGACTCTTAGGCATTTGTTATTGGTTAACTTCTTGAAGACAGCCATTCTTTCTGGCATGAGATGGAATCTCAGTGGTGTTTTAATTTGCATCCATCAATGAAAACATCAGGCACATGTCGGTTTTTAATACAATGGCATCCTATTCAGCCATAATTAAAGATAAAAGAGATATTTCTAAGTAAACAGAAGCTCAGCAAGACTATACTCTTAAGTAAAATAAATTGGACATGTGAAAATATCTCACTGTTTTCCTGGTGTGAGAACCTGAAGGTGTAAGTAAAGATCAAAACATACAACAGATATTGTGAAATAAGAAGAAACAGCTCAAATGGGAAGGGGAACAAGGAGGGCAGAAGTGGGAAAGGAAGAAAGAGGACTTGCAAACAAGACGAAATGGAAATGAGACTTGTGTAAATGAGGAGGGGAAGAAAAGTTGAAGGGGGAGGGAAAAAAGAATCAAGATATATCATGTACAGGTATAAGTGCCCCATGATGACTGTGATCATTATGTGGCCCAAAAATGTACCAATAGACATTACTAATTAAAAAGCTACTCATAAAAATACATGAGGTGTGCAGTGTGGGCTTTTGTTTTTGGAATGATAACTTCATTCCCAGGAGCACAAATCAATGACCAAGAATGTGCCAAAGACCCGCCAGTGCAAAGTGGGAGTTCCAGAAAACAGATTCCATCACCATAGGGCACTGCTTGTGGTGGCTTTTCAATCCGTTTTCTTTTTGTAAATTTGCATTTCCTGAGTATATTGTCTTCACTTTTGCTAACTGAGTAAGGACAGGAGCTTCAGTCTTCACAATGTTTAGTGTTACAGAGCCTCATGTACTGTGAATAGGAAAAATTTGATGAGAGAGAAACATTCTTGAACTTATTTGAACAAAAATGAAAGTCACTTTGATGAATAAAACACTTTCAAAATGAACTTACATCACTTTATATTCTGTTCATATCAATAAATTCATAATTATGCATTTTTATTGAAACTTGAGACACCAGAAAAGGTAACAGGCATGAACTCTGCACTGCAACCAATTTGTAAATTCTTTCCCAACCTCTTCTCTCCCCTGTTCCTTCGTATCAAAAATGTTCACAACTCCCCTATTAAGTTTCTTTCTCTTTCCAAATACTCTCTCTGTCATTTAAGGTTCAAATGCTTTAAAGTGGTTGTTTTAAGCACTATTTTACTTTAATTTCCTTTGGAATTTCAATGTCTCACAAAACTGTACTGAAAGAGGAACAGGACAGTCCTCCATTCCTTTGCCATTGGTTCTGCATCCTCTTCTGTACTGCAGGATCATTTTGTGTCTTCTAGTGCCCATGTGAACACTGGGTCCTGGCACTTTTTGTGGGAATTTTCCTACATGATCACTGAAATGCCTAATTGTTAATAATGCATAAGTTTAAGGCACAAGTTGCCCTAAAAGCTGCTGTGATTCACATTTCCTTCTCTTTTTTTGTTTCTCATTTTCTTTTATTAACTGTTTAAAAAATACTTTAAGGAGAGTATAGTAATTTTTTGTGTGTACATTTTTATTCATTTTAGTGAGAAAAAAGATAAAATGGCAATGAAACAGTTTTAAAACAGGTCAACAGGGCAGTTACAGTAATTAATACATTGCATATTGTTGTCTTCATAGTAGTTATTCAGAGGACAAGATGCAGACATTATATCATTTCTAAACAATATTAGTACAAACATTTCCTCTCATTGAACTAAGAGAAAGGAGCTGTATAGCTATCCTCACTATCTTGTATATACATACATATTTTTCTTCACAACAAAATGGTCCTTTATTTATATCCTCCTTTTTTGTTTTGTTTGTCAGAGATGGTTCTTAACCATCCAACAGAAAAGTGTAACCACAACGTATAAAAGCAAAGCTTTATTAATATGCTCAGCTGTGAAAGGCTCAAGTAAACAATTGCCAGCTGTGTTGATAACTCACTACTATTATGGACTATTGGACTGTATTGAGTTATTTTGATGAATTCAAGTATCTACAATATTTGGACTGACGTCAAGTATGAAAAGGTCCTTTAAAGACTTCTCCAAGTACAACTTTTCTATAGTAATAATTTTATCTCCATATTTTAGGGAAAGTTTACAGGGTGTTTAAGGTCTCACTACTAGATCAGACGCTTACTGATTCTCCTGTTTACAGCCTCCCAAGAGCTGGGATTACAGGTGCATGACACCACACCCAGTCTCAATCAACGTCTCAGCATGTCCCAGGAGCAGGCCTGCACGAGATGGCAGGCGATCGAATCCCTGCCCCGGCACCTTCTTGCAAGTGCTTTAATCCACTGAGCTATTTAGCTGGCCCTTACAGCAATAATTAATATGACATTAGAAGTGGTACACACTTAGAAGACCACGATGACGCTTCACTTTTATTTTCTGCCTAAATTTTCCTACTGTCTCTCCATGGACTACCATGGCATAAACTACTCTTTTTTTTCAAATAGAGTCAAAGCATATTAATCCACTCAGAAGAGAAGTATTCTCCATGATCCTTCACGTGGAGAGAAATATTGGCATTCTTCAACACTTTAATTTCTCACCTGTCCTATTTTCTCTAATTCTCTGAATATACTTTTTCAGCAAACTGTGTTTCTAGGTGACATCATCATAAGATTCTCAGCTCACTGTGCCGCATGTGAGGGGGGCTTGATGGCTCAGGAGCAGGAGATGTCACTTTTGCTGGGGTAACTGTGTAGAAGACCAAGGTGATTCCATCGTATAGAAATTAAGACTATGTTATTGAAATCATGGTGATATTGGCTCAGATACCACAGCAACCCTAAATAGAAAAACTTAAGTCTAATAAAATCAGGAAAAGAGTTTGGAGCAAATATTATCTAGGTATTTTTGTACTTTTTTCTCATTGTGGTGCTGCTATTTTCAACCTTTCGAGGCATGAACATACTGTTGTTTTATTTGCCATTGAGGGTTTTTTCCTATATCATCCCAAGACTTTTGGGGTTTTTTAGTTTTGTTTTTCCCATGTCTCTTTCCTTCTCTTCTCTGCTACAC
>NW_004524859.1:1746172-1749272 GCF_000260255.1 Octodon degus
AGAATGTCAACAAAACCATTGTAACTTCTTTTGCAGTTACAGAGTGGTATTCAGTCAACAGAACAACAATTATTTCATATAAGCTGCATCAGAGACACCTGAAGATGAAAGGCGACCATCCCCATACGTAACTAATCTGTGCTGTGCACCAGCAAGAACCTGCTTTACACTCCCACGCCAACTTACAGCCCCCGTACTGGACCAGGCAAGGTTAGTGGCCACTGAAAATACCACCAGGACAGGGCCGTCTAAAGACACAATTGGTAGTGTGTTAACTATACAAAAAAAGACACTGTACAGTTTAAAAACTAATCTTACACAGCATTACATTTCAATTTTTTTCATCAAAAAGAGTGAGATGTGTACAGGCTGGTTCAATGCTTTATAGACAAGAAAAAAAAACTGCGCTAGAACCAACTTATTCATCATCAGCCTCGTCTTCATCCTCCTCATCCTCTTCAACTTCTTCCTCATCCTCCTCCTCTTCCTTCTTTTTCTTGCTTTTTTCAGCCTTCACGACTCCCTTTTTGCTGCATCAGGTTTTCCTTTAGCCCGGGAGGCAGCGATGTCCTTTCCATACTTCTCCTTCAGCTCAGCAGCCTCCTTCTTGTCACCTGCTTGTCATCTGCTGCAGTATTATTCCACATTGCTCCAAGTTTTTTACAACATCACCGATGAAGATGCCAGAATGTTGTCTTTTAATGTTGGGGCAATACTCAGAACAGAACAAGAAGAAGGCTGAAGGAGGCCTCTTGGGTGCATTGAGATCCTTGAACTTCTTTTTCACTTCTCCTTTAGGAGGAATATAAGTTTATATTTCCCTTTTATAACAAGCCTTTTCTGCTTTTTCCATGTCTTCAAATTTTCCTTTTTCTTTAGCAGACATGGTCTTCCACCTCTCTGGGTACTTTTTAGAAAACTCTGAGAAGTTAACAGAAACATCAGGGTGCTTCTTCTTGTGCTCCTCTTGGTGAGTTTGCCCAGAAAATGCATATGATGACATCTTGCCTCTCGGTTTCTTAGGGTCTCCTTCACCAATGTTTACTCGTTTTTCTCAGCTAGGTACAGAGTCACCCAGTTCCCCTCAGGTTGCCACTTGCCCCATGCTATCTCTGTGAAGCTCAATGTACTGCCTAAATACATTTTCTTTACACAAAAATAATTGCAAATGTACATCTGCTTCTTAGAAAATGATATCTAGGTTCATAACTTGCATACAATGTGAATTTGAAAGCCAGGAATAAGCTGACACAAGAAATGTCTTGGCATAAAAGGGAAGATGTACCATATGGTTTTCCATGCACATAGTGACACTTTTCATCTTAACATAATTTGTCTACTGACACTTGCTTCCAGTGATTTCCCCTGGCAATTGGCTCTGATTCTCATTTAATTGTTTGCTGTCTGGTTCATTTTCAGTATGACATGAATAGACCACGAAAATTGTCGGCTGATCTTTGGCAAAGAGCCAATGAAATGATGCAACACTGCAAAATGTGCCTTTTCCCCGCTGGCACTGGAAGAACTGACACCCACATGGAAAAGAAATGATGAATCGAGACACACAAATGCCTAACTCTTTTAACAAAAAGTGGATCAAATTGATCATATACCAAAACATGAAGCAATAGTATAAAATCTCTACAACATAATAAATAGTCTAGATGACAGTGGGCTTAGCAATTACTTTTTACATATAAAACACAATGAAATCTCTATGACAGAAAGTGATAAGTTGACTTTTTAATTTTTACAAAAAATTCCCTTCTGTGAGCAACATGTCAAGAATGTAAGAATACATACCACAGCTTGGGGCGAAGTGTGTGCAGAGACAGACCTCACAAAGCAATGCTTTCCCGAAATGTGTAAAGAACCCTTGAATGTCAACAAGAAGTAGATTAACTTCTCCTTTAAATATCAAACTAAGATCTTAAAAAAAAAACACCTCATGATAAAAGACATAAAGGCATAAAATAAATTTATAAAAGATGCTCAATATAATAAAAATTTAAGCAACAATG
Organism: Octodon degus; assembly: GCF_000260255.1. NCBI lineage: Eukaryota > Metazoa > Chordata > Mammalia > Rodentia > Octodontidae > Octodon > Octodon degus. The sequence continues at coordinate 1,748,194 of NW_004524859.1, forward strand.
CAGTAAAGATAGAAATCGAGAACACTGATAACAATAAATACTGACAGGTACATACAGCAGGAAAGAGCTGTCATTCACTGATTGTTGGCATAAAAGTTGGATCGGTTACTAAAACCAATCCCAATCTTTGTGATTTTACATTTAGTGAAAACAGAGTAAGCTGCATAAGACATTTATGCCATGCTATATGTTGCAACAATTGCTAATGAAGGAGGAATAGAAGTTTGGGATGCATGGCTTGGGGACAGTCTCACTAATAAGGTAGCACTCAAATGAAGAAGCAAAGATGCGGGAGGGCCAGGAGTGTCACACTCTACGGGCACACCAGTGTGGGCAGAGGAAAGAGAGATGCCAGCAACAGCAGGAGACCCAAGTGGCTGCACAAGGAAGAATGAAAGTTAAATGCTAACACAGTAACATGATAGATTACTTTCCATTCTTCAAAGGAAGTTTCAGGCATCAAATTCTATTTTAATTTTCAAAATTACCTCACAATTTAAGCAGTTTTCTTGTGATTGGCTTAGTTCATCTTTGCTGTATGAAAACTTACCAAAAGCCAGCCACCTACAAAGAGCAGAGACTTCTTTCACAGTTTCCAGGCTGAGGGAGTCCGCCAGTCTTTTCCTATTTGGATCTGCAACCCATGAGACTGCTCACATCACCGCTCAGTTCTGAGAACCTCATGTGTGATATAGGTATATGCTCACCTTAGGTGTCTCTTCTGGCTTCTGAAATTTCATGTGACTTAAATGACTCTAATGAGGTTTGTAATAAGTTTTCTTTGAAATTAGAGAGGTTCAGCATTTGAGTGGCATGTTTTAATTTTTATTCAACTGAGAAAAGCCAATGGAAGCAAAACGTAAATGGAAAAAAAAATCAAGACTCAAAACTGGAAGCAGAGAAGTACAGATCTAAGATCTAGCACACCGAGCGATAGGCTAGCAAGATAGAGCAGCATTGGCATATAGTGAGCTGGTGAGAAATAGGTATTTAAATGAAAGGGACAGCGGATGACCTCTCCCCAGCATTGGGATTCATGACAGATGTGATTTTCCTTTGAACATTAATAAAAAGACTCT
>NW_004524859.1:1750042-1752998 GCF_000260255.1 Octodon degus
GAGCAGTTTTCTTCCTTGAGGGTAAGCATTTCAACATCCCCCCAACTGTATTTAAAAGTTCTTTTTTGTAAGTTTGATATGCGGACAAATAATCTTGATAAATCACTAATGAAAAGATAGAAGGTATGAAATATCTTTAACATCAAAAACCTTTACTGTAATTTAAACCTCCCTCCAATTTCTTTACAGGAACATCTGTGAGCTTAAAGCAACTTTTGATGACATACAAATAAAATATTAACAGCTTAAACACTATGAGTAACTGCTCGGTCCAACAGTTAATTAGGTGATTTATTTTCTAGACAATTTGTTGAGTTATGAAGATATAAAGATGAGTAGTTTGTGGAAAAGAAAGTGTACAAATTATTCTGGGATATTAAGAGCAGCAATAGTCAAAACTATCTTGTGTTATTCCAACACACACATAGTTGTTTTTTGCATTATATTTCATAAGCACCTGTTGTAAAAAAAAATAGGTGATTATGAATCAATTGTTTTAAACCAAAAGCAAGTTTTATTTCACAGAAAATAAACATGATACAATAGTCATTCATAACTCAAAATTCTAAGAATACAGGTAAAGAATCTATGATGACTATGAAAAAGAAAAAATAGGACTTTAGAAGATCATGGTTTTGCAACCGAAATAATCTATTTCAGAAGTTCTTCAATGACACCATAATATCTTTGTTTCTCAAAATATATCAAGGCGTTAAACACAGGTTTCAGAATACTATAGAAAAGAGAAAGGAACTTGTCTGTGCTTGTTGGGTGGCTGGGTTTTGATTTCACCTATGTAAATGGATCCAAAAGAATACAACCAAAGGCCTTGATCCAGCCAGTGGCAGAAGAGATCCTCATGATGATTGAGATGAATTTCATTTAGGATGCAAAGATCAACATAAAAGGGGTAGGGACAACTGTAAGTGCAATCACATAAATCAATATCTCAATAAAAGTGTCCCCACAGACAAGTCAAATGACCACAGGTGCGTCACAGAAAAGGCGGTTCAATTGCTGATGTGCATCGAAAGGGAGCAGAAGGTTGAGTAGGTGAACTCAGTGTAAACTGGAATTCTACCTACCCAGCAAACAGCTTCCGGTTGGAAGCATAGCCTGTTTTTCATGATGGGAGGGTCCAGTAATGGGTTGCCAATGGTGGCATACCTGTCGCAAGCCGCTACCATCAGAACAAGGTGTTCAGTAGCTCCAAGACCAGAAAGACATTCATGTGAGTGGCACAGCCCAGGAAGGAAATAATTCCTATTTCTCTGCAGCATTCTATTAATAATCTGGGGATAGTGGCCAACACAAAACATATTCTTAAACAAGAGAAATTCTGAAGGAAATGATACATGGGCTTTTGGAGTGAAAGGTCCATCTAGGTAAGATGGTAATGAGGCTATTTCCTATCAGGCTAACTCTGTACATTGGCAGAAGCAGCCCAAAAGAAATCCCTGCACATTGATCACACACATATGACAGATTTTTAAAACTGGAATACTTTCTAAAAATTACTCATTATTTTTATTACACATTCATGCTCATCAATAATGTAATAAAATTATCTTGGTTTTCTCCTAAATCCATCACTGCTCACCTTGGTCTTGTGGCTATATTGTATGCTCTGTGATACTGGAGTGTGAGAAACACTAAATAAATTGAGTTGTCTTTGCTTTCTCTTATTTCTGTAATGTCCTTGTATGTTTTCTGCCAGTCATACAGCCAGCTTGTCCATGTGACTTACTTTTTGACAATGAAATGGGAGAGGAAACAGTGTATGCATTCCTGCCCTCAGGACACACTGAGACAATTGAGACTGGGCGTGGTGGCGGGCACCTGTAATCCCTGCTCTTGGGAGGCTTAATCCCAGCTCTTGGGAGGCTGTCAACAAGGGGATCACAACGAGTTTGATCTAGTAGTGACACCCTGAGCCCTCTGTAGACACTTCCCTAAAAAATATTTAAAAAGAAAGAAAAGAAAAGAAAGAAAGAAAAGAGAAAAGAAAAGAAAAGAAAAGAAAAGAAAAGAAAAGAAAAGAAAAGAAAAAAGAAAAGAAAAGAAAAAAGAAACAGTAAATGAAGACTTTTCTCTGGTTTCGGAGAGCTTCTTTCCCTGGAGTCCAACTTCTCCTCTATGCAGCTAGATGGCCCAGCGATAGCCACACCAACAAAGGAAAATGTCACAGCTTCCCCATGTGATTCTTTTTTTTTTTAATGGTACCAGGGATTAGAACTCAGGACCCTGATCTTGCCGGGAAGACACTCATTCTACTGAGCTATCTCCCCAGCCCAAGTTTCCCTATGAGATTCTTCAGACAAGATTTGATTGAACTCAGGACCTTGCACTTGCCAGGCAAGCACATATACACTAAGCTACCTCCTGGCCCTGTATGTGAGGTTCCTTTCCCAGGCTTTTCTCTTCAATGCTTTACATCTTAGAACCAAGGAAGACTGCACACAGATGCATTGCTTTTTCTCTCCATCTTCGTCACCTGAAGCGTCGCCTGCAGCCTTCCTTCACGTTCCTTTACCTACTGCATCAACATTGTCCACCTTGGGACTTCACACACCTGGCCAATGTAGACTATGCAAGAGGATGATTTCACAAACCTGCTGCAAATAACCCTTCCTTACTATTGTTGGAATGTGACCAAGAAAATGTCCTTCTCCTTCTGTAAATGTGCTTGTAATTCTTTGACACTTGGGAATTTGGGCCATCTCTTGTTCCACACCTATAAGGGCAAAACTTGGACATCAGGGACACAGGATAGAAGTAGCTAGATGCATAAACTTCGCTAATATGTGAGAAGATAATGTAGCTTGTTTTGCGTAAGTCCATGATTCAAACTGCTCACTGTACTCATGAAATTTTAGTTTCTGTGGCTTCTATAAGATACCTCTTTATCAAGTCTACCTACCCTGTATTATTCTTGATTAAATGAACATATTTTTAA
>NW_004524859.1:1753454-1754941 GCF_000260255.1 Octodon degus
TATATATAGCCTTACTCATTTAGCAGAAAAGTGTAACCATGAGGTATAAAAAGTAAAGCTATATTAATATGCCGAGCTGTAAAAGGCTCAAGCCAACAACCTCGAACAATCGCCAGTTGTGCTGATAACTCAGTACTATTACTGACTATTGGATTATATTGGGCATTTTGCTGAATTCAAGTACCTACAATCTTTGGACTGGGATCAATTATGAAAAGGTCCTTTAAAGATTTCTCCAAATTTAGCTTCGCTAACAGCAATGAAACACCCATCTCTGACAAAAAAAAAAAAAAAGGGGGGATATAAATAAAAGACCATCTTGTTGTGGAAAGAAAATGGTCTCAATTTTAACAAGTCTGCCAACAATACATGCCAGTGAAGAAAACATCAAGAGCTCTCATTCCTTCATTGTGGAGATTTTAAAAAGTCATAGCAGTCGGGGCCAGGGAAATAGCTCAGTGGAATAACTATTTGTCTGGCAAGGGCAAGGTCCTGAGTTCAATTCCTGGTACCACGAAAAATCAATTAGTAAATAAGCAAAAATAGCCCGGGGAGATGGCTCAGTGGAATAAGTGCTTCCCTGGCAAGTGCAGGGGCCTGAGTGCAATCCCCGGTTCTGCCAAAAATAAATAAATAAATAAATAAATGCAAAAAATAATAGTAGAAACCAAAAAAATTCAACCTGTGATTTTTCCTTGCCAGGTAGTGAAGACAGCTAATAAACAATATTAAATATACCAGACATGACATAACATATGTATTATGTAATTATGATGGTGGAGTTGTCATATGAATGAGAAATGTAAATGTGTGCTCAACAGCCTTAAGCAGAGCTCACTTGCAAAATGACGTAAGTTTTTGTTTGTTTTTTTAGCTTCAACTAAAATATCCACCCATTAAAATATTCTTCACTTTTTTTCAAAACACTAAACTACTTTAAAATTTAGATGTTTGTTCCTTCGACTAAGATAGTCTAACTGGATTGTTAACACAAAATACCATGATAAGTCATTTAAAAACAGCCCAAATTGCCAACATGTATTTAATAAATTAAAACAATTCAAGCTTTTTTTTTAAGTTTTATGTTCAATCTGTGAAACTGCTGCTATCACAGCTCACCTCTGCGGGGGAAATCTGTGTGCCTGTGAGGTGCAGCAGGATTGCTTACACCAAGATTTAAGAATCCAGAGTCCTTGCTGTGGCAGCTCTCCACCTCGCCCTCACTTGCATCTTTTAATTACGCATGCAACAGAGAAAAGGCAAAGGGAGGACGAAACAAGGTGGTGGATCCAGAATCAGCTCCCAACCTTCCCATCCTGCTGCCCAGCTTCCAGGCTGCTGGCCTCAGGAGAAGCAGGCCCAGGCCCTGCAAACATGGAGCAGCCGCGGCGGCAGCAGCAGCCATTGCCCGGCCGCGGTGCAGAACCAAGTGGCGGCAGAGCAAGTGACATCCGCGACTATGGCCAGAGCCATCTGCAGCTTCTGCA
>NW_004524859.1:1757659-1760594 GCF_000260255.1 Octodon degus
ATATAGTTAGTCAGGGTGAGAATCTTTCCAATTAACTTCTAGATTAAAAAATCTTCTGAATATTCTGAGGATTATTGCCTTGCTCATCTTTTACATATAACTGTATGGCTTGACATTGTCATGTTTCCTAGCTCTTCTCCTTCTGATTTTTTTAAATCAAGAGAAATTACAACTATGAAAACAAACTTGGATAAACAGAAAATAGACCCCTTTTTAATGGCAATAGGACATGGTATCAGATTACCAGTTATAGGAACAATCCTCTTTTCCTGCGAGTTTTGTTTTACCCTATACATCCATGGGGTTTTCACACTTGTCCAGTTGTAAAAGGGTTGCATAGATGTGTTATGTATATAAGTGTTTGTATCAACAGGATTTTTAAATTTTAATTAGAATAAGTAAAATGGCACTTTCCCATTTTATTTCAGTTTTCTAGAAAGTGGAAGCAGACTGATGTGTATACTTGGGAATTTTTGTAAATGCATTTTGTTACCAAACAAGGTAGCTAAAGCGCTTCGTGAATTACAGGTTCACATCTGACCCCTTTGCACTGTGACATGAGATAAGCTCACAGTTGTCTAGAATGAGTTTCTGAAGGGTTTTTGCTACATTGTAATGCATGTATTTGGGGTGGGGTAATGAGGGTGTGCTCAGGAAGAAGTACAGTTTATGCTGGAATCTGAGTCGCACACCATCCCCAGCTATTTACATGCACCATGCTCTAGCACACTAGTTACTAATCTGACATCTGATCCATCACTACTTGTTGTTTGTGCTTTTCTTTGTATTTAGCACACGGTTTCACTACACAGATTGGACCCATAGTGAGTCTCCTGTTTTCAGCCTCCCAAGTGCAGGGATTACAGGCTCATGCCACCAAACTCAGTCTCAGTCACCATCTCAGCATGCCCCAGATCAAACCCTGGTCCCTGAATCTTCATAAGGAATCACTTTAATCTGATGAGCTATCTGACAGGCCCTGTTTGCACACTTTTTTCAAAACCATATTGGTGCTAGAAAAGACAGCTAGAGAGAGTGAATTGTATTAGGGTACAGGGCCAGGAAGATGGCTCAGTGGAATAAGTGCCTGCCTGGTAAGCACAAGACGCCAGGTTCAATTGCCATTATGGCAAAAAACAGAGATTTTGTATTGGTGATGAATCTTCTGTAACACAAATGAAGGAAAATAAAAATGATGTGGTCATAGATAAGAAACACAGCAACGATGATTTAACCACATAAATGTGGAGGTCATCAACAAAGAATGGGCTTGGAACATTATAGAAATTGACAGCTATTTCTTAAATACGTTTTCTCAGTTATAATGTCTTCTGCAGTCCCTGTGTAACCAAAACCAACGCTAACAGTTGGATACTACTGCTGCCTACACCAATCAACAGTTTACTAGCTTTCAATCACACACTCGCTGTGGATGCGTCAGGGGCAGCACGCACATGTCTTTTTTTAAAAAAAGGGTAACAGTTTTATTTTCTCTTTTGTGAATGTTGAAATTTCAATGAGCTATCTATAGTTTTTGTATTGTAGTAAAAACCTGATAGCTAGTGTTCAAATATTTATTCATCATATTTATTACCTTCTCACTAGTATTTTTTCCTCAGTCTCATGCTATATTTTATTTTTTTTCCTAAATTTTATTCAAAAACAAATAGCAATAAGACAGTTTCAAATCCAATTAGTAGGACAGTTTCAATAATTAATATATTGCATATTGTTGTCTTAGTAGTTATTCATTGTACAAGATGCAGACATGATATCCTGCTCACAAACACTATTAGAAAAAATCTTTCTATTCATTGAATTAAGAGAGAGTAACTGTATATCATGTTTCCTAGCTCTTCTCCTTGCTCTCTCTTCATTGTCTAGTCCTCAAGTTCTTGCTTTCCTTTTAATTGTGTTGTCTTTCTATTTATATTTCTTCTTTTGAGTTCTTATACTAGGGAGGCTATACACTATTTACACATGTGGGTCTGGTTTACTTCACTTATGAGTGTATCTTCAAGTGGCATCCACTTAACTATAAAGGCTTCGAGTTTATCATTCTTTATAGCACATTTCTTTTTATTCATTAAATACAAAATATTTTGTAAGGACGCACAGGAAATTTTGATATTCTACAGTAAGTTTTTTAAAGATTTATCATATACTTATTCAATCCAGTAGCTGTTGCCATTCCATCCTCTTGACCTTACATATTCTTACAAATAGTAACAGGATGCCGTATTGTATAATTTTAAAATATCCTTAACTAGTAGAGAATTTTACTTGAATACTGAGCACATATAATCTGTATATTTAAAAATTCATGCCAAAAAGGAAAATAGAGGTACACTATGTTTTCAATACTGCATAAATAGGGCACTTACTTTTTCAGTAGAAATTGTCCTATATGTTTTATCAATTTATTATTCAAAGAATAGATGTGTTTCAATGTGCAGTGTTGATTCACTTCTAAATAGCGCTAGAGTTTGGAGCTAAGGCTTCAATTTATGTCTTAAATATCTTTATATATTTGATATGCCCAGACTGTATATGATTTTAAGCAGACTACAGCTACTGTTATAAAGCTAAAGTCAAGAGGGCTGAGGATATAGCTCAGGGGTACAAGCGCCAATCTGACAAGTGCAAAGTCCCAAGTTCAATTCCTGGAACCAAGAACAAACAAGCTAATGTGGAGATACTATTAAAAAGGATCCCTTCTCACCATGACTAACTATATATGCTGATACCTGTGAGCTAAGCAATTGCACTGAAGATAGCAATGTGTAATAGTAGGGTCATGCCTGGAGTGCCTGTCATTCTGATCTTCTAAATACTGCTTGTCATGACATACCAATTAATGGCATAATGTCTCTCAAGTAAATGTTTAGTTAAAAAAGGGTAATAAATGAAAACAAAAGACAAAAAAAGTCACACG
>NW_004524859.1:1761390-1762705 GCF_000260255.1 Octodon degus
ACCTACAATATTTAAATGACAGTAGAATACCCTTCTTTGACAAAACTAAACAAAAAAGGGGATACAAATGAATGACCATTTTGAATCTGTGTATTCAAAATAGGATAGATATAGAGCTACATTCTCTTAATTCAATGAATAGAAAGATTTGCTCAAATAGTGTTTGTGGACAGGATATCCTGTCTGCATCTTGTACATTGAATAACTACTAAGACAAATATATGCAATGTATTAATTATTGAAACTGTCCACCTAATCATATTTGAAACTCTCATTGCTATTTGTTTCTCAATAAAATTATTTATGAAATAAAAAGAATCCCCCTAGAAATTTCATATCTTTAAAATTATCCCTTGACCTTCACACTTTAAGAACTAACCATTACATTTTTTGGAGTAAAATCTCATTTTAATAAATGAAATTCATATATAATATGCATTACAAATTTTTCATTTTCATTTCATTTTAATCAATGAAAATCCCATTTTTTAATAACTATTGATGCTGAAATTACTCACTAGCTGTGGTCTGCCCTAGTTAATTCACAAACTCAGATTGCATCCGACCTACTAGAGCAGCACTTATAAAGTTTGGGTGACAAATAGATTAGGCAGAACCCCATCTATAATGTCCTTAGTGAATAATGTTGACATGTTTTCCATACCTCATCAGTTTTATTCAACAAACTTTTTAAATTTTTAATAAAGCAGTTAGGATTTAAAGCTTTTCATTTAAACACTGATAATATAGAGTATTCGTTGACTGCTCATTAATTGAATTGGGGAAGTTTGAGACTATTCCACAGAGCTCCCTGTCAAAATTACCCCACCAATTTGTCTTTGATAAAGGCTGACAACTGACTAAAATTATAATCAATTATTTACATTTTGAAGATAGTTATTAATATCATTTTTGTTAGCTCTAGGCACAGCATATTACAATATGATCTGCATTGTTTCAATACGTAACATGAGGGGCCAGTGTATGAATAATCACGTTATAACGGGCTTTGGCACTGTTATTATTTTTCCCTTGGACTGTCAAACTCTCAATGAGGGTTTTGATTGTGAATGTTCCAGTGTTTTGGAGGAGCCTGCTTGTATTTCATGGTGCAGATGTTGGAAATGGAAAAATGGCATTATATATGTTATCTGTATAAATATGTATATTCTACAGACTCTCATTCATTTCAGTTATGATCCCCATAGAATTTAAGAACAATTGCTATGACTGAAAGGTTTTCCAGTCCTAATCAAAACTTTTATTTATGGCAGTATTCCTGATTAGGCTGAAATGCATTCTGTAGAAATTCCTC
>NW_004524859.1:1763935-1767967 GCF_000260255.1 Octodon degus
CATATGCCACAGTAATCTGAACATTTGGAGCTCAAACTTTATGACAGACATGACATTGACAATCCCTGAAATGCACCCTCACACCCTTATGTACTCAGTGATTAAATTTCTTAAAAATCAAGGTTTTTAACTTCCTAGATAGGCCCCATTATTGACTCGAGTACACTAGACAGAGAGAATTTATCTGATTTCCTCACTGCCGTGTGTTTAAAATATGATCAAATTCAAGATCTATTACACAATGGCTAAAGAGTTCAAGATCTCCAACATATAAACAAAAATTAATGATTAAAAATATCAAAATGGTTACCTCCTTGATTTGGCTATTACACATTATAGCCAAATACGTATCAAAGTGCCATCATAAGCCCAAAAGTTGCATAAATATTACGTATGCATAAAAATAACTGTCTTCTTTGATGATGGAAGTATGTCATTGTCCACCCAGTACCACAAAAACGTTCTACTAGCCAGGATTTACACATCAATGAAAACGTTGATGAATAACCACAGAAAATATTGTGATGTCACTCTTGACCTCAACACTGTTTATGAAGCTTAGTCTTGAGCCTCTTCATTTATATGCCCCTCAGTACAGCAGTCATTGATTAGAAGCCCATGAAGTACTAGCAATTCACTCTGCTCAATTTAACAGACTCAAATAACATTATTTTCTGTGAGATATATTGCAGAAGGAGATAAAAAGATGAGTAACTTTTTTGCAAAACAAATAGAGTTTTTTCAGAAATATGGAAAATACTAAAACCTCACAAGCATGTGCTATTTCAAATAATTCAGGTTGGCCTTGCTAGTTTTGCTTCACTTTCATAGAAGCTGCTTTTACACCTAAGATAGTAATGATATTTGGAAATAAATGGGTTGAAAACAAATATATTGAATTAATGTGAGATTAAAAACATGACTACAGCCATTCATAAGAACTCAGAGTGCTAAGAACACTGCAGAAGAATTAAAAGGAATTTATAGAGACTGTAGCAAATAAAAATATAATTTTACAAAGTCATGAGTTTGGAGTCACAAAAAAAACATTTTAGAAGGAATTTTTTCAATGCCACCATAACATCTTTGTTTCTCAAACAATATATCATGGGATTAAACATCGGTGTAACAATGGTATAGAAAAGAGAAATGAATTTGTCTGTTTCTGTAGATTGAATAGATTTTGGTCTCAAATATGTAATTATGCCTGATCCAAAGAACAAAGCAACAACCATCAGATGGGAAGAGCAGGTGGAGAAGGCCTTGGCATGCCCAGTGGTGGTCGGCAGCTTCAGAATGGTTGAGATGATTTTCACATAAGATCCAAGGATCAACAGGAAGGGAATCGTGACAACCAGAAGCGCAATGACGTGAATCAGCATCTCAATAAAAAAAGTATCTCCACACACGAGAGTGAGGACTGCAGGTATGTCACAGAAAAAGTGGTGCAGCTGGTTGCGTCCACAGAAAGGGAGAGAGAAGATGCAGTAGGTGAACCCGATGTGAACTGGGATCCCACTTACCCAGCAGCCACCTGCCAGCTGGATGCACACCTTGTTGCTCATGACGAGAGGGTACAGCAGTGGTCTGCAGATAGCGACATACCGGTCATAAGCCATGGCAGTGAGAATAAAGCACTCAGTGAGCCCTAGGACCAGAAAGACGTACATCTGCATAGCACAGGCCAGAAAAGAAATGCTTCTAGTGTGTCGACAGAGGTCTGCTAGTAGTCTGGGGATAGTGACTGACACATAGCATATTTCCAAAAAGGAAAAATTCCCAAGGAAAAAGTACATGGGTGTCTGCAGGGAAGGGTCAGTCTTGGTGATGATGAGAATGAGGCTATTTCCTATCAGAATAATCACATATATTACTAGAAAGAGCCCAAAAAGAAATCCTTGCAGATTGGGAATATCAGAGAAACCAAGTAAGATGAATTCCACCAAGGCAGTTTGATTTCTCTGGGAAGGGTTTTGTTCTGTGGATCCCATCTATGAAGAAAATGAACCCAGAGATTTGAAGTCCTTCAATCCACTAGGCTCAGCTGCAAACTGGGCAGCATGGGTGATGTCGGGGTGCCAACTCAGGAGAGATACCCAGCTCTGTTTGTGTGGTTTTATATTTACAGATGTATTGCAAGTGCAGAGTCCTCAGTCTCCAGATGTCCAGAGAGGGTATAATCATGAATTCTGTTGATCTTGCTCATAATAAAGAGTAAAAGGACATGATAGCAAAATACTGCAAAACAAACAGAAACAGTAAAACATGAGAATCTTTACAGAGGGCCAGAAGTGCTTCCACCAATATTTGCCACTACTTAGTAAGAAATGTTTCTCTGCCCTGGCCAATATATCCTGTAACGCTTTTCTTTCTCCCCATAACCTTCGCACTTACAACTAGCTTGTGTATGTTTTGCTTTCCCTTTTGAGTTTCTGTTTTCCCAGTGAACTGCACATCAGGTAGCAGCCCAAGAGCAAAGAGTTCCGTCAGTAAGAGTCCACTTCCCAGAATAATTCAGGCCAGCCCAGGGCTTGGTAAGCCAGGACACTTATGTTCTTAGAAAAGCCTTAGAATCAGACTGAAGAAGGAATTTTTTTTTTTGGGCTAGTCCAGGCTGCCTTAAGGGCAGGTCGGGTATGGCTTGCACAGCTGGGGACCAAACCACAGTCCCTGTGCCTGACTGTATTTGCTCAAGCAGCGCTTTAAATAACTGAGCTAACTGGCAAGCCCCCAGAAACAGCCTGAAAAAGAGACTGAACAGTAATTTTTCCATCATCCACAGAAATATAATTGTTTTTCACTCATAAAAATGTATATTATAAAGAATGAATCATAAAAATCATATGCTCACTGAATGAATTTTTTAAAACTAAGCTCTGAACTCCATCGTAACCCGCACTGAACTTAATGACTCCATTCTTACTATGAATTTTATGCTTTACATTATCATTGGGAAAATTTAGAGGCTTTAGCAGAGATTAGACAGCAACAACAAAAAATGTGGAAGAGAATTTGATCCTGCAAGTCATGCCTGATACCAGCTGGTATGTAGGACTTGCCCTTTTGTACCTGTGCTTCCATTCTGTATCTGAGTGTCAGGACATGCAGAACGCATCTGTGTAGCATGTGCACAGCAGGTAGTACCCGTGATAGGGGCTCGCGTGCTGAGTGTTGCCCCCAGCGGCCATCAGACCTCGCAGTGCTGGGTGCTCTGCCCACTGAGCCTGATGCCGCTCCTCTAGGAATTAACTTTTCTAGAAAAACCCTTGGATCTCTCTAGTGTACTGGAGCCCAGCTATCACTTTTCCTTTTTAAAATTTCCATCCCACCTGCTAGTTCTCACAGATGACCGCAGTCTCCAAAGTTCCCTTCCTGAGAGTTTTGTACTCTTACACCCACCGGCTGCACTCCAAAAGGGTTTTCTCTGGGTCATCTCTAAGGAAGAAAGAGAAAACGGGGAGAAAACACACACACACACACACACACACACACACACACACACACGCTTATATAGCTAGTTTCTCTTAGTTCATTGAAAAGAAAGACTTGTTCTACTATTGTCTGGACATCGCTTCAGGCCTGTATCTTATGCTCTGAGTGACCTCTATGAAGCCATATAGGATGTATTGCTTTTACTGTGCTAGTAGCCTGATTTGAAACTGTTTTATTCCTATTTTTCTTCTCTTTAATACAAATATGGGGCCAGCCAAACAGCTCAGCAGATTAAAATGCCTGCAAGCAGGAGCAGGGGCCTGGGGTTCGATCCCTGGGTCTGGTGTTCTGGCTTCCCCTTTGGACACGCTGAGATAGCAATTGAGGCTGGGCCTGGTGGCTCACGCCTGTAATCCCAGCTCTTGGGAGGCTGTAAGTAGGTGGATCACTAAAAGTCCGATCTAGTAGTGAGACCCAGACACTCTGTAGCTCCTTCCCTAAAATACAGAAAGAAAAAGAAAACAATAATTGACCCATGCCAAGCATGGTGAGAATGTGGAGGAACTGGGGCTCTCATATTTTGCTGAAAGCAATATTAAA
>NW_004524859.1:1768067-1775883 GCF_000260255.1 Octodon degus
TTTTGTGTCTTTTTCTTTTTACTTCCTCATTTATACTTTGGTAATTATTTTCCTACTGTACATCTTCTCAAAGCTTTCCAAATGGCTCATCATCTTCACATTTTTCTCCTTAAGTCAGACCTTCAGAAGCCCATCTGGAGCAAAGGCATAACTGAATTTTCAATGATCAACCTATGCATGGTGGAATATATAAGACACTGAATCAAAACACACATTTGTAGTTGTCTATATAACTTGTACTATGTCAAATATAAAGAGATTTAAAATAAATAAACCACATGGGTCTAGTTTCAGTACTCACATGGTGTCTCAGTTGCTCTTCTCTCGTTGCTGGGACAAATACCCGACACTCAAAGTGAAGGAAGGAGAAGTTTATTTAGCTCACAGTTCCTGGAGGTTTCAGTCCACACTCACCTGGCTCCAAGGCAGAGTGGCACAGGGCAGAGGGCAGCCCTCCATGGTGGCCGCAAAGAGCAGGGAGCGAAGGAGGAGCAGTCACAGCTCCAGCAGCTAGCTTCTCTTTCCTCCTCACATTGAAATGCAAATTACCTACTTCAGGGCAGGTGCAGCATCCACAGTAATCAATCACAAACTCCAGAAGCTGCCCCAAGATTGCATGAGGCTTTGGGGGGACACCTATATGCAAACCATAGCACAAAGCTTATGTACTAGAAGTAAAATCAAATGCTCTTCAGGAGTTACTTTAGATATACAAAGTCTACACAGAAAGATATAGTGTTATTGGAGTGTCTAGCACTTCTTGATAAAGTGACACATATGCTGAGACTTTGTCGGATTTAGGACATGACAGAATCGTTTTGTTATTTTTCACTTTTAAGAAACAAGACTAGAATATTTTCCAGGAGGGAAAAAAGACATATTTCCAATCAGTTTCCTAGAGCAATAACGAGTGACATGCCATCAGAGGTGAATGGCTTGTAACTATTTCTCAGTGAGCAACGACAGAAATAAAGATCCCAGACAGGTCTCAGAAATTGCTTCAAGGTCCTACTGTGCTCAGGAAGCCCTTATCAGACAACACGACGCCGTCTGATTTCCAATTCTCAATAATTAATTTCTCCTGAACCCAATAAATGGCATCTTTTCTTCATTTAATTTTTTTTCTTGGAGAGGGACTGTTACAGCTATGGAGAACAGAGATGTCTCTATTTAGTCTCTATTTAGGTGAAACGTTTTGCTTTTGAAGCCAACATTTAGCATGTATTCTGTGCCACGCACCGCGCTATTGACTCTCCTTTCTGACCTCACCTAACGCGTTCTGCATGAAATAGGCAGCGTCAACACCAGCACTCTGCTGTGCAGACAGGGAGCTCTGCGCGACCACGCATCTGGCCCAGTGTGAATCGGCTGAAATCAGACTCAGACGTGCAATACTGGAGAGTCTTATAAAAACATTATAACCCCATAGGGGCCGGCCAAGTAGCTCAGCAGATTAAAGCTCCTGCTTAGGCAGACTCAGCAGGCAGGGTTCGATCCCCGGCCTGCCAGGCTGGCCCCGCCCCCGGGCACACTGAGATGGCAGTGTAGACTGGGCGTGGTGGTGCGTGCCTGTAGTCCCTGCTCTGTGGGAGGCTGAACATAGGAGAATCACTACGAGTCCGATCTATGGAGTGAGACCCTGTAGACTCTTACTAAAATACAAGAAACGAAAACAAAAAAATAAATAAAAGCACTATAAGACTATAAAGAAAATGGAGTAGAAAATATCTTTTGAGATTTAATATTCCCAATAATATCAATAAAACTTTAATCACAAACCATTCACAGAGGGAAAATAACTCCTTGTGCATTGCGGATTGTAATTATTATTATAACATTCAGAGAATAATCCATTTGTAGGTTTAGTCTACATATTTTGAGTTCATAAGATTCACCTTATTATTCATTGCAAAAAGTATTTACTTTCAAGCCTCCTCATAAAATTAAAAATACACTCAAATAAAAAAGGGGGTGCAATGAACACTTCTTACCTTTTGTATATCAAAAGAAATCACCGTATGTTCCCTCTTTCAAACAAAAGGCTTGTGCAAAGTTTTACATCCTTAAAGAAACAAAGCTAGCCATTGCATTTGCTTTTCACTTTTTTTAATCTTCAATCAACTACCGTGCGATTTAGGCCTGGACTCTCATGCCAACTGCTCCTCAGGGTCATGCTGCACTTCTAAGAGCACCAATGTGTTCATCGGCTGGTAACTTAGTGAGTGATCAAGGGTCCAGAGATTGCGTCAGCATCTCAGTGCCATTGCTGTCCCCGGGGACCAGGTCCGAGGGCTCCAGCCTGCAGCCCACGCGTCCCTCTTCGCCCCCACCCTCCGGTCTTCGGAGAACAGGCGGCTCCCTGTTGGGATCGGCTGGCTCGGGAAACCACACACTGAAGCTGACCTCTGTCTGTGGACGGAATCTGAAGCTATCCAATTTGTCATGATTAAAGCAATATTTTAAAATGTCTGCCTTTGAAAAAATATTGTGTATATTTAGTGTACAAAATGATATTGCGAAATATGTACACACAGCAGAAAATCTAAGGGAAGTTAGATAACATATTTGTTACCTCGCGGACTTATCTCTCTTCTTTTTTCTTTCTAAGGTAATTCCATCTGGACCTAAGTCCTCCATAATGAGTGACACTCCTGGCACCTCTTGCAATTTACTTGAAGACAAGGTCTTACTAATTTTCATAGGCTGCGCTCACAGTTGAGATCCTGTTCCCTCGGTCTGCTGAGTTATAAGGATCGCCTGAGAACTTACCATTTTCTGTGCAAACAACATGTAAAGTATGTTCTCTTTGCAAGTCTCAAGAATCCAATACCTAAGGTTGACTCTGTTATGCAATAGACCTTTTGGATTTGTTCCTCAAGCTGAAATTCTGTATCCTGTTTCAGACACCTGCGTAGTTCCTGCGCTTCTAGGTCTGGCCACTTTCACTGTAAAACATCTTTCCTTAGCCTCAAAGAACAAAACTAAGAATTACGGAATTCCTTTGAAATCTAGGTTTTTCGTGTGCTAATGCTCTTTGCTTGTAACAGGGAATAATTACCGTTATTTGCAGCTTCAGACATCAGAATAAAAACTGAACTTTAAAAAGAACGTATGAAACAGCAGGTGCCCTTTCTTCGTGAGTGAGGGTGGCAGATAACCTACCTCATGGTGCACTTAAGAATAACAAAAATAAGAGTGCAGAGTGAGATTTTGTGTCACAAAAACGAGACTTGGAGAGGGTTGCAGCAAACGCTTGCAATTTCCTTCTTTCTTCATTTCCCATTCAGTATATGTGCAGATCTCTGCGCAGCTGCACTACGTGGCTCGGAAGGCATCGAAACGCTTGCACCTGTGGGCTGCTCACAGCCGCTGACTGCCCAGGCCCGACCCCGGCTGCGCCCAGGCTGGCGCCTTGTTCTTTGAATGTGATCTGTTAGTCACCCTGCGGCCCAAATCAGGCATTCCTCATGCACGATCCCATCTCTCTGCAGTATAACATCCACTTGACCCTTAACACCCTCTTTTAATTTTTATTGCAATACTCAATTATTTCTTTTTTTTTAACTTGGAAAAATTCTGCACTTTTTATAAAAGTTAAATCAAAGGAATCACAAATCTTTATAAAACTATAAAACTTCTATAACAAAACATAGGAGGAAATCTTTGTGATTTCAGTTAAGTTTTTTATAAATCATGTCAAATCAATATCTCTTAGTGAACACTACCAATATATAATTTGGAGATTTAAAAGTGATTTACTGAAAAACACGTAACATTTATACTTTAAGATGTCCCATTGGGGCCCTTAAGAATAAAGGGCTGAGTAAATGTGTTTTGGTCAGGGGCCTGCCCCTTAGCTCAGTTCTTTAAGTGGCTTCTCTACCTGGGAGTGTGCTTTCTGGAAAATTTCTGAGAAAATAATTGACATCAAATCTTTCCTATTACTTATTTGTAATGTTCTCTACTACACAAGCAACAGTCACAGGAATTGTCAAGGTAGGCTTACATCCATAGAGTTTCTCCCATTACTTAACTATTTACTACATTTGTGGACTTTTTGCTCCTGGTCATTTATCTGAGCAACAACCACACACTGATTTTCAGGTACTAGGATAAGAATGGAGAACCCAGTGGGTCTTGTCAACAAACTAGCCATACAATATACATATCATGCAGTTTTCTATAAAGCGAATCATTTATATTGTGTTTCCTTCCTTTTGGTGGTAAATGTCAGTGAAAGGACATGGAAATAAGAACATAATACACCTTATTTTGCACAAGGGAAAATCAGGAATACCAGTTAAGGGTGGTAAAGGTCAACTATGTAGGAGAAGATGGGTGTGAAAGCTGAGTAGAGTAATACATTTTGAAGTGGTCTCAGATTTGCAGAGCTTGTGCAACGACATTTTCTTCTGTTTGACTCTCAGTTTTCCACACTTAAACTCAGTTACTTATGTAAATTATGTATCATTGTCTCTCACTTTTAATAATCTTACCTAGATGGTCAGCAAATCATGCAGTTTCTTTTCTAAATATTAAATCTGTTAATTTTGGTGGAAATGTGCTGATTGATCTCTTTGTAATATTTCTCTTAAACCTGAGCTCCTTTATCAGAGTCATTCACAATTCGCATGGCAATCTCATATGCACCAGCCATCAGCTGCCCATTCCTTGGTCATAACACCCAACAGCCACCACATAAAGGAGAACAGGTTTACTTGAGTCAGGGTTTCCAAGCGTTCGGCCCGCGGTCTGCCAGCTCCATGGCAGAGACCTCATGGCAGAAGGGCATGCCGGTGGGAGGAGTGCAGGAGAGAAAAACACAAGAGAGCAGACGTAATGCCTGGGACCCACCCACACACAGCCACAAGTGTGCTTCACTAAGTCCCTTGGTAAGGCCCAAGCCAGGAGTTTGGCACACTGAATCTTACACACATCAGATACATGAACACAGGGTCAAAAGGTTTTAAAGGACAATACATTAAAAACAATATACTGGGTAGGAGAGATAGGTCAGTGGTCTAAGTGCCTGCCTGGCAAGTGTAATAACCAGGGCTCGATCCCCAGTACAGCATGCCTTGCTATTCCTGGAAACGTAGGCATACCTTGCTAGCCAGTGAAACTGGGCACGGTGGGATATGCCTCTAATCCCAGCACCAGGGAGGCTGAGACAGGAGATTCACAAAAAGTCCGAGCTGCATAGGGAGACCCTATAATAAATAAATAAGTAAATAAATAAATAAATAAAATGCAACAATAACTACAAAAACCAGATAAGAGAAAAAATATATTCATTTATCAAACCATTAGTATTGAATGCCCTCATGCTCTTCCTCACTCCCACTCTCGCCTCCGCTCTCTCTCCCACCCCGCCAACAACTAGGATGCAGGAGAAAATAATTCAATATCTGCAAGATGACTCAAAGATGAACAACATGAGACTACTCGGCATCAGAGTGAAAGGAATGAATACAAATGATATAAAGAGAATATGGGCAGACGTAGTAGCAGAAAACTTCCCAAATATGGGGAAACAATATGACATTCAAGTAGCCAAAGCATACAGAACTCCAAATAAAATCAACCCAACTAAAAACACACCCATGTATAATAGTCAAGGCCCCAGAAATCCAGCACAAAAATAATATACTGAAAGATGCTAGAGAAAAGAATCAGATCACATTTAAAGGAAAACACATCAGAATAACAATAGACTTCTCTTCACAAACCATGAAGTCAAGAAGAATTAAATAATGAAGACAGGGCAAGGAGAAAAGCTAGGAAACATGACAGGGGCAAAATCACACATTTATATAGACAAGCTGGTTAAGGCAATGGTCCTGAGAATCTCCATCGGGTTTTTGAAACTAGCAGTTAACTGGTAGAATTTTCACCCTGACTAACTATATATGCTGATACCTGTGAACTAAGCAACTGCACCGAGAATAACAATGTGCAATACTAGGGCCACGCTTGGAACGCCTGTCAATCCAGTCTTATGAATGTGTACTTCTTCTTATGCCATATCAACTAGTGCTATGCTTTCTCTCAAGTAAATGTCTGTTTAAAAAAAGTAATAAAAGAAAAAAAGAGATAAGAAAAAATGTCATAGAACTGTACTGCTACAATGTTGCATATGGTTAGATTTCTACATTTATCTGTAAAAATGTTTAATTGTTTATTTTTATTTTTATATTTTAACTTTTTTTTCATTCCGTAAGGATTTAAAGTTTGGCATATCAACAATTGTTGGAAAATATCTGCTCCATGCTATGTCCAAGGTGTTTCTTTTGGGGGGGGGCGGAACCAGGATTGAACTCAGGCCCTTGCGCTTGCCAGGGAAGCACTTATTCCACTGAGCCATCTCCCTGGCCCCCAAGGTGTTTGATATTCAGACAGATAGTGATATTAAACTCAACTGCCTCTATTATAGGGTAATAATATCATTAAGCTTCTCTCCTGGATAGTTAACAACTTAAGTTTGCAGACCAAAAAAACAGAGAAAAAGATAGCTAAAGGGATATTTTTGCCCTAGCCCTTCAAGGTCAGTGAGGACTCATGGCATAGAGAACCTGTAATGTAACATTCTGTAACTCAGTGGAGTCCTGAATTTCCTGTGCAAAGAGATTATGGGGCCACAGGGGAATGTGATAAGTTATGTGAAGTATGCCTAAGGAGAGTCACCTAGGTGGCAAAAATTCTCAAGCTTTCACAGAGAGAAAATTGGTCAAGCAATGGCCGTGACTCATCCACATTGCTGACGGTGACAAAAGATCTACAAACTGCAGTATATGGTTTCAGAATAAATCCTGAGGAGATTTGACTGACCTTGTCAGATACAAAAGTTACATTTTTTTGTTATATAGGTCTTGCTTTATCTTGATCTTAATCATCCAGCCAAAAAAAGGTATAACCATGAGGTATAAAAAGCAAAGCCATATTAGTATGCTGAGCTGTAAAAGGCTCAAGTCAACAAACTTCTGACATTGCCAGTTCTGCAGATGACCCACTACTATTATGGACTACTAAATTATATTGTATTATTATTCTGAATTCATGCACCTACAATATTTGAATGGCAATGTAATACCCATCTCTGGCAAAACTAAAAATAAAAGGGGGATATAAAAGGAGAGCCATTATTTAGTGAAAAAATGCATCTCTATCTGTATATACAAATTAGTTAGGATAGATATACAGCTACTTTCTCTTAATTCAATGAGAAGAAAGAATTGTACTAATAGTGTTTGGACAGGATACCATGTCTGCAGCTTGTACTATGGATAACTACTACAAAGACAACAACATGTAATGTATTAATTATTGTAACTGTCCTTCTGTCCTGTTTTGAAACTGTCTCATTGCTTTTTTCTTTCTCAATAAAATTAATTAAAAATAAAAAAAACAAATTTTCATTTTGATTTCTGTGATTATCCTTGTGAGACTTGTCAATAGCTAGCTATATCCTTACTATCAACGTCTGCCTACAGAAATGTCTGCTCTGGCAGATATCCTCTGTGTATAGGAGATTGTTGGTGGAGTCTGGTCCAAGATCTTGTCTTCTCAATTAATTGAGAGTGAGTTGTTGTTTTCAGTTTGGTTTTGTCCTCAGCCTTTAGGTTTAGGGCTGTTTATTACCAGTTCTTCATATTGTTGTCCAAGGCAAAGCAAGTGATTGCAACAGATATGGTATTCTAGCTATCAGAGCACAATTAACAATAATAGTTCCATCAAGCACAACTTACAAATTGACAAACTTCGGCGCCTACTGATTTTGTACTTATGCCCAGGCCCTGCAACCGTGGAGCAGCCGTCC
>NW_004524859.1:1777708-1779205 GCF_000260255.1 Octodon degus
GTGTGTGTGTGTGGCCAGCTCAGCCCACCAGGGGGCGGGGCTGACTGGCATGTGGTGCTGGGGGATTGAACCGCGGTCCCTGTGCTTTGCCAAGCTTGTTGTAAGTAGGTGCTTTAGACCACTGAGCCATCTCACCAGCCCCTCAAGTCTGATTTTTTTATGAAGAGAAATTAGAACCATGAATACAAACTTGGATAAACAGAAAATAAACCCCCTTTTTTAATGGCAATGGGACATTGTATCAGATTGCCAGTTACACGAACAATCCTCTTTTTCCTGACCAATTTTGTTTGACCCTATACATCTACAGGTTTTTGACACTTGTCTAGTTGTAAAAAGGTTGTGTAGATGTGTTGTGTATATAAGTATTTGCATCAAAAGGACATTTAAATTTTAATTAGAATGAATAAAATGGCACTTTCCCATTTTATTCCAGTTTTCTAGAAAGTAGAGACTGACTGATGTGTATATTTGGGGATTTTTGCAACTGTGTTTTGTCACCAATTAAAGTGGTTAAAGATCTCCAGAACCAGCCCAGGCCCAGAGTGTGAGTGAGAACTTCTGCCACACTCTCAGGACCCCTCCAGATGCAGCCTAAGCCCAGGCCTGGCAAGTGTCTGGGAGAGTTTCAGTGCTCCCCTTCACCCCCTGAATGCCTCCTGACCCATCCCAAGCCCAGCATGTGAGTGAGAACTCCAGCCATGTTCTCAGGACCCCTCTGAAGCCCACCAGAACCAGTCCAGGCCTGGCGTATGAGTGAGAACTTCAGCCTTGCTCTGTCAGGACCCGTCCAAATACAGCCCAAGCCCATGACCCAGCATTGTGGGAGAGATTCCAGATCCCTTTTGCCTGATGAATACCTTCAGACCCAACCCAGACCCACTTGTGAGTCAGTCCTCCTGCTCTCTGTACCCCTCCAGAACCAGCCTAGGCCTGACATGCAGGCCTGGTGTGAAACTCTGCAGCTGAAGTCCCTGCAGAGAGGCTAGGGGCCAAAACCACCCAGCTAATCCATGAGCAGAACATCTTGCCAGAGGGACACAACAGGATCACTTCCAAGGTCTACAGCAGGAAGAAGCTGAGCACAGCAGCCAGACCCAAGTCAGACACAACTGGATGAATTCAAACTTCATAGATCTGCACCCAAATTTCAGTAGGTGCTAAGGTTGTAACTGCACTAGAGCTCTACCCCAAAGGTCAGAGGACAGAGCTATACAAAATGACAAGGAGAAAGAGCAAACTGCAATCTCAGGCCCAGAGCCCACCCAGAACAAATGAAGAAGACACTAGCACAGAAGAAATTGGGAATCACACACCCAAAATGTCTGAATTAATAGTGTCTGCAGTAAAGAAAACAATGCAAAAAGGTGTACAGGAATTCAGATAAGAAATAACTTCTGAAATAAAAAAAGAAATCTCTGAATTAGTAGTGTCTGATGTACAGAATCAACTGCAGAAACATAGAGAGAAAATTAGATCAGAAATAATCTCTGAAGT
>NW_004524859.1:1783078-1784328 GCF_000260255.1 Octodon degus
GTTGAAACTGTACTTCTGATTTGATTTGAAACTGTCTCATTGCTATGTTTTTATCAATAAAACTGTAGAAAAAAGAAATAAAAAAAATAAAACAACACCTAATATAAAAAAAAAAATGAGAATGGAAGGAATTCACCATATGGGGCAAACAGTTAAACACAGGAGAAAAAGGAGTTAAAAAAACAGCAGGTAAATAACATGTCGATCATAAGTCAACAAATCTCAATTATAATCATCAATGTAAATGGATTGAATTCACCAATTAAAAGAAATAGACTGGCACAGTGGATTAGGAAGTAAATTCCAACAATATGCTGTACACAAAAAACACCCTGAACTCATACAGAAATTCATAAGCTGAAAGTAAAAGGATGGAAAATAATACTACATGCCCCAGCACCTCAGAAAAAAGCAGGGGTAGCAATTCTGTTTTCAGACAGTCTGAACTTCAAACCAAGAATGATCAAATGAAATAAAGAAGGCCACTATATACTGGTTAGGGGAAAAAATCAAGAGGAAGAGGTAATACTTATAAATATTACATACCAAACACAGAAGCACCCAACTAAGACAGATCTTAATGGACAAGAAAAATCTAATATCCAATACCACAATTTTAATGGGAGAACTTAACACTCTCTCATGCAAAAAAGACAGGTCAAGCAGACAAAAACTTAGCAAAGAAATAGCAGAACTGATCCAGAGCTTGGAACAAATAGACTTAGTGGACATGTACAGAGTGTTCCACCCAAACACAGCTGAACACACATTTTTTTCAGCTGCACATGGGTCATTTTCTAAAATAGACCACATACTAGTCCATACGTCATGCTTAAGTATATGCAAGAAAGTAGAAATTATCCCATGCATATTATCTGACCACAGTGCAGTGAAATTGGAAAATAAACTCTAACAAAATAGAAGATACAGAAGTAATGGACAGATTCCTAGAAAGGTACAAATTACCAAAACTGAATGAAGATATAAGAACTCTCAATAATCCAATAATAGTGAATTAAATATGAAATATAATAAAAAAGCTACTGACAAAGAAAAGTCCAGGTCCTGATGGATTCACAGCTGATTTTCTAAAGGAGATATAATCCCTATCCTCCTCAAAATCTTCAATGAAATTAAAAAGGAAGCAATCTTCCCAAAAATTATTCCTGGGGGCAAGTATTATACTGATACCAAAACCAGGGAAAGACACAACTAAAAAAGAGAACTACAGGCCAATCTCCCTCATTAAC
>NW_004524859.1:1786168-1812371 GCF_000260255.1 Octodon degus
GATTTTGGTCTCAAATATGTAATTATGCCTGATCCAAAGAACAAAGCCACAACCATCAGATGGGAAGAGCAGGTGGAGAAGGCCTTGGCACGCCCAGTGGTGGTCGGCAGCTTCAGAATGGTTGAGATGATTTTCACATAAGATCCAAGGATCAACAGGAAGGGAATCGTGACAACAAGAAGTGCAATGACATAAATCAGTATCTCAACCAAAAAAGTATCTCCACACACAAGGGTGAGGACTGGAGGTATGTCACAGAAAAAGTGGTGCAGCTGGTTGCGTCCACAGAAAGGGAGAGAGAAGATGCAGTAGGTGAACCCGATGTGAACTGGGATCCCACTTACCCAGCAGCCACCTGCCAGCTGGATGCACACCTTGTTGCTCATGACGAGAGGGTACAGCAGTGGTCTGCAGATAGCGACATACCGGTCATAAGCCATGGCAGTGAGAATAAAGCACTCAGTGAGCCCTAGGACCAGAAAGACGTACATCTGCATAGCACAGGCCAGAAAAGAAATGCTTCTAGTGTGTCGACAGAGGTCTGCTAGTAGTCTGGGGATAGTGACTGACACATAGCATATTTCCAAAAAGGAAAAATTCCCAAGGAAAAAGTACATGGGTGTCTGCAGGGAAGGGTCAGTCTTGGTGATGATGAGAATGAGGCTATTTCCTATCAGAATAATCACATATATTACTAGAAAGAGCCCAAAAAGAAATCCTTGCAGATTGGGAATATCAGAGAAACCAAGTAAGATGAATTCCACCAAGGCAGTTTGATTTCTCTGGGAAGGGTTTTGTTCTGTGGATCCCATCTATGAAGAAAATGAATCCAGAGATTTGAAGTCCTTCAATCCACTAGGCTCAGCTGCAAACTGGGCAGCATGGGTGATGTCGGGGTGCCGACTCAGGAGAGATACCCAGCTCTGTTTGTGCGGTTTTATATTTACAGATATATTGCAAGTGCAGAGTCCTCAGTCTCCAGATGTCCAGAGAGGGTATAATCATGAATTCTGTTGTTCTTGCTCATAATAAAGAATAAAAGGACGTGATAGCAAAATACTGCAAAACAAACAGAAACAGTAAAACATGAGAATTTTCACCGAGGGTCAGAAGTGCTTCCACCAATATTTGCAACTACTTAGTAAGAAATGGTTCTCTGCCCTGGTCAATATATCCTGTAACGCTTTTCTTTCTCCCCATAACCTTCGCAATTATAACTTGCTTGTATGTCTTTTGCTTTTCCTTTTGAGTTTCTGTTTTCCCAGTGAACTGCACCTCAGGTAGCAGCCCAAGAGCAAAGAGTTCCGTCAGTAAGAGTCCACTTCCCAGAATAATTCAGGCCAGCCCAGGGCTTGGTAAGCCAGGACACTTATGTTCTTAGAAAAGCCTTAGAATCAGACTGAAAAACAAAGACAAAGATATTATCTTTCCCTCTTCACAGAAATATAATTGTTTTTCACTCATAAAAATGCTTATTACAAGAATGAATCATGGTAAAACATATGCTCACTGAATAAATGTTTTATACTAGGTTCTCAACTCCATCATAACCTGCACCAGCTTAATGACTCCATTTTATTATGAATTTTACTCCTCACATTATCATTGGGAAAGTTTAGGTGTTTTAGCAGTAATTAGACAGCAACAACAAAAAATGTGGAAGAGAATTTGATCCTGCAAATCATGCCTGATACCAGCTGGTATGTAGGACTTTCCCTTTTGTACCTGTGCTTCCATTCTGTGCTGAGTGTCAGGACATGCAGAACGCATCTGTGTAGCATGTGCACAGCAGGTAGTACCCGTGATAGGGGCTCGCGTGCTGAGTGTTGCCCCCACCGGCCATCAGACCTCGCAGTGCTGGGTGTTCTGCCCACTGAGCCTGATGCCGCTCCTCTAGGAATTAGCTTTTCTAGAAAAACCCTTGGATCTCTCTAGTGTACTGGAGCCCAGCTATCACTTTTCCTTTTTAAAATTTCCTTCCCACCTGCTAGTTCTCACAGATGACCGCAGTCTCCAAAGTTCCCTTCCTGAGAGTTTTGTACTCTTACACCCACCGGCTGCACTCCAAAAGGGTTTTCTCTGGGTCATCTCTAAGGAAGGAAGAGAAAACGGGGAGAAAACACACACACACACACACACACACACACACACACACACACAGAGTTATATAGCTAGTTTCTCTTAGTTCATTGAAAAGAAAGACTTGTGTCACTGTCGTCTGGACATCGCCATGGCTTCAGGCCTGTATCTTATGCTCTGAGTGACCTCTATGAAGACAGCAGTATACAGTGTGTTACTTCTACTGCGCTTGTAGTCTGATGTGAAACGTGTTATTCCTATTTTTCTTCTCCTTAACATTAGATTGATGATAGATGATAGATAGACAGATACAATATGTTTTTGTCATCCCTATTTTTCAAACTCTTTTCTTTGTTATTCTTTCTTTTCTTCTTTTGTGTCTTTTTCTTTTTCCTTCCTCATTTATACTTTGGTCATTGTTTTCCTACTTTATATCTTCTCAAACCTTCCAAAATGATTCATCCTCTTCACATTTTCCTCCTTAAGTCAGACCTTTCAAAGCCCATCTGGAACAAAAACATATTTGAATTTTCAATAATCAACCTACACTTGATAGAATGAACATATAAGACACTGACTAAACGTGTACCTTTGCAGTTGTCTGTATAACTTGTACTGTGATAAGGAGATTTGAAATAAACTGTATGGATCTAGTTTCAGTACTCGCAGAGCTTATGTACTAGAAGCAAAATTTTCAGGAGTCACTTTAGATATACAAAGTCTACACTGGCATGCATAGTGTTATTGGAGTGTCAGACGTTGTTTAATAAGGTGACAGATATGCTGAGACTTTGTAACATCTTAGGACATGACAGAGTCATTTTGTTATTTTTACTTTTAAGAAATAAGACTGGAATAGTTTCCAAGAGGAAAAAAAATATATTCCCATTTAATTTCCTATTGCAGCAACAAGTGAGATGCCAACAGAGGGATGGTTTATAAATATTTCTCAATGAGCATTGACAAAAATAAAGATCCCACAATGATCTCAGCAAGGGCTTAAAAGATTTGCTGGATTCAAGAAGTCATAGTCATGACTCTGTCTGACTCTCAAGATAGATAGATAGATAGATAGATAGATAGATAGATAGATAGACAGACAGACAGACAGACAGATAGATATCTTTATTAGTTTCTCCTGAATCAAATAAATGGCATCTTTTTTCATTTAATTTTTTTTTTCTTGGACCAAGACTGTTACCATTATAGAGAACAGAGATGTCTCTATTTAGTCTCTATTTAGGTGAAACGTTTTGCTTTTGAAGCCAACATTTAGCATGTATTCTGTGCCACGCACCGCGCTATTGACTCTCCTTTCTGACCTCACCTAACGCGTTCTGCATGAAACAGGCAGCGTCAACACCAGCACTCTGCTGTGCAGACAGGGAGCTCTGCGCGACCACGCATCTGGCCCAGTGCGAATCGGCTGAAATCAGACTCAGACGTGCAACATCAGAGTGTGGATTGAATATTCCTAATAATATCAACAAAACTTTAATCACAAATCATACACAAATGGAAAACAATTCCTTGTTCATCGAGGATTGCAGTTATTATTATAAAAATCAGAGACTAATCCATTTGTAGCTTTAGTCTATATATTTTGAATTCACAAGATTCACCTTTTTATTGATTGCAAGAAAGAATTTTCTTTCAAGCCTCTTCATCCATAAAATTAAAAATATATATACTCCAATAAAATAAGTAGGGTACACTAGACACTTCTTACCTTTTGTGTATCAAAAAGAAATCACCATATGTTCCCTCTTTGTAAAAGGTAAGGTTTTGTGTAAAGTTTTACACCATTAAAGGAATAAATCTAGCCATTGCATTTACTTTTCACTTTTTTTTAATCTTTAATCGACTACCGTGCGATTTAGGCCTGGACTCTCATGCATCGCGGGCCAACTTCTCTTCAGGGTCATGCTGCACTTTTAAGAGCACCAATATGTTTATCGGCTGGTAACTTAGTGAGTGATTAAGGGTCCAGAGATTGCGTCAGCATCTCAATGCCACTGCTGTCCCCGGGGACCAGGTCCGAGGGCTCCAGCCTGCAGCCCACGCGTCCCTCTTCGCCCCCACCCTCCGGTCTTCGGAGAACAGGCGGCTCCCTGTTGGGATCGGCTGGCTCGGGAAACCACACACTGAAGCTGACCTCTGTCTGTGGATGGCATCTGAAGCTATCCAATTTGTCATAATAAAAGCAATATTTTAAAATATTTATTTATCTTTGACAAATAAATATTGTATACATTTCATATGCAAAAGTTATTGTGAAATATGCACACATGGTAGAAATTCTAAATGGAGCTTGATAACATATTGATTACCATGAATGTCATGCACCATATCAACAGAACCAAAGACAAAAATTACACAATCATCTGAGTTCAATCCTCTATACCAAAATAATCAATTAATTAATTAAAAAGCCTGGGAAATTAGACAGAGAAATAAAAGAAATAGGAATTAGAAAGGAAAACTTGAAATTATCGTTATTCACAGATGACACAGTACTCTACACAGAAGATTCCAAAATTCCACCAAAAGATCTGCAGACTTAAGAACCTAGCTGGATAGAAGGTCAACACTAAAAACTCAATAACATTTCTGTACACAATAAACAAACACATGGAGAGAAAATTATGGAAACCATACCTTTCACAATAACAAGTCCCCCAAAATGAAACAATTAGATGTCAATCAAACAAAGGAAATAAAATATAATACTTTTGATACAGGGAACCTCCAAATGACACAGGGAGAAAAACTGATCTCAGGTGGATGACCTCAAAATGATGTAGGGGAAAAAATGATCTCCCAACCTAACAGGTACTGGGTTAGTGTTCTCTAAAACCGAAGAATGAATTTTAGGGACAAATGGAGGTTATAAGCAGAATATATTTATTGAGGGAAAGAAAGCTCCTTTCCGAGAGAAGGACAGGAGGAGCTTCCCTGAGTGGGTGGTGCCGGGGAAGCTGTCTCTTCTAGGGACTTTTATGGAGGAAAATCATGTGGTGAGGCAGGCCTAAGGTGGTGGAGAAGACATGGGAACTCCTTAGGTGGGCATGAAGTGGGACAAAACTATGGTCAATCAATGAGATTACAAGCACTACTGCTCAGGTAAAATTGATTAAATCCAGTATCAAATGGGGAAGCGAGTCACATAGCAAGAGGGTATGAATATGGGACAGGGTTTCTTCCTGTTGGGGGTTGGGCTAGTGACTCTTTTGGGCTCATTCAAGGGGATTGATACCTATTCAGAATTTCTCTTCCTGATGCCCATCCCTAGGGAAATGTGTAGCTGTTTGTTTCCTCTTTCGTCTTCAGGTGTGGTCCATATGGGAGTGTCTGTCTCTTCCAAGTTGCAACATCAACTTGTCTTCCATCTTGTCTCCTTGAAGGCCTGGCCCTGTCTGCCTACAACGCTTTGAAGTGGAGAGAGAGAGAGAGAGAGAGAGAGAGAGAGAGAGAGAGAGAGAGAGAGAAGGATTTCAGAAAATAGAAAGATCTTCCTTGCTCCTGGATAGGAAGAACCAACATTGTGAAAATGACCATGCTCCCAAATTGTTGGACAGATTCAATGTAATCCTGACTAAAATATTGTTAGTATATCTCATAAATCTAGAGAGAAAATGTCCATCAGGAACCAAAAGAGACTTAAAATAGCAAAAACAGGATTAGGCAACAAAGGAATGGCAAGAAAAATCACAATCCCTGACTTGAAATCATACAAGAAGTCTATTATGATAAAATCAGTATGGCATTGGCAAACACAAAACAGACCTGTGGGTTAATAGAGCAGATAAGAAAATGCAGACACAACTACAAACACACTCAGCCACCTTATCCTTGACAAAGGGTCCAAACATGCTCACTGGAAGAAAAATAGCCTCTTTAATAAATGGTGCTGGAAAAATAGACTGTCCACATTCTGAAAATTAAGACTAGACCCATGTCTATCACTGTACACTAAACCACAGTCAAAATGGGTCAGAGATCTAAATATTAAAACAGAAACACTAAATCTACTGGAAGAGAAAGGAGGTAGAAGTCCTGAAGGCATAGGGGTAGGTAGAGAGTTCATGGACCAAACCCAAACTTCATGGGAATACTTCAAAGAATCAACAACTGGGATCTCATCTTATTGAAAAGTTTTTGCATGTCAAAATAAAACACAAGCAGAGTGAAGAGAAAACCCACAAATTAGGAAAAATCTTGGTCTATTGTCCCTCAGACAAAGGATGTATGTTTAGGACATATAATTTTTTTTAAAAAAATCAGGTGTTCAAAATTCAAAGACCCAATCAAAAACAGGGCACCTGAGAAGAACTCAGCCTTGTCAGATAAAGAAAATGCTGGAGAGGCTGTGAGGAAAAAGGAAACCTTCTTCACTATTGGTGAGAGTGTAGACTGGTAAAACCCCTGTGAAAATCAGAGTAGAAATTCCTCAAAAAAGTAGGACTAGAGGTCCCATGACACCCAGCTATTTCCCTTTTGGATATTTTTTCAAAACTGAAAACATCAGACTACAATGATGTTTATGGCAGCATAATTCTTCATAGCTAAATCTTGGAAACAACCCAAATGCCCACCAGCCGAGGAATGGATAAAAACATGGGGTACTTTTGCACAATGAAGAATTAATCAGCAATAAAAAAGATAAACTTGAGGATTTTATAGGTAAATGGATGCAACGGAGCACTGTACGCATAAGCATAATAAATGAGACCCACATGGGTAAACATTGTCTTCCTACTCTAAGAAGCTAAATAAAATCTGTAAGGTATGATACTGTGAAAGGGAAAGAACCTGTCAAAGGGAAAAAATAACTGGGATGAGGAAAAAGAGAAAAGAATGAAGAAAAAATATATACAGAATATATCTGCTAGCTAAGATAAATGTATTACTATTTCCTATTTGTTTATTGAAAGGAATAGTTAATGCTTAAAATTTTTTGATCCATTTTACATGTTTATATCTGGTAATTTGAACAACTACTTTCAAGACAGTGATATGCAACATAACGAACATTTTTGAATTGTTATCATCTTGTTTTATTCAATCCTGTACCATTTCTAATGATTTTTATTTTTTATTCTCTTTAAAATAATATTTAAAAATCTATGAGATGTTTATGTTTAATGGTACATAACCCACACATTTCAATAAATCTATAAAACTTAAATGAAGGAGTCATATTCTGACACAGATGCCATATAAAATAACAAAATATACTGCTCAGTGTTTAGAAGGTAAAATGCTGTTACTTTATTCTCAGCCAAATTAATTAAAAATTCAAATGGAGACTATATAATGTAATAAGATAGGATTGATCACACAAATATATATATATATATATATATATATATATATATATATATTTGAAAAATAAAACTGGCAGTTGCTACTAGCTCTTTGAGAATACTATTTCAATTTCCTACATTAGGACAGTTAACATGAAACTTAAATAACAACAAATTAGAAATTTTGAAAAGTAGTGTTCATCAAAAAAGAGTGACAATGAACTCACATAAAAATGTATAAAAATTTAACATAATGGATATGCTAGTTGTCCTGAGTTGACCTGCCCCACACAGGATCTCCTGAAATTCCCGGCAGGAGCCCACTTTCCTTACGTAATCATACACGCTGCAATTTCCATGCACACTGATGTATTCATGAATTAATGCAGATCCACAAGAGAGTTTTGTCTGATTCTCATTGTACACTCTTTCAAATGCCCCCTCTGCTTCTTCAATAATCCTTAACGTTAGGGTAATATTAGTGAATCATTTTAATGAGGTATTTAAGGATACTTTATTTTTTCAATTTTTCACTTCATCATTTAATGTCATACTCAAGAGAACAGCCTGGAAACTCAAAAGAGGAGCAAAGAGTACTTCATGGCCCTGAGGATCCATTGAACCTGGTGACAAATAGAGATAAAGAAATGGCCATCATGAAATATCTAAGCCTTATATATTTTAGTTTCTTTCCATTATTATATGAGAAAATCTTTGACCTAACTATGCACCATGGAAGTGAGCTTTTTCCTACTAAATGAAGCTTAGACTGTTTTTCCTCTCAGGTCTCATGCTGTCTTTTCATATCACTTGTTGTAACATTAAGGAATACCAATATAGGCAAGCACACTGCTCCTGTATCACACACGGATGACACGGGTGATGCTGATGTCCCGAAGGGAGGACCTGTGCCTTTCCTGATGCACACTATATCTGTTTATCAGCTTGGAAATTATTATAATAACTTTGGAAATATATACTTACATATCTATATAGTTATTATGTAATATTAAAAGATGATTGAGAGAAATTATAATTATGTCCACAAAACCTTAAAATATTTGAATTGTTTTCAATGATTTCTCTGAATTTTGATCTGTTCTATTTTTAAATAAGCATGCTTATTTCTGATAGATTCATGATTCATAAAGTAGATAACGATTTCTCTGGAAAGCTTTCTATTCCAATTTGGTCAAATTTTTCTGATTTAGTATCTATATAATGTAAACATTTACATTTTATGTTGCATATTATGTAACTATTCAAAAGTATTCTATTAAAAGTTAAAGCATCACAAGGAATACAAAGTGATCATGTTCTTCACTGTAAAGCTGATTTACAGGGAAAATCTGATCTTTTACACTTGGAAGCATTCCAGGTGTGCTTGCTGAGAAATTGGTCCCCTAGGATTGCCAAGTGCTGCGCTGTCTTCAACACCCACTAATGAGGCAGCCTAGAATTAGGAGGCTGGAAGCCGGGCAGGACACACGCCATTCTGCCCACTTTCCGTCTTCCTCAGCTTCTCCTGAGATGCCCTGGGAAGTTACAGTTTGACTAAGTCCTGAATGAACTGTCTAGGTTAATTTACATCAGAACAAAACAGTGAATGTACAACTACATGATGGAAATTGTCAGATTTTAAATGCATCTCATGTTTTGTTTTTTTGTTTTTTTTTGTTTTTTTGTTTTTTGAGAAGAATTTAATGGTCGACAAGTTTTTAGATGGATAATGTTGGAAGATTTTTCACCAATTTTGGGTCATAGTAAGTATTATTCTTAAAATGAGATGGCTTCAAATGTGATAAACCAAGATCAGGACTTTTCCAAAACAGTATATGCATACATACAACATTTGGACCTCATCCTAAGAAGTGCCTGGATTTGTAGAAACAGAAATGTAGAGTAGATGGGATCAGACTGCACAAGCGATGTTGTATATTTTAAGCTACTGTTTGGAGAAAATGGTTTTGAATGATCAAGAAGGAAAAATATGTCTAGAAATGAATACTTTTGTTTCATCTATGATCCTAGGTCCTCAAAGGAAACTTCATTATTTGCGATTGTGTATTAAACGATTTTGGAAGCAAAAGGATAGGAACTGATTCATTAAATCTGCTCCTGCCATCTCGTTCCTGTGTCGCACTGCTTACATTTGCTGAAACATCTGTAAACAGAGGTGGAGTGAGGCAACATCGACACTCACTTTCTCTCACTTCAGAGAATCCCTCTGTCGGCCCTTTTTCCATCCACAGCATGTTGACAGCAGTAGTTATGTAATAATATTTTCATGAAGGTTAGGTGTGTTAACGTTGGAAAGCCTGTGGACTACATCACTTCAACCTAACTCTATACGTGCGTTACTATGTATCATATTGCACTGTAATACCAATTTACAAGCACACATGCCCTGGGATATTGGACATTTTCCATTTCATTAGGTGATTTTTCATCAATTGTTAGAAAGTAATTATAAAATAATAGGGCATTTATACAATGATTTTCAAATCATTACAGCTAAGAATCATTTGATTTTTCACTCTTTTAAAACATTACACCATGGGTAGAAGGAACTTCACCAATCTGCCTGACTTTATCCTCCTGGGGCTGGTGGATTCTGCAGA
The DNA here is from genome assembly GCF_000260255.1 of Octodon degus. Taxonomy (NCBI): domain Eukaryota; kingdom Metazoa; phylum Chordata; class Mammalia; order Rodentia; family Octodontidae; genus Octodon; species Octodon degus. The sequence goes on from NW_004524859.1 coordinate 1,796,175, forward strand.
GACACAGCTGGGCCTCTTCCTGCTCTTCCTCTTCATCTACCTGGTCACAGTGCTGGGGAACACAGCCATGATCCTAATCATTCGCCTGGACCCTCAGCTGCACACACCCATGTACTTTTTCCTCACTCACTTGTCCTTTCTCGACATCAGCTACTCCAGTGTCATCACCCCAAAAACACTACAGAACTTAGTGTCTTCTGACAAGGGCATCTCCTTCCTGGGCTGCTTCACCCAGATGTCCTTTTTTGTTATCCTCATTGCTGCTGAATGCTACCTTCTCTCCTGCATGGCCTATGATCGCTATGTAGCTATCTGCAATCCTCTCCACTATCCAGTCATTATGTCCCCAAGACTGTGTCGGGCCCTGCTTGCTGGCTGCTACCTGATTGGTTGTGTGGATTCTACAGTCAATGCAGTTTGCATGAGCAGACTGCGTTTCTGCAACTCTAACGTCATTCATCACTTTTTCTGTGACTTATCCCCGATTTTAGCGCTGTCCTGCAGTGACACACAGGGCATTGAAATCATGATATTCATTCTTGCTGGTTCAAACCTCGTGCTGTCCCTCGTCACCATCTCTGGATCCTATTTGTCCATCCTCTCCACTATCCTGAAAATTCACTCCACTGCAGGAAAGCGAAAAGCCTTCTCCACCTGTGCCTCCCACCTCCTGGGCGTCACCGTCTTTTATGGCACCATGATCTTTACTTACCTCAAGCCGAAGCAGTCCTACTCCCTGGGCAAGGATCAGGTGGCCTCTGTGTTTTACACCATTGTGATCCCCATGCTGAATCCCCTCATCTACAGCCTCAGGAACAGAGAGGTGAAGAGCGCTGCCCTGAGAGTCCTGCAGAAGGCAGAGGGCTCCAGGAAGTTGACATAACAGTGTTGCCAGGCAGGTAGAGTCCTTCACTTTCCCTTTGGTTTCTCTCCGAAAGCCACTGAATCTCTTTGTTCTGCTCAGGCTAAGCATGGCCCTAGGCATGTCCATGAGCATTCCTTTAGCAATTCCTGCTGCAGTTGGAAATCATCAAGTGCATGCTAAATGCGTGGACTATGCATGTGTGAATTTTTAAGGGAAGCAAATGTGCAAAAAAGAAAATATTCTTGCTATTTTAAAACTATCATACAATCCTCATGCTTTCTCCAATGTTAGACAAATTTATAGTGAAAATAGACTGGGTTTTTACATTTCCCTGTATTTATAATATAGAGAATAAGTATAATTAGATACAATACCTTTCTAGTCAAATATTCTAGTACTTAGAATCTAGATCTGGAAACTTTTTAGTGAACAAAACTTCTTAATTTACTGAAATTTTATGACTAATTTCCCCCAAGTACACTAAATATGTAAAAACTCATGACCACTGAATTAGGAAGTTGATGTAAAATGCTTAGGGTCATTACTACCAGAAGACTTGAATTCCTAATGTATTTTAATGCACATTGATTTGATGATTATTGCTGGCCAACACACTGGCCAACACACAAAGAGCTACAGGAAAGCAGCCAGTAGTTCCTCACTTTGTGTGCATAATAAAGCAAAAATATCAAAGTAGAATTAAGTTACAGGAAAGCGCATATATGATTGAGATTACAATAATTTGGCAAATAATAAAAATTATTTTAAAAAAAGAAATGCAATAGCAATTACTGACAGTTTTTTCCATGTCCTTTTACATAAATTGTTACTAGTGTCTGTTGGTCCATATAATTTCTGCTATTTCCTGTGTCATTGCTGGTGCTCTCTGTGCCCAAATCTTTAACATGTAATAATTTCTTGGTAACTGGAATCTGCCTGATGAACATGTTCTCAAGATGTGGGGAACATGAAGACGTTATTTAATGTGGTGAACCCGAAGAGCTGGGAAGTGACTGGGTTAAAATCCTACATGCTGCTGTGTTAGCTGTGTGCCTGCTAGACATGACAAGCTGCAGCTCTCTGGGATGCGACAGGAGCGCCCACCCCTGCTTCTTGCTCTCTTCTGGTGTCTTTACGTTGTAATAAATTACTGAGCTCTTTGCCTCATTACTTTTGCATTTTTAATAGTGAAAAATTTCAAGGCAAAGGATAGATGATAAATTTGGAATATGTGTCATTCCATAAGCCTAGGTCAAGAAATGAAACCTTTTCTTAAAAAAATCCTATCTATATGATCTATAATTACAGCTTAAATATCTCTTTGCTATTTTAAGATTATTTTATAATGTATTGTTTCATTTTGTAAATGTCTTCTTTTATTGTTATGTAAATATTTCAGACAATGCTTACATGGATTATTTTAATCCCAGCATATGATTATATGAGTTATTTACTCGTTGAAGTCCAAATTAGTTTCCATAAAATTATAGTTGATCAAGTATGTAAAGTTAACTGTAACATCTCTATTTTTAAAATTATGAATATATTGATGTTTTTCCAACTCAAAAATGTCTATTGGTTTATTCTTATCTTTATAATGTATACTATCTTACTCAAATTTCTGAGTCTTCCAAAAATTATGACATACTAACTCAATATTACATAAAATTATTAATCTTCCTTTGTCATCTATGTTTTTAGAACTGATTTTTCAGTATTCCTAGTTATTTTCTTTTGCAATTAGAATGAAAATTTAATAAGCATGTACAGTTCAGTATGTAGTTTGCACTCCTCACTCATCCTGCAAATGTCTTAGTAATTTCATACAGTTATGGGTTCTCCTCCCAGTCAATATTGCTTTTTTGGTACCAGGGATCAAACTCAGGACTTTATGTTTACCAGGAAGACGCTTCATCCACTGAGCTGTCTCCCAGCTCATCCCAGTCAGTTTTATAAAATACAGGTTTACCTCATTTCATTTACATAAGCTCCCACGGCTTAGCTCAATTATGCCACCAGCTTTTGTTGGAGAAGCAGTCACTGAATCTGTGATATTTTAGACAACACTTAAATTGAAGAAGCTGTTACATTTTAATTAAATTAAGACTCACTTGCTTTCATTATGACATAGGCTAGAGAGCATTTATATCATGTTACTAGTTAAGTACAGTGTAATATAATGGCATTCAGGGACACTTAGGCTATATTTTCAATTGCCTGATTGTTTTCTTACTTCACTGCATAGTTCATGTAATGAAAGTTATTTACCTGAAATAATTTAAGATATTATCAGGGAGTTCAGCGTTGCAGATCAAAAAGTTATATTATATAAATATCATTTTTAGAAGATCATAAAACAGCACAATGAAGTACAAACAACTGTTTTTACTTCTAAATTATTCATGTAGAGATCATAATGGAATATGTATTTCTAGTCATCACGTTCCAGACAGTAACTTAACAGGTTTAAGATACATGACTAACGAACTGTATCTTCACAGGATAACTTTTGCACAGCACTGGCAGGATCCACATTTAGTATCACATAAGAGAAAACCATCTTTTATTTGTTCAAGCAAAGATCTATTATGTATTTCAGGAATTTTCTTTACATCAAACTTATTTCATTTCCATTCCATTGAGTTGATCTTTAAGAGCATAGATTTTAAGTCTTCCTCATTACATTCTCTGTTACCATCCTGTACAAAGAACAATCACTTTAGCTTTAAGATTAATGTGATAACTGTAGGCTTCTCTCTGGTCTCTCCTCATTTGCTTATGAAACAGACTAGAGCGACCTAGACATTCTTCAGCAGATGAGTGGAATCATGAAATGCAGTTTATAGGCAACCAGGTCATACTTGACACCACTATATCAACAAAATATGCCATTTCACAAGGTTACATATCACATGTTTTCTCCTTATTTGAGCAATTTATGAAAAAGGAAGGAAGGAAGGAAGGAAGGAAGGAGAAGAAAGAAAGAAGAGAAAGAAAGAAGAAAGAAAGAAAGAAAGAAAGAAAGAAAGAAAGAAAGAAAGAAAGAAGAAAGAGAAAAAGAAGTAGAAGAGGAGGAAGCAAAAGAAAAGAAATCTTAAAGATTGATGGTTAGAGATAGGAAAGGTCATCTGGAGATGAGGGAGACAAAGAGAGGGTTGTAATAAGGATAAAGGTAATCAGATATATTATATACATATTTTGACATACCAAAACACATCTCATTATTAAGCATTAACAGTTTGCCCCTAAATTTAAAAATATGCATTTACATCACAAATACAACTGCAGAATCAGTAAACCAAAGTCACAGGAAATTTCTGATGTCTGCCTTAATGTTCAAGGAAGAGTGGACTGTCATACAGAATTATCACTGGACAAAGGGACTCAGTGGCATGATAATCCACTGAGGGGGAGAACCTTGCATGGTCTCTTTCTAGGTTCTCCAAAAGGAAACTGTGCACAGAACTTCCTCCATCTGGTCACAGGTCAGGAGTCCTCTGGAGGAGGTGACGCACTTTCACAGAAGTCACGTCTAAGACTCTCTCCATGGTCAGCTTGTACACAGGAAAGGTGGCAGAAAGCCAAACTCTTCTCTTGGTTGAGTGGATTCTTCTAGGTGATATGAGTTTACTGTGCGTGACCTACTCTAGTTTGCGCCTTGGCTTTGGGGGAAGTAGGGGATCAAGGGCTAGACTGACAGGGCATAGGCAGGGGACTCTGATTTCTGAGGTCCTTTCCAACTCCTTAATTTCAAAGTCCTCAGCCTGCCAAAGACAGATGCTGCATGATGCACATGTTCTGATCTCTGATATTTTTCACATTTGGAATTTTAACAGAAGTTTCATAAAAATTAGGAAATGAGCCCTGGAAGTAGAGAGGAAAATTAGGGTAGCAAAGCCATGGTGAACTCCCTGCAAAGGGCCAGGCACATTAGAATGAGGGCAAATGGGGCCGGAGAGATGGCTCAGTGGAATAAGCGCTTCACTGGCAAGTGCAAGGGTCTGAGTTCAATCCCCGGTTCCCCACCCCAAAAAAAAAAAGAAAGAATGAGGGCAAACACGCTGAGCAGAGCTAACCAGCCCTAGTGGGTAAGCAGAAGCCCACACAGCCAAGTACAAGTCTTCATCCTTGCACTGCTCATCAGCAATATCTTAAGGCAATCGATGTTTTGGGGACCTTTTCATGACTAGGAGGTGTAAGTCAAGTCAACTGACCTATTACTTCTCATCACGAATGTGATGGTGTCAGCCGTCCTAGCTTTTTGAGAAGTCTCCACCGTGGTTTCCATAATGGTTGCACCAGTCTGCATTATAATTACTGATCATTAGCTGATTTGCACTAACATTTGGTTTGCATGATACTTCTGCGTAAAGAGAGTCTAGCTTTTTTCCTGCAGATTAGCTTAACATCGATTCTAAGTACTTTTATGAATAATTTTAACCAGATTGTTCTAGGTGTAACTGAAAAGCATCCAACTCTTCCGTGCTCATATTCTGTCTCCCAAATGTCTCTTTTGGCTCATTTCAAGCAATACCATATTGATTCAGAAGATAATTTGGAGTACAACTTTTCCTTAACATTATGGAACCCTAGACTGCATGGTAGAAAGCTAAAGAATGATTCCAGAACACTGGAAAGATTTGAATGTAAAAAGGAAGTAAGATTTGAAACACTGAAGAAGTAGGTAATTTCTTTCTTCAAGAAAAATCCTCTTTAAGTGTAACTATCTGAAGACTAACTGTAGCATCAAAATGAGCTAGATCTCAGATCTTAGAAAGGTTACAGAGTAGCAAGTCATAGATTAATCTCCATGGTATAATTTTACTAGTTTTAATTATCCTTAGGCACAATCTCAATAAACATTATTGTGCTGCTTAATTCTCTTTTAAATTAATTAGACTCAGAGTTTGAGAGTGGATCAATTTCAATCATGAAGCAGTAGAAAAGTGAGCCCCAATAACAGAAGAAAAATCTGCAGTTTTGACCCAAACAAGTCGAAGGCACACACAGATGCCTAGCGTCACCTGAACACATTAGGAAAGTGGGGAAAATGGATCAATATTCCACAAAAGAGGGACTGAAAGGTGAAGAATTAAATCCATACTAGGTGCTAGAAATTATAAGCAATATGAAGCTATTTCATGCAGTACAATTTTGTGACTATAAACACTATTTAGGATTACAAATATAATTTCTACCATTGACTTAAAATCCATTTGAACAAATCCTTAGTTAAACTATATATAGACATATATGTGTGTGCATATTATATATATATATATGCATTTGCATGTCTATATATAGATATCAAAGACCATATAGCATCAATGATTCTACACATGTGTTTGAGAATAAGCATGACAGGGCCAGCCAAATAGCTCAGAAGATTAAACTGCCTGCTTAGGCAAACACAGGCTGGGTTCAATCCCAGGCATGCTGTGCCAACCCTGCCCCTGGGACATGCTGAGATGGCGATTGCGACTAGGTGTGGTGGCGTGTGCCTGTAATTCCAGCTCTTTGGGAGGCTGAACACAAGTGGATCACTACAAGTCCGATTTACATAGTGAGACCCTGTAGACCCTGTAGAACCTTACTGAAAAATACAAATAAAAAAGAAAATATACATGACATTTCTCACATGCTGTCCTATAGGGCTAATTCTTTACTTGGAGATATTTTGAGACTACAAATGCTATGGGCTAAAAACACAATTTTCTTCCAGCCTTGATCATAGATATATTAACTTAAAATCAGCATTATTTTGGGTCAAAATTCCAAAAATGAACTTTAGTTGCAAACCAGTTTCTCTCAGCAAATTTTCTCATTGCCTCTTTGACATCCTTGTTCCTCAGGCTATAGATGATGGGGTTCAGCATGGGAATGACAATGGTGTAGAATATGGACACCACCATGTCATGCTCCAAGGCATAGCTGGAACTTGGTCTCACGTACATGAAGAGGATTGTCCCGTGGTAAATGGACACTCCGGTGAGGTGGGAGCCACACGTGGAGAACACTTTTTGCCTCCCCTCAACGGAATTCATCCTCAGAATGGCCAGCAGTATGAAGCCATAGGAAATCAAAACAATCAGGATCGTGACCACCTCAATGGCGCCCACCAAGTAGAAGAGTAGAAGCTGGTTGGTGTGAGTATCAGAGCAGGAGATAGCGAGGAGGGGAGGGATGTCACAGAAAATGTGCCGAATTTCATTGGATCCACAAAAGGAGAGGTTAAACGTGGCCACAGTATGTACTGTGGCATGTAAGATACCACCCACATAGGAAGCGATGATGAGAGGCACATAGACCCTGGGTGACATACTCACAGAGTACAGGAGCGGGTTGTAGATGGCCGCATAGCGGTCATAAGCCATCGCTGCCAAGAGAAAGCATTCTGTAGTCCCAAAAGTAACAAAGAGAAACATCTGTGCTGCACATCCCAGAAATGAAATGCTTTTATCCTTTGTCAGAAAGTTGATCAACATCTTGGGTGTGACGACAGTGGAGTAGCAGGCATCCAAGAATGATAGCACACTGAGAAAGTAGTACATGGGCTTGTGGAGCCGGATGTCACTTATTACCAGTGCTACCAGACCCAAATTTCCCACCAGAGTAAAAAGGTAAATGGTCAGAAATAGAAGAAATATGAAAACTTGCAGGTCAAAATCATCTGTGAAACCAGTCAGGATGAACACACTGACTTCAGTCACGTTCCTCAAGTGAATCATGTGTGAATCCATGTCTTTGGTTTTCCCCAACACTTCAGTTATTATTTGTAAGTCTAAATGCAATATCTGGTGAAAGTAATGTCCACCATTTGTGTTCTGAAAAGGCATGTGGGAATCCTTGTTACCTGAAAGAGGACACAGAGATGAAGAAGTCTGGGCCAAGTGGATTATTTTGTTTAGATGAATTGAAGAAATTGTGCTATTCACTTGTTGACTGAATGCATGTTATTATGAGAATCTTCTCACTTAATTTGTTGGCTTTCCCCCACTTTAGGCAACATATTTTTACCTGCTCATATATTTCCTTGTCCTGAGCTTCACAGAGTCTGAATGCACACTCCGGTTTCCACATGAAGTCCACAGGATGACTTTCCCCATTGCTTTCTGTTCACCGTACAGAACGGCCACATTTATAGTCCAGCACCAAATGGGAGAAGCAATGTGGGAATTACCAAATAGACAATCTTAGTTAACTGGAAAATGAGATGATTTAGACTTACATATCAGGGTATCAATCCGGGTAACAGCCTGCCCAAAGCCTTTCAAGACAATGGACTCACTCCATCAGTGCTTACTGGCCAGTGATAAGTAGAACAAAGAGAGGCTTCTTGCTGTACATGCACCTTTTTGCAACAAAAAACAAAAACAAAAAAATCAATTTTACATCATTTTGTTGTTTATTATGGTTTGGTCTTTGAATTAAGACCTCACCATTGCCCACTTTTGGTTTCAACTTTGTCTTTTGAAACAAAAACAATATTTTTTTCTGAATTGTTATTTATTTATTTATTTATTTATTTTACATATTTGGTACAGGGTCTCACTATGCAGGTTGAACTTATAGTGAGACTCCTGTTTTCAGCCTCCCCAGCACTGGGATTACAGGCATGCACCACCACACCCGATTTTGGTGGCAGGCTCAATGAACCTGGGGTGGGGCCATGGATCAAACCTGAGTCCCTATGCTTGCCAGGCAGGCTCTTAGACCTCTGAGCTATCTCCCTGGCCCCCTGAATTATAATTTAAAATTGAAGGCAGATGTCTCAGTTCATATGCTGATCATGCATGCTAAGCTCTGGTTATATTTCTGAGATATATTTGTGTCAAAATGATTCATAATAATTTTCTTAGAAGTACAGGTGTCCTGGAGTTTCTAAAGCTACTGTAAATTAAATATGCACCACAACCAATGCTTGAAAGCCATCTGCATAGTGAAGGAATACCCCTGTCACTGAAATACAGTTACTAGATTCCTACACAAGCTTTCTGCATGAAGACTGAGGATGTAGCTCAGTGGGAGAGCCTGCCTAGCATATGAGGGTCCTGGGTTCAGCCCTTACCCACAACAGAAAACAAAATCCAGCTAGTGGCTTCTATATGTGTTTTCAGTTTGCCACATACTAAAGCGTATTTAAAGTGAAATGAAAGCCACCCAAGGGGATGAGCTGACCCAGTGACTTATATTGGGATAAAATGTATTAGAACTTTGTCGCATTAAATCTTCCAACTGTCCAGAAGACAGTAAACTATGGTAGTTATGGTAGTTGGAAATGCTTTTCAAAGGAGTAGTTGACATGGCATCATTTCTTTTTCTTTTGCAAAACCTATTAACTATCAGCTTTATTTAAAAATATAAAAATATTGCTATACTGATAAGTACAACTTAATATTGTTGCAATTTTGAAATAACATACAGAACTGACACAACAGGAAAATCCACACCAGGTTAATCATTCAGACTAATTCCATCCACTAATTATAGCAACATGGTACAAATGACTGATTTTTCCTCAGTGTTGATCATATTAAATCCTTCATTTTTCATGGCTTTATTTTTAGATAAAGCTCCTAGGTTCATGTAAGAGACTTTCTTCTACATAGAATCAAAAGATTTGTATATGGGATTTGAAGCAAAAAAATGAAATGCTTCCTTGATTTTTAGAGGGTTTTTTTTTTGGGGGGGTGCGGTTTGTAACCGAGGATTGAACTCAGGCCCTTGCACTTGCCAGGCAAGCACTTATTCTACTGAGACATCTCCCCGGCCCCTTTAGAGAATTTTATAATAAATAAAAATTAAATTAATTTTAGTTTTGTACAATTTCAGAGACCTTTGGTAATGGATATAATTTCAACATTCTGTGTGAATTATTGCATTTCCCATGCTCACGCACATGTGTGTTATTCTGTTTTCATTTCAGCGAGTGGATTACTAGAATCACATACAAACCATCAATTAATGCCGATATGCACATACATGTACCGGCATAACAAATAATATGTTCGTTTTTAAATTTCCCCTTCTGTCCTCCTTTCCTCTTTGTCACACAAATCAATGCAATTCATACACAAATATTTTGTTAAGAGAATCGGCAACAGTCCAAAATCTAGGCATATAGGCAAATACGAATACATAAAAATAGAAGATGCATTCATAATTTTTTGTTTAAAAGACTCCAGACAGAATCTTACAAAATATATACAGACATTCTGACTGACATGCACAGGAGAAATTTCACATAAGCTTCTAATCTTCACTTCCCTATTTTTGCTATCCATGTGGAAGGTAAAAAAAATTATACTTGGCTCCTAAAGCCTGTATTAAAGTCGCAGGCTTAGCACTCACTCACAGGCTGAGCATGAAAAACTTGCCTCTCCTTCAGAAGAAAAGAATGATTAGTGTCGACAAAATTTTCTGAATACCTTGTTCATCTCCACAAATGCGACACTGATGTGGAGTGCTTGAGTAAAAAGACATTAAGTGTTTCATTATAGTTTAATGTATATAAGGGATGAAACATACAAGACCCGCATTCCAAGCTTTGCTAAGCCACAATGTAAATAGCTAATTATAAAATCGAGGTTTTATGAACTTATCAATTATTGGGCTCCTAACAGAAAGTGAAGTATTTCTTCATTCAGTTATGAATAAGTTTTTTATGTTTGTCTTTAATTTTTTAAATGTATTTAGAACAGGGTCTACAGGGTCTCACTAAACAGATCAGACTCACAGTCCTGTTTATCAGCCTCCCAAGCACTGGGTTAAGGCACGCGCAACCACACCCAGTCTCATTCACTGTCTCAGTGCACCCCAGGGGCAGGGCAGGCATGGCAGGCCGGGGATAGAACCTCTGTCCCCTACACCTACCTAGGCAGGTGCTTTAACTCACTGAGCTATCTGGCTGGCCCTGTGAATAGGTTTTATATGATATTTAATAGCCCTAAAAATTTCATGTTGATGATACTATACTCAATAAATCCAATATTCTATAAAATACTGAAATTTAAGAAGACATATGTAATGATTGATGCATTGTGTCAATTTGAAAAGTTTAGAAGCTTAACCAGGTAGCTCAGCAGTCCTGTCTCCTAGGACATAGGGACGTGTCCTGGGGAGTCTACTTATGCTCTAGGATGCTGTGATGGTTGATGCATTGAGTCAACTTGAGAAGTTTAGCAGGTTAACTAAGTGGCTCAGCAGGGGCCAGGGCTCACTGTGTAAACGTCCTGAGCCTGTGCAAGAGGAGGGCAGGGAGCCGGTGTGTCTTAAATATTAAGACCCACCCTGGGGGATGCCTGAACACAGTATAAATGAGGAGAAGAGGCTTGCTCTTCCCCTACCTTTGTAAATTGATGTTGCTGCTATTGCTGTTGTTTGTGCCAGCACTCCACTTGAGGGCCTGCTCTTGCCAGGCAGGTGCTGTGCTGCTGAGCTGTACCTCCCCACCCACCCCCTCTTGACTCTCGCTGCTGTTGCTGTCTCCTGCCACCATGAACCGTTGCTCCTCTACCAGGCCATTCTGTCTCAGAGCCAGCTCAGTACTGACTCAAACCTCCACAAACTGGAAGCTAGGTAAACCTCTCCTTCCTTAATCTTGGCATCAGGTATTTTGTCTCAGAAATGAGAGAAAAATACCTAAAACACCATCTTCTGCCTGTGCTCAGGGGAGAGATGCAATGCAGTTAATACTCTTAAATCAAGTCCTCTTGGCTTTTCTTCACTCCATGTGTCTGTAGTATGTAATTAGATTCACCAGGGGATGTGCTGTGGCTTTACCTTTGATGACAATGATTTTCTCATAAACAATGATGCCTCTGTTCTTCTCTGTGGAGCAAGCAGGTGTTTTGTAAACACATGTTTTGTTGCCCCAGATCATCTCTCAGTAGAGCAGCCACTGGAGTCCCTACCAAAGACCAGGGCAGCAGCTAAAGCAAGGCTGGTTTTTAGTGCTTCACCCAAATGTCTGCAGCTCACTGTTAGGAGCTTAGATCAGACTGCATTTGGCTTCTCTGATTTCATACTGATAGATTAGAAATAAAAACACAGATCTCAGAATATTTTTAACTAATAATCAGGGGGGCTGGGGACATAGCTCAGTGGCGTAAGCACCTGCCTGGTAAGAGCAAAGTCTTGAGTTTGATCCCTGGTACCTCCAAAAAAAAGTGAATAACCAGGAAAAACAATGCAAGTTCAGTTCCCCAGTTCTCATTCTGAAAACGCAAATGACTGACCGACCATGTTACTAACAGTGAGATCAAAAGGAGAGAACACTGTGCAGCAGCCATCACATTGTCATGAGTTTACAAAGGAAGAAAATGGAGTGTGCTTTGCCTTACGGAGTCTGCACACCTCAGGGTGACGGTCAGCGTTCCTGTGTTGACGAGAGGACTGCAACCCAGGGTCGCACAGCAGCGGGCAGCGAGCCGCGAAGCAGCCCCGGTTTCTGTGCACACTTGTGCTGCTCTCTCTTCATGCTACAGACTTGTTGTGAGGTGCGGGAACTCAAACTGTCGCGGAGAAACAACGCACCATCACCCCTGCTCATCCCTAAGTTCACATACAAAGCAAGAAAACTTAGAGAAGACTGTGATACTTAAAGCTATAAAGCTAGGCAGCCTACTATGTGAATTTTCTAATAGGGAAACAAAATCTAAATCTTAAAATCAAGTTTACTAAATATAAACTGTCCTTCCACTTCATGGTGACAAACAAACAAAACACATTGTTTGCAAGAGCATTAAATAGGAAATTGCTATACATCTCACACAAAACTTATAAGATTAATGTACAGAAAACTAGAAAACATCACAGAAAAATGAATATTTCCAGAAACATGATAGAGTGACCTCCTTAAGGATGACAATTTTCCAAACACTGATCTAATAATCTAATGCTAATGGAAATTTTTAATTGTCATGGTTTCTGAATTGCCAGGCTTTTCTAAAATTGATATGAAATTGCAAAAGACTTCCCATCACTGAAACAATTCTGAAAAGGAAGAAAAACTTTGGAAGACTCACATGACATTATTTCCAGAATTAATATACACCTATGACATCTTTTTCATAAGAAAAGCTATCCAAAAATACTGTGTAACCAGTACCTATTGAAAATGTAATATAGTCTCAGTTTTGTTCTTTTTGCCAGTTAGACTTAATCAGTGCAGTGGCTTCTTCTGGCCATTTTCCTCTCTCAAGTAAATTAGAGCAGATTCTGAACTCACAGCTCTAGTGAATAAGAGCTGTAGGGAATTCTGCTTTTGTTGCTATTTTCCATGACAGTTTCAAGATTTAGCTTTCATTATACTCACAGGTTAGATCCTCTCTCTTAGGCTTAAATATTAAGACCTTCTTTTCAGATTCAAATTCAACACTGCAGTCTCTAAATGTCTCGCAAGTTATAGATGTCCTTTCAACTCAGCATCAGAAATAAATTCTTTGCCAACTTAAGGCCTGAGAAGATAGAAGATGGGTGCTGTCTTATGTTAGGTCTCTGTGCTCATTCTGAGGTCCACAGGGATGTTGCAAGGAGAACACACACCCACTCCCCTCTGGGGAGGAAAGGGATCCAGTTAATTTTGGGTTTTTTGTTGTTGCTGTTGTTAATTTTATTGAGAAAAAAATTGCAATGTGACAGATTCAAAATAGGTTGGTAGGAGAGTTACAACAATTAATACTTTGCACATTGTTGTCTTTGTAGTAGCCATTCATAGCACAAGATGCAGACATGATATCCTGTCCAAACAATACTAGTATAGATCTTTCTTCTTATTGAATTCAGAGAAAATAGCTATATATCCATCCTAACTATTTTGTATATACAGATACAAAATTGCCCTTCATTTATATCACCTTTCTTTGTTCAGTTTTGTCAGAGATAGGTATTCCATGGCTATCCAAATATTGCAGGTGCATGAATTCAGCAAAATATTCCAATATAGTCCAGTACTCCACAATAGTAGTGGGTTATCCACAAGACTGCTAATGTCCGAATCTGATGACTTGATACTTCCACAGCTCAGCATACAAACATGGCTTCACTTTTCATACGTCGTTTCTACACTTTTCTGCTGCATGGTTAAGACCAAGATAAAGTAAGAGCTATATAACAAAAAATGTAACTTTTGTATCTGAAAAGGTCAGTCAAAGCACCTCAAGATTTATCCTGAAACTCTGTACCGCACTTTATAGATCCTTTGTCAGTGTCAGCCATGTGGATGAGTCAGGGCCATTGCTTGACCAATTTGCTCTCTGAGAAAGCCTGAGAGAACATTTTCTTTCCATGTGACTCCCTTTAGGCACACACTACAACATTGATCACATTCCTCTGCGGTCTCATAATCTCCTTGATCAGAAAATTTGGGGCACTACTGAGTTACAGGATGTTATAGTACAGGTTCTTCTATGTCCTGAGTCCTCACTGACCTTGAAAGGCTAGGGTCAAAGTGTTGGCTGTCTTTGCAGCCCTTCTTTTTCTCTAATTTTTGGTCTGCAAACTTAGGTTCTTAACCCTCCAGAAGAGAAGCTTATTACTGCCCTACAACGTATGCAGCTGGGTTTAATCTCACTATCTGTCTGAATATCAATCATCTTAGGCATAAGATGGAACATCTTTTAAAAAAATTTACTTGGGATACAGTCTGGCCATAATTGGTATGTCATGACAAGCACTATGTATTTAGAAGACCAGAATAACAGGCATTCCAAGCATGACCCCACTATTACACATTGCTGTCTTTGGTGCAGTCACTCGGTTCACATGTACCAACATATATAGTTAGGGTGAAAATCCCACCCAGTAACTGCTAGATTCAACAACCTGCTGATAGTTCTCAGGGTCATTGTCTTACCCATCTTGTACATATAAATGTATGGATTTGTCCCTGTTATGTTTCCTAGCTTTTCTCCTTGCCCTCTTTTTTGTTGTCTAATCCTCAAGTTCTTGATTTCCTTTTAATTGTGTTATACCTTTATATTTGTATTTCTTCTTTTGAGTTCTTATATTAGGGAGGCTATATGATATTTACACATGTGTGTCTGGTTTATTTCACTTATGAGTATATCTTCAAGTGGGATCCACTTAAATATGAAGGCTTCGAATTTATCATTCTTTATAGCTGAGTAATGTTCCATTGTATAAAAATGCCACATCTTTTTCACTCATTCTTCAGGTGATGGGCATCTTGGTTGTTTCCAAGATTTGGCTATCACAAATTGTACTGCTATAAACATAGGTACACATATATCACTATAGTATGACGTTTTCAGTTCCTCCAGAAAAATTCCCAGTAGAAGAATAGCTGGTTTGAATGAGATTTCCAGTCCTAGTTTTCTAAGGAGTCTCCACACTGATTTCTATAATGGTTGCACCATCTAAATTCCTACCAGCAGTGAAGAAGGGTTCCTTTTTCCCCACAGCCTCTCCAACATTTGTTGTTTGGTGATTTCTTTATGATAGCCATTCTTTCTGGGGTGAGATGATATCTCAGTGTGGTTTTAATTTGTATCTCATGGATGGCTAGTGATGTGGAGCATTTTTTCATATATTTATTCACTTCTTTAATTTCATCCTTTGAGAAGTGTGTGTTCATCTCAGATGGATACAGTTAATTTTATTTATTCCTCAGTAAATGATTGAATAATGTGGAGTAGTGAGTCATATGGCCAAAATTATTAATGCAACATATTTTGCACAGTGAAATAAAATGAAAGATGAATATGTGTAGAACTTTAAAACAATCATTTCCAGCATTGATAATAAAAACACATTATCACATGGAAAGAAAACATTCTCTGAGGCTTTCATAGAGAGCAAATTGGTCAAGCAATGGCCATGACTCATCTACGTGGCTAACACTGACAAAAGATCTACAAACTGGGGTAAAGGGTTTTAGGATAAATCCTGAGGGGATTAAACTGACCTTGTGAGATACAAAAGTTACATTTCTTGTTATACAGGTCTTATTTTATCTTGGTCTTAACCATCCAGCAGAAAAGTATATAAACAAGGTATAAAAAGTAAAGCCATATAAATATGTTGATCTGTAAAAATTTCAAGTCAACAACTTCTGACATTGCCAGTCCTATGGATAAGCCACTACTATTATGGACTACTGGACTATATTGGGTTATTTTGCTGAATTCATGCACCTACAATATTTAAATGACAGTGGAGGGGGACTGGTGAGATGGCTCAGTGGTCTAAAGCACCTACTTAGAACAAGCTTAGCAAAGCACATGGACCGCGGTTCAATTCCCCAGCACCACATGCTAGCCAGCCCCGCCCCCCAGTGGGCTGAGCTGGCCACACACACACATACACACACA
>NW_004524859.1:1812717-1831620 GCF_000260255.1 Octodon degus
GTAGGGTGAAAACAGATTCTCTGAAACTCAGTTCCTTTTCTTGGTATACAACCTCTCGAATTCTGTTGATACCCTGGAAACACATAGGATCTAAAAGGGGGAAATTTAAGTTATGGTTTCTCAGGATACTTGTCTAAATATTAAGTTTCCACAATGTTCCAGTGCTGCTATGGAAGGGAATGATAAATGAATCAAGTGAATCCACACTTGAAAATATTAACAGGTTAGTTACAGTAATATAAGTATAACTATATGACCTATATGTTAAAATCTATTTGTAGAGATTCCACAACATTATAAGTCAACATTTTAGTTTCTCCTTGTCAGTTCTTATTTGGAGACCTGATATCCAGTTCCCAGATTTGAATCTAGCTAAAACATAAGAAATTTCTTAAAATATTGTGGAAATTTCTTGGTTGGTCAAGAAATGACACAATAGACAACAATTGCCAAACGAAATCTGACATGTTAAATACTGGCAATAAGAAAACAATCTGTATGAGACAAGACCAAAGAAAGAATTAAGTATGCATGTGTCAGATAATAATATCAGCAGTACAAGTGTGAATAATAGTCAACAAAGTTTTCCATGAGGAACAGCCAGTAATTGCTTCCTATAAAGAGGAGAAGGAGACGATCAAGGGAATGTCAGACTCGGACATGTCACTAACCCATCATCTAATGTCTTGAACAGCGGTTGACATGTTAGCAGAAGGACTGGGAATGCACACACAAAATTCTACTTTTACAATTGCATAAACACACCCTTGTGCTGCTGTGAGAATGTCCAACGTCATCTGATTTTGTTGGATGAAGTGCCTCATTCCTTTTACTTCTTCATTCAGGATTGGGAGACTAACAACAGCAATGTTTAAAGCCTGGTACAGTTACTTAATCTTGTAGTTTATTCCACTCATCTCCTTGAAGCAGGGCTCCCCACTAAGAAAATCATCCCAGTCTGCCTTAAACAGGGAAGTGATTAGTAAGGGTGCTAGGAATAGCCTCTTAGACCACGCGTCATAAGGCTTTGTTCTTTCTTCAACAAGAATCTTTAGGGCTGACCAGAGAGCTCAGTGGACTAAAGTGCATGCTTAGGCAAAGCTCAGGGACTAGGATTCCATCCCACACACCACACGTAGTGCCAGCCCTGCCCCTGGGGTGCACTGAAAGAGCGATTGAGACTGGGTGTGGTGGTGCACTCCTGTAATCCCAGCGCTTGGGAGGCTGAAAGAAGGAGAACCACTGTGAGTCTGATCTGTGTGCTGAGAGCCTGTACATCCTGTACTAAATACACTAAAAAACAAAAAAGAAACTGTAGTCTTCTGTGGGTTCACAGTATTTGGATGATTACTTACACGCAGTGACACTCTCTGGTTCCCAGGATTTGAGTCAAATGTGGCGTATCCAGGAGTCCAGGTCTGCTGCCTTGACAGCTGGTGGAGTTGACAAGCCACAGTGGATGATCCTTCCCAACTATGTCCACCATCCAATTATCTTGGTGGAGGATTTCCAAAGGATATAAGGGAAATATAACTCTCAAACTGTTAAATGTCCTAAATACTGAGTTCCTGCTCTCTAAAATCAAAAATTAATTCTAAGAGAGAGAGAGATTAAGAGTAGAAAGAATTTATTGAGAAAAAGAAAGTTTCTGCCTGAAAGAGACAGAAAGGACCCCAGAAAGTGGGTCACTGGCCAGAGTTGTAGCGTTCCCAACTGACTCTGTCGTGTAGAGTGTCACTTCTCAAGGGTTTGTGTGTAAACAACTGCATCAAAAACTTGACTGAGGATTTGTCTATTTTGGAAATTCACTTCCATTTTCTACTTTAATGTGAACACACATTATTTTAGTTACTACACCTTTGTAGTATATTTGAAGCCAGATACTATTTTGTAGTATATTTGAGCCAGGAGGAAGATTTCCTCCCTCACTCATTCTGGTCAACTTGGCCTGGGCTGCATGACAGCTCTGAGATGGAGTTTTGCATAGAATTTTTAGAAGTTTTAGTAATTATGTGGAGAGTTTCCCTGGATTTTCACAGGACTCTAAAGGTATTGGCACTTGGGTAGCCACTCTGAAGGTCTGTTTCAGAAGAATATTTTTAAACAGCAATGTTGATTATTACAATGCATGGACATAAGGTGTCTTTTCACTTTGTGCTCCTCTTAATTTCTTTCTTCAATAGTTTATTATTCTAGTTGTATATATCTTCACCTTTTGTGGTGCATTTATCCTTAAATGATTTTTGTAGCTGTTGCAAATTCATTGTGTGCTTGATTTTAATTTCAGGTTATTCACTCCCGAAACATAGGAATGCTACTGACCTCTGTGTGTTGGTTTTTGTATCCTGCAATGTTGCTCAATTCACTTCTTTGCCCTAGCAGTTCTCAGTGAGGTTTTGGAGTTTTCCATCCACACCACACAACACCACCATCTAGAAACAATGACAATTTGTTTTTTGCTTTCCTGACGTGGATTCTGTTTTTCTCTTCTTCGCGTCCATGTGCTCTGCAGAAGGCTTTCCCTGCTGCGCCAGAGAAGAGGCAGAAGGGCATCTGCCTGTCTTGCTTCACATCTGAGAGAGAATACACTCAGTCAGCTCTTACTCACCACACAGCATGAGGCCGACTGTCGGTGTATTGTAAATGGCCTTCATTATAGCAAAATAGTCCATTTCTCCACACTGCATTTCAACATTTTTATCCTGAACAACTTTAGAATTTTGCCTAATTATTTTTTCATTTGTTAAAGCAACCAAATTTTTTCCTTCATTCAGTTAATGTACCAGATCATATTTATTTTCTGATATTGAACCATTCTTGAGTCCCTGAAGAGAATTCCACTTTATTATAGCCAGTAACTTTTTAAATGTCCTTTTGGATTGAATTTGCCAGGTTTTTATTTCAACCTTCTTCTTTAGAAAATGTTTTCATGGAGATACAGGATTAAAGATGGGTTTCATTGTTTGGGGCATTTTGTTGTTGTTGTTGTTTGTCCATGTCATTCTTTTTCCTGTTGTTATTTGATTTTGTTCATCATTCCCGATTGCACACTTAGTGTCGGCCTCTCCCGTTATCTGTTTACTTTTGGGTGAGGTGCACTATCAAGAAATCTCAGCTGAATACGTCAGCGCTTCATTCCCCCGTGGCTCCAGCTTCCCGTCTTCACCGATGCACATCAGCATCCTCGATGAAGCACGTCTAAGCCCTCGTGTGATGCGGCGTCCGTTCTCATATCTGCTGCTCTTCATAGTGTCGTTCCTACCTGGTATTATTTTCCAGTTTTGCTTGCACATACTAAGAGCTCTAATGTGTTTATGATTAAAATATGTATATAACTTTGCAAATCATTTTGCTATCTTAAACCTCAACTCTCATATGGTGAATAATTTTGAAAATCTCTTCCGGTCAACTTTTCTCACATCAAGTGTATCTGGGGACCGAATCCCTCCACACCTCCCTTTTCTGCCGGGGTGCAATTTATCATGAACTGATGGGCACTTGCGTGTGTCTGCGTGTCTGTGTCAGTGCGCTTACTGACCACTTTGCGTGCCTGAGCAGGTGGAGGGTGGGACAGGTGACACAGACGTAGATGGATACACGTACTGTACTTTATCAGAGCGAATTTTAGCATCTAGCGTGTGCAAACTTTTCTCTTATGAAATCTAAGGTTTAAATTTCTCGCCTCCTCTAAACATACAGCATTTTTGGTTTTCAAATTACTTGAGCAGTAATTCCCTATGAGCAGAACTTCTCACTTTATTTGTGCCAAATACAGCAGTTTACAACTTGAGCAGAGTGGACGTGCCGTGCATTTGAACTGTCGCTCCCCCGAGCGTTCTGCCCGCAGGAGAAGCCAGAGCGGGGTTGCGCTGCGTGATCGCGCCTCTGCTGCAGTAGAAAATTGCTTACGTGGTCGCTTTGATGAACCTGAGCCTCGAGGAGGTGAAAGTACAACCTAGTATCAAAGCCGTGTCTTATTTTCTCCATCCTTAAAAATCTTTACCAAAAATTGCAGCATTTAAGAACACATTTTCTAAGAATCCACTTTAGTTAGGTGTCAAATAACTCCATTCATTTTGGGAATTTCAACACATAGGGTCTTTTTCCATAAACATTTATCCTGTTTTTAGGAAACAAATCATCTTGTTATGTTTACTGCACGGTAATTGGCGAATATTCCCCCTGGAACGACTCCTATGGGCTTCCCACCCACTGGGAAAGTGAACATGAACAATCTAAATAATCCATTCATCACAGCTAAACTCAAATTTGCTGCTCCATAATAAGAGAAATATTAAGATCATTTGGGGAATATTGGACAGAGCTAAGATGTTAAGTTCAAATTTTTTCATATTACACTTTTTCATTTTTAAACACAGTGTATAAATCTCTTTAATAGTGCTTAAACAATACACAAATGACTGCATTCATCAATTTATGTTTCATGCAAATATCTCTATAAATATATAAAATTAATAGTTTCTAGTAAAGAAACAAAATAGAAAATATTCATTTTATATTTGTGAAAATGAATAAAGATTTATATGGTTAATATGCTTTTGTTTTCCAAATTCAATGAAACATTCTAGTTCAAACTACAAACAATCAGGAATTCACAAGAAGACAAGAGCACACTCACTCTGTTAACACTCAGAAAGGAATGTTTTGCTGTGAAAACAAAGACAATCACTATTTCTCATAGCAGGCATATAATCTAGCGTATGATTTAAAGCACTGTGTACTTTTAATCGTACTCTAGTCAATATTTTTTTCAAAAGTCCATTCATATTAAGAATTGTGAAAAGTTTCTACATGTCAAAAGAAATCACCAACAAAGTAAAAAGAAACCCCACAAATGGGGGGGGGGAATTAGAGCAGAATGTCCTTCAGACAGAGGACGCCTATCTAGAACACATAGGACATCAGGCCGCCAAATTCAAAGACGCAGTCCAAAAAGGGCCATCTGAGATGAATATACACTTCACAGATGAAGAGATACAAATGGCCAGTAAATACAAAAAGAAAGGTTCAGCATCCTTGGTCACTCAAGAGGGGCAGTGACGGGATACCGCCCTAATCCAGGGAGAGTGGCCGTCATCAGGAGGCCCACCGATGACAAATTCTGGATTGGCTGCGTAGGAGAAGGAACGCTTCTCCACTGCTGGTGGAAGTGCAGGCTGGAACATCCACCGTGAAAGCCAGTATGAAGGTCTCTCAGAATCCTAGGATCGGAGGACCCAGTCAACCCAGATATTCTCCTCCTAAATATTTTTCCAAAAGGACTGAAATCATCGCACCACAGCGATATATGTGCACCCATGTCTATAGCCGCTCTTATGGTTTGTGTCTAGTTGTCCCTCCAAAGCCTCATGCAGTCATGGGGTGGCTTCTAGAATTCGTGATTGATTCATGATCCAAGGCTGGGATTGTGGGTCTGTGTACTGCTGGAGTTGTCGGTGTGAGTGCTGCACCGAGCCTGGGGCACACAGCCTGAGAGCAACATAAGGGAGATGGACTCGCCCTCTGTAGCCGCTGTTGCCGCTGCTCCTGCCCTTTTGCTCTTACTGTTCTGCCATTTTTCACCGCCATGAATTGCTGCCCCCTGCCACGGGCCCGTCTGCACTGGAGCCAGCTGAGCGTGGACTGACACCTCCACAAACGTGAGTTAAATAAACCTTTCCTTTCTTAATTTTGGGTGTCAAGTATTTTTGTTCAAGCAACAAGAGAAACAGAGATAGCAGTGCAATTTGTCATAGGAAACAATACATATGCCCATCAACTGAGGGGTGGATAAAAAACACATAGTATTTTTATACAATGGAGTATTATTCAGCTATAAAGAAGATTATTTCAAGGCTTTGGTAGATAAATGCATGCAGCTAGAGACTATCTTAGTAAGTGAAATAAATCATATAAATCACCTCAACATGTGCAAGCATTGTATTATCTTGGTACTGTAAGAACATGAAAGAGTAATTGAAATCTGAAAGGTACAAAAGATAGTGGGAAAGGAAAAGAATTTGTTCAAAGGGAAGGGGACCCTGAGATGAGGAAAACGACAAATGAATGAAGGGAAAAAATCTATTTAGGCAGATTCGCAGAAAAGTTTTAATAGTTGTACTGTTGACTTCTGCTGGTCTATTGAAAGAAGTAGTCAATGCTTAATGATTTTTTCTTTTTATTGTTTATTTTTTCTTTTAAATTTCTTACAACCTTTATGTTTTTTTTTTCTTTAAACCAATCTTGCATGTTTATATTTGGTAGCCTGAACAACTAACTTGAAGATAAAATCATGCAATAAAGCAGCCATTGTTGACTTCTTATTGCTTTGTATAGTGAAATTTTGTATCGTTTCTAATGCCCTTTTCTTCTGTCACTATTTTATATTTTTAAAAAAATAAAAACAATTAAAAGATAAATTTAACTATTTAAAAGAATTTAACTATTCTTTAAAAATAAAGAATCCCTGGCTGGGGTGAGGCTTGGGTGCACAGCTTGCAAAATGAAGCCCCGGACAGCCAAGAGCAGCGTGACACACTGAACCTCCAGCCGCCACGGGACCTGGAGGGCTCAAGCCTGTCTCTGCTACTTGTTAATCTTGTAAGTAGCTACAAAAGTGCAATGAATTAGTGTGCAAGAAGGTCCACTTCTATTGCAAAGCCTTCATAGCTGTAATAGTCTTTCTCTACCTTTATAAACTTAGTGCTCCAATGTTGAACCTAAATATTTGAAATTTTCTGCCTATTCTCATGGTGTTTGAGCATTTTGATTTTAACAATTGACGCTATAGTATTACATTGCTCAGGAATCAGAGTCATTGTCCCAGAGTCCCAGGGTCATATATGTGGGTCCTTTCAGCATGTGCTCTGACTGACTGAACCACTTTGTCATCATTCAGTAGGAATGCCAGTCTCCAGAACAACTTAGCTGAATTCCCCAGCCTTAGAGTTTTACTATTCAACTTACATAAAGTACAATTAATCCCCCTGTACTATAACAAGTAGAACTGTGGTAATGCCTGTGTTTTTGATGTCAACAAAAGACACAAGGTTTCCTTTTTGTTAAAATATAATTCAAAAATATAGAAAAGGTGTAGAGAAAGCAATCATTATGAAAATAATTCACTTAGAACTTTTTGGATTTAATTCCATTAGGATCATATTTGTGTAGCAATACTCACAAAATATATATTTTATGTAGAAAAAAAGTTTAGTAATTAACTCAAGTTTCTAGTCACATGATTTTTAATAATTGTGTAATGGTATTAATTTTGTGCTTTAATATCTGATAATTTTAGATAAAAACATGTGATGATACCATTTCAGGTATAAGAGCATTATAGATGTTTAACCCAAACTGATGTGTGCATTCAGTTGGGCTGCATGCTTACCTGGTTCACCTGGCTGTACACCACGCTTCCTCTCCTGTGCCAGGCTCTTACGTGCTGGCGTAGTCACCCTGATTGCTTGCACGTCCTACACTGCCAAGAAATAAATATGAGGGGATCGTCATATCTTTCCGCTCACAGTTCTGCTCACTGTGTGTTATTTTCATAGTACCCTGAACAGTAACCTTCTGCAAATCTTCAAGTCTGTTGCAAGAGACTTCAACGGGAAGAGACCACTGGGGAGACTGCGCTGATTCTCACGGGCTTCTCAGGCACTACTGGGCTGCAGACCCTTCTCTTTTGCTTGTTTCTAACAACGTAGCCTTCCCTCTCCGTGGAAATGTAGGGCAGATTTGCCTGGCCACCGAGGACTCCCAGCCACACGCCCCGGTGTGCTGTCTCCTCAGTGCAGCGTCTTCTGCGGATGCCTGCTGTTCCCCAGGTAGCATCCCAAAAATGGCAGTAGGTTTTGTGACCCAAGATAAAACGATCTCATTCTATGGATGTGGACACAATCCTTTCTTACTGCTACTTTTGGGATCGCAGAATGCCTGCCCTCAGCGACAACGGCGTATGATCTCTACGTGGCCATCTGCAGCCCGCTCCTGTGTTCTGCGAGGATGTCACCCAGGGTCTGTGGGGCTCTCATCCCTGCTTCCTTCCTCAGGGAGTTCCGTATGCTGTCGTACAGGCAGTGGCTCCTTCCAGCCTGCCCTCTGTGGGTCCAGGGAAATCGGGCGCATCTTTTCTGATGCTTGTGCTCTTCTCCATGGTTCTGACACTCCTTTTCCTAAGCTTCGACTCTTCCTCTTCGTGAGCACCCGGGAGGTGGTCGCGATCCTGACCGTCCTGATGTCCTGTGGCTCCTCTTGCCAGCCATTCTGAGGATGTTCTCTGCTGAAGAGGAGCGAACACTGCGCTCCACATGTGGCTGTCACCTAACTGGAGCGACCGGTGATCACGGGACAGTCCTCATGTACGTGAGACCGAGTTCCGGCTACGCCGTGGAGCGCGACCCGGTGGTGTCCACGTCCTACACCGTGTCATTCCAGCGCTGAATCCCGTCATCCACAGCCTAAGGAACAAGGATGTGAAAAAGGTTTTCAGGAAAATCTGTGCAAGGATAAAATGACTTCGTAATACCAAGCGTTAAATTTTATAAATCTCAGTGATTCTTCACATATCTAACTTATCACAGATCTGATGGGGCCATTTGGACTAAGTTCATTAGTTCCTTTTGATTCTTTTGCACACAATTTTAATTTAATTTAATTTAAATAGTACACATTTGGAGCACAGGGTGCTAACACTCAACCTAGGGAGTAGGCACGTGTACTTAACGCATCTTTGTTGATTCTTTATTGCCCTTTACATCCTCGCCCACCTTAATTTTATACCTATTTATTTATTTATTTATTTGTATTTTAGGTTGGGGCCTACAGGGTGTTCAGGGTCTCACTACTAGATCAGACTCGAAGTGATCCACATGTTTACAGCCTCCCAAAAGCTGGGACTACAGGTGCGCGCCACCACGCCCAGTCTCAGTCGCCCTCTGAGCGCACTCCAGGGTGGGGCCGGCAAGGCAGGCCTGGGGATCAAACCCCCGGCCCCTACGCCTGCTTGCAGGCACTTTAATCTGCGGAGCTATTCGGCCAGCCCCATATTTACATTTATTAGAGGCAAAATAAAATGTGACTTCTTGTGCTTCTAGATGTTACTGATTTAAATTGGTTACTCATGCCTAATCATTAATTTTTCTTTCTTACTATTGAGCATTTTAAAATAAAGATTGTATTCAGTGGTCTACACAATTTTATACATGTAAAATATTCTTTTCTTATTAAATATGTGCACACACGCATGCACCTGTGCACATGTGCGCACACGTGTCATTACTGACTCTGTTAGTGTAAGACAGAGACAGAAGAAACAGTAGATTGCGTATTTTTTTCCTTTTTTCTTTCTTTAGGACGGGGCTTGCTTTGCTTTGCTTTGTTTTGTTTTTTGAAACAAAGTCTCACTAGACAGCCCAGGCTGGCCTTGAACTCACAGCTACCCTCCTGCTCCAGCCTCCCAAGTGCTGGACTTACGGCCTGTGTCACCGCTCCCCGCCAGCTGCATGTTTTGGGACAGAAATTGATTTTTTCCCTGTTCTGAAATGAAGATGTCCAAAACCAGAATGCTCACTGGGGTGATTTCTTTTGACCACCATCTGTGGTTTTGATTCTCACCTCTCTTAGTTTCTGTAGTCATGTGGTCTTTCCTCGGCATGTGTCGGTTGTCCAAATCTCTATTTCTTATAAGGACATCAGGCATATTTGATTAGAGCTCACACAGTACTCTGCATTTCAGAGGGAATGTTTTCTGAGTACAGACACATGCTGAACTGCTTGGTTGTTTAGATTTCAACATATAAGTACATGTATGTGTGCACACACATCACATGTGCACCTGCATAGATGTGTACACCATTGCACAGATGTATACATACATGTGTTTTTCTGAATGTATAATGTTTTCACCTCTGCGAAAGTTAAATTGTATCATTCCCCATAACGTATGCATATGCAGTTATGCATAATGTGTATTTGATAAGCCTGGTGAATTATCACCTATTCAATAATAAAATTCGAGATTCCTTAAGCATAGACTGCTTTGCACGGCGTCCTCATACTCCGACTCCAGTTCAGTGTTGAGGTCTACACATTTGCTGCAATCAGAGTCCAGCCCGTGACTCAGAAAATCCAGCTCCTGGGCAGCGCTGCTGGGCTGGTTTCGCCCTCACCTGCAACGTCACCAAGCCAATGGGTAATAGCCCAATATTTAGTTTCTCCCTAAAAGACAAGACCTCGTCAGTAACATTTGTCAGAATCACACTTCAGCTCTGTGAAAGGGAAAGAAACTGGGCAAAGGGAAGGAACAACTGGGCAAAGGGAAAGGAGAAAGGCAAGGACAGAAGGGAAAATAGGTATCGGAGAGCTTGGATCATTGTACTGATGATGTTTAATTTTTCTTCTCTCTCCTGTATAATTTTCTGACCAATCTTACATGCTTCTATCGGGCAATCTGAACAACTAATTTGAAGACAACAATATGCAATTAACAACCACTGTTGAATTCGTATCATTCCATTTAGTGAAATTCTGAATCATTTCTAATCTCATTTGTACTATGCTTTGTATTATCTTTAAATTTTTCTAAATTAAAAATTAATGAAAGCACTGACCGGAGAGTTACGCACACGTCACAGGATGGCAGCGCGGCCTCCAGTCCCACGTCCCGCAGCGATCACTCTGGTTCTGCTTTGAAGGCTCTGGCCAGCGATCTTCTGAAAATTCCTTCCTCCAAATGTCGAGGTTCAATGCTGGCAGCTGATAGTCATCATCTACATACACTAGACCTGCTAATACCGACTACTCGTGTGTGTGCACTCCAGTGTGTGTGTGTACGTGTGTGTGTGTGTGTGTGTGTGTGTGTGTGCATATTTCTAAACTTATACTTAAGCATGGAACATATCCTTAACAACAACTGGAATCACAAAGTTTGATATACTTGCACATTGCATTTTTAATGAATGCATAATGACAATAATCACAAACACAGCAAAAGAAATAACCCACAAGCTAGAGAAAATAGATAATTATGTAGTGACAGAATCAATAACAGATCTAAAATCCATAGAAAAAATAAAAATATATAACGATGCTGTTAACACAAGCCATACCATTAAAGGCTACTGCATTACCTCAGTTAATGAAATTTATTTTAAAATGAGAGAATGCAGAAAGCTGGCACTGGAGGAAGCTCTTCAAGAGAGCCAAGGTCTCCCCGTTTAGAATTAGTTGAAGCACAAACCTGCTGACTTTTTAAGCAGCTAAGGAAGTCAACTGACAGATCCCAGAGCCTGGGAGAGGGTTAAAATGCTGAAGCCAAAAGGCAAGGGTGGTCTGCCTTTCCCTGCCCCCAACTTGAAATGTGTGCAAAGAAGAAGGGATGGAGAGCAGCCTTTATGTTAAAGACCCAGCGCCAAGCACAACACAGTGAATCGTTTGGGTAGAAAGAGCCCCAACCCCCACCTGAATGTCTGTGCACACTGAGTCCCTGGATCCGCATGATGCATGTCCCACAGAGCTTGCCTTTGCCACCTTCCCCAACCTCAGCAGCAGAGCAAGGCAGGAGACTACCCACTGGGGAGCTGAGTGGAAAAGCCAGCGTGAGAACTGTCCCCAAGCTCAGTTCCAGGCCTATTGAGAACAAGAACGAGGAAGAAAATGAAGCACCCTGGACCCAGAGCCTAGAGATCAAGCCTCCAGGGGATCGCTGCCATGAGCAGAGCCCTACATGGGGTGGGACAGACTCACACTGTGCTTGCATTAGTTTCAGGCTTAGAGTGGGATGGGGACCCTTACCCAACACTTTCTTGCAGGAAGTATTAGTTGGAGCTCTCTCTCTCTCTCTCTCTCTCTCTCTCTCTCTTTCTGTTTGTCTTTATCTCAGTGGAGAGCTTAGCCAGCCTCAGGCTGCTGTTTGTAAACACAGGTTATGAAGCTGCCCAGACACTATGCAGACAAGAGGCTCTCAGGGACAGTAGCACGCCTTGGCATCCACCAGGAACACCTGAATAGGCTACTGAGACACTGACTGTGAACTGCCCTGACCAAGCTGGACCCAGTCCATCTCTGACCTTGGTGACCGGTGACTGCCTCCACCAACACTCACCTAACTGGGGCAGCATTCAGCTACAGCAGGACTGAGAAGTCCTGAGAATGACACTTTGACGTCACCCTCAACAGGGGGATGATGCAGACCCCCCAGTGCCATCTGGAGGAACCATTCTTTGTTCCGGCGAAGTCACCCAGCTGCCATGCGGGGGCCTCCCCTGGGGCCACTCCCCTGTGGCTGGCTACCGTGACCTGCCAGCATGGTAGAAATCAGCCACACGGGGGTCTTCAGCTCTCCCCACACTGTCCTGGTGCTGACAGGCGTGACATAGACTAGTGTTCTCGGTAGCTGCAGCCAAGAACCTGGAGCCTGAGGATGATTCCCAAGTGAGTGTTGGGTCCAGCGGTAGGCAGAACCCTGCTCAAGTGATTTCAGGTGTAGGATAACCTAACCTAACCAGAAAGAAATGTTTCTGGGTGTTCTACCCTTTTTAGAAAATTTCCCACTTCATACAGCAAACCAACCGCAGAGTGGTGGAAATCTGGGCTTGAGTCACATTCCAGTACTGAAAAGGGACACCAAGCGCAAACGCGTCAGGGACACTAGAGTTATGTAACTGGAAATGGCCACATGAACAATAAAAAAGAGCTGACTATCTCGATTTTTCTGGAAAGATAAGCACAAACCTACCTAACAAAGATTAAGGAAGAAAGTCATCATCCAGTGACCCAGCAACATCACTTGCCAAAATCATGAAGTTTCCAGCAATGACACCTTGCTCAGTGGTGGAAATGCAGTTCTCTGCATGGAGAAGTCATCAGTATGGAAGAAGTCCACGGTGGGAAATGTGACAGCAGTGTTCTAAGTCCCCAGCAGGCTTCAGGGACACACAAAGAAATGATCCAACACACTAACAGGTACTTAACAGAGAGATGGAAGCAATTTTCAAAACTGAAAAATAAAATACTTGAGCTTAAAAATACACTAAATGAGAGTTGGCCAAATAGCTCAGCAGATTTAAGTGCCTGCAAGAAGGGGCCAAGGGTTCGATCCCTGGGCCTGCCCTGCCGGCCCCAACCCCGGGGAGCACTAACACAGCAATTGAGACTGGGCATGGTGGTGCGTGCCTGTAATCACAGCTCTTGGGAGGCTGTAAACAGGCAGATTATTACAAGTATGATCTAGTAGTGAGCCCCTGAGCTACCTGTAGACCCTTCCCTTAAAAAGAATACAAAAAAATACACTATATGAAAAGAAAATTGTTGAGCAATGAGTCAATAGTAAGGCAGGTCATTAAAATCTTAGAATCAAGCAACTCAAAACATCTTCTATTATAAGATACATATTTGAAGGAGGAAAGAAAAAAAGGATTAAAAATTTGTGAAGAAAGTTTACAAGAAATGTGGGCATTATATTATTTCAAGCTAAGCTTCACAGTTACATCAATAAAACCATCACATCTTGGTGTACACACAAGTACATAGTCCAGTGGGAAACAGGAGAGAACCTAGACAATCTGTGGAACCTATTCTCAATGGACAAAGTCGAAGAAATACTCCTCATCAATATAGCTGACCCAGATACTACTGTCCAGAATATGTAAGGAATCCCTTAAAGCCAACAGCCAAAAAACCAATAACCTAATTTAGAAATCAGCAATAGATCTAAATAGATCTTCACCAAAGAACATGTCTCATTACAAAGCAGTGTGACAGATCACTGGTTGTGTCAACCTGAGTAAGAGACCCCCACCGAAATTGCATAATTGTAGTTCTGTGTGTGGCTCAAGGGATTTACTGAAGACAGAAGACTCACTCTGGGTGTGAGCGGCACCAGCCAAGACACTTGCCAGCTGGATGGGAACAGGAAAAAGAAGAAAGAAGGCCTCTTCCACCTCTTCAGAGGAGACCTCGGGCGTCGTCTCCTGACTTCCAGCGCAAACCCCTCAGCCTCCTTATACTGACTCCCGGGGGACATCCAGCGAGCACCAGGCCTTTCACTGACCCTTTTGGATCTCCAGTGTGCAGACAGTGCATTTGCACTTTTCCACACCCAACTGTGTGGCCGGTCATTGTAAGCCTGCCTTGCAAATCTCTGTGTAATGATGTATCTTATAGGAAATCTTTCTCTAGGGAGAGGTGATTGATACATGAGATGCATAAACACAGTTCAATGTCACTAACTTCCCTGATGAAGGAAAAGCAAACCAAACCCACACTGAGGTATCAGCTCATGAGAATGGGCGTTGATATTACCAAAAAGACAAGAGGCGACCAGGGCTACCAGGGGAGTATCCAAAAGGGAGTTTCTGCACACTGCTCGCAACAATGCAGATTAGTATATTCTGCACATAAATAGGAAGAGGTCCTTCGAAAACTAAAATTACAGCAAGATTTCAAGTTGCAGCTTTAATTCCTTCCATGATTCTGGCCACAACCCGAATTGTTCAGAAAACGCATCAAATTTCCCCAAAAGGGTCTATGTAAAGGCTAACGCATTCTGACCCTCAGGAACATAGACAAAAAAGGATCTACCCTAAGGCCCACGAAAATGCCCACAAACTGATTTTGGCTGTGAAATGAATCGAATCTTCTCACAAAGTCCAATGGAAATAGGATTCATCTGTTCTGAACCATTTGTATATTTTAACCACAAAGTATGAAACAAAGTACTGTACTGTACAGTAAGAAGAGAGAGAAGACTAGCCTAGCTTGAGGGGGCTGCTGCATGGGGGACAGGAAGGAGGGTGGGGAGGAGGTTGTTCTTGGAGGGAGAGTCCCCCTGCATGGGATGTGGGGAGATCTCTTTCAGGGCTTCCTCTCTTTTCTATCCCTTACACACTGTCACAATTTTAATGAAAATACCTGTTTTCTCCTACTCTCCATGCCCTCCAGAAATGAGAAATCACATTATTTTTCATTGGAGTCAACACTCTGTTCCTTGCAGTGTCAACATCGAGGTGTTGCTTCTCGGAGAAACCCATTTTCCATGATAGATTTGGTCACATCACCGCCTCCCTCCTCCCTGCCTTCCTCTTTCTCGGTGGAAGCTCTTCATCAAGCGCCCTCTGCTGCTCTCTCCTGAGTGCAGCAAGGTCTCCCGCAGCAGCTGCTCCTTGTGGTCCTCAGCGAGCTCCTCTGTGTCTGCACCGTCGGTGACCAGACCCATACTCTTGCCCATGGACACAATCTCCTCCATTACCTGTGAACTGTGCCCTTCAGAGTCATGATCAGTGACACACTCTGGCCACAGTTTTCTCCAGCCTGACTTTAAAGATCAGTATGTAACACCCATCCAAGCTGTGTCAGTGAGGTTGATGCAGTGGGGCACATTCAAATGTGTCTTCCAGAGCTCTGTCAGAGCCAAGGACGTTTCTGCAGTGACATGAAACCACCTGGTGAAGAGCGTTCGTGTACAGCTTCTTGAAGCTCAAGCTCACTTTCTGGTACAGGGGCTGCAGGAGAGCTGTCACACTCAGGATCTGAACATGTACTCTACAAGAAACTTGACCCTTGTAATGTCATAGTGAATGTCCAGACCAGCCACCAAGGCTGAAAGGTATGCCACGGCACCGTCCATCAGGAGAAGGTAGCACCTCTCAGGCAGTGGGCTGTCCTAAAGGCGTTTCCTGACAGTGGGTGTGAACACACATGCAGTTACTCCATGAGCAATGCTGGTGGCCCCCACAGGGTGGGGCACTTTCCTAGTGAAGGCACTTTTTGAGTAACGAACCTAATTAACAACCACAAATCAATTTCACACATGCTTGGTCACCTGGTCTTCAACACAAAGGAGGCAAGAAGATTCACTTCCACCAATGATATTGGTAAAACAATATGAATAAGCAACAAAATAAAATGAGAACCTCCACTTGTACCACATAGAAAAATCATCTCAGAATGGACACAAGATGGAAACAAATCCTAACTGCAAAGCCCTAGAACAAATCTTAAAGGAAAAGATGCAGGGCTTTGGGATTCAGTACTTTGAGCTTGGCAATGACTCTTCAGGTGTGGCACTAAAGCCAAGAACCCATATTAGAAGAGGGAGATCAGATCAAATGAAATAATCATGCACAACAAAAAGAAAAATGAAGCATTGACACCCAGCACTGTATGTCGTGCTGGCCCTGGAACCACAAGCGTACTGATCTGGCCACTAAAACTGAGCAGGGTGGCACACACCCATAATCCCAGCCCTGGGGAGGATGACACTTTCACTACAAGTCCGAGGTGTGTAGTGAAACCCTTAATCCAATAAATTAATTAATTAATCTTAAAAAAGAAAAATGAAGGAGTGAAAAGGCAAACTACAAAACAGAAGATAATATTTGTAAACTGGCGCCAGGGATATATCTCAGGAACATAGTGTCTTCCTGGCAAGTGTGAGCTTGTGAGCTCAACTCCAGTACAAAAAAAAATATTGTGAACTGCAGATCTAGCATAGATGAATAATGAAAGTATATAAGAAATCTTTGAAACTGAATAGCAACCTATATCTAGTTTATAAGTATGCAAGTGACTTGAATTTGCTTTTCTTAAATGAAAAATTGGTCAACAAAATTATAAATGACATATTCCACGTCACTGTCCATCAGAGAAATGCAAATCTGAAGTAGTTCAAACGCCGTGATATGACAGTGAAAGCAAGCACTAAAAAAAAAAAATGTAAAAATTAAAATTTCAAACATAGTTAAGACACAGTCTGAAGTACACTACTCAGTAAATGGCAACAAATTAGGCCTTATTCCCGCACATTTGCTTGTTAAATTATGAAGGAAATCATTATGCTACTACCTTGGGTCTGCAGGTAATTGAAGCCTCCTCCCCGAGGTACATCCCTCGGCTTCATCAACAGGCAAGTAGCTGGATCAAAAACATCCTCACGCAGACACCTTCCCAGAGCAATCACAGCTGCTTGGCCAAGCCCTGGGTAAGAGAACACCGCAGATGAATTAAAGTACATGTGTTCTGGTGGGACTCAAAATTATGAGGATGTCCATGTTACTTTTAGAAACTATTTTGCTCGTGAAAGCCATGTTCTGTTCTAAATACCTCTTGCCTGTTGCAAATGTGAATGATATTCAGGCTTAAGCAAACACTTGTTGGAAAGAAATTTAAAATATTTAATCTATAGTTGTATAAGTAAGGGTACTATTTATGAAGTTGTTTAATTTTGATGGCTGATGAGTGTCATTCAAAGTAAGACCAAGTCATGAAATCTATCAAGAGAGGGGATGAAGTATTTGACATATTCAACCATCTGGGATCTTATATTTTGATATTACAAGAAAACTATCAAAAATCACTTAAAATATGTATCAGTGATGTCAACCGCTTAATATAATTATTTGCTCATATTCCTCAAGGTTGAGTTATGTAACAGTCTCCAAACACATCAAGGCTCATGATTTGCTTCAGTTCCTTGGGGGAACCATGAAGCCACAGTACATTAAAGACGGAGAAGTGGCAAGAGTATAAGATGGTATAAGGAAGACTCGGACTCCAGTCTTGACTCTGTGATGATGATGATGATGATTATTATTATTATTATTATTATTATATTTGATTATTGTTTGTGGTTTTGGAGACACATCCCCACTGTGGAGTCCAGGATGGCCTTGAGCTTGCTATATAGCTCAGGCTGGCCTTGAATGCACGGCAATCCTTCTGCCTCAGCCTCCAAGTGCTGAGGTTACAGGAACGTACCACCATGCCCAGCTGGATTCTGAAATTTTTAGCTAAGGGAGTTTCTGCAAACGTGAAACAACATAATATACACAAAATCTATTCCTGCAGTAAATTTTCAATAAGTAGCTATCATTATTTCTCTTCTCATTGGCAAATTCAGAGTTTCATCATAAAATTGAAGATAGTTGGACTTTTTAGTCCTTCCATTCAGGTGGAAATTATAGATCTGCTTTACTTTATTTTTTTCCATAATTTTATTGAGAAATAAATAGCAATGAGACAGTTTCAAATCAAATGGGCAGGACAGTTCCAATAATTAACACGTTGCACACTGCCTTCCTAGTGGTTATTTGTTGTACAAGATGCAGACATGATATCCTATTTACAAACACTATTAGACCAAATCCCTCTATTCCTTGAATTAAAAGAATGTAGCTATATATATCTATCCTAACCATTTTGAATACACAGATAAAAAAATAGTCATTCATCTATATCCCCTTTTTTTGTTTAGTACCATCATTTAAATATTATAGGTGTGTGAACTCAGCAAAATATTCCAAAATAGTCCAGTAGTCCATAATAGTAATTGATCTTCCACTTGACTGGCAATGTCAGGAGTTGTTGACCTGAGTCCCCTACAGCTCAACATAACAATATAGCTTTATTTCTTATACTTTGTTTTTATACTTTTTCTGCTGGATAGTTAAGACCAAGGTAAAGCAGGACCTATGCAACAAGAGTTGTAGCTTTTGGGTCTGATAAGGTCAGTCAAACCCCCTGAGGGCTTATACTGAGACCCTTTACCTCAGATTGTAGATCCTTTGTCAGTGACAGCCATGTGGATGAGTCACGGCCATTGCTTGGCCAATGTGCTCTCTGTGAAAGCCTGACAGAATGTTTTCTCTCCATGTTACTCTCCTTAGGCACACTACATCTTCGATCACTTTCCTTTTTTGCCCCATAATCTCCTTGATCAGAAAATTATGGACACAACTGAGTTACATGATGTTATAGTACAAGTTCTCATATGTCCTGAGTCTGCTTTACTTTAGAAATTGATCTTTTAAAGGGCCGGCCAAATAGCTCAGGGGATTAAAGTGCCTGTGGGCCTGAAGTGCCGGCCTCACCCCTGGGGCATGCTGAGACAGCAATTAAGACTGG
>NW_004524859.1:1832130-1833323 GCF_000260255.1 Octodon degus
GTGGTCCTGGGAGCATGGGCCTTTGTTTTAAGGGCATTGGCCATATTAGATGACCACCACAATGATTTTAGCAACTCACACTAGGGCCCAAACCTACCACTATCTAGTAGTGAGATACTGAATACCCTGTGGACCCTTCCCTAAAATGCAAAAAAAAAAAAAGGAAAAGAAACTGATCTTTTATTAATCATAAAGTTCCAAAAGTCAAAGTTATTTCAGCTTAAAACTCTGAATCTTTTGATTACGTGTCAGTATTGATTTTCTTATAAGAGTATAACATTTTCTCAGGTAATAGAAAAACCTGCCTCTGACAATTTAGCTAAAATGTCTTATACTCAAAGTAAATGTAAGCCTCTTATAGTACATAAAGCAGAATTGTGGCGAATTGCATGTTAATCTATATGACAGAAGAACAAAGTTATAATCCAAAATGTCGTTCATTGAAGCAATCCTTTTAGAATACTCAGTAAAGCCAAGTAACTCAGCTTATTTTTTAATTACAGTTTTTGAAAGATTCAATTTACAGAACTTTTCATCAAATATTACTGCAATCTGGTAGAATAAATGTGGATTCTTTACAGTCTAAAGCTGACAAGCTAAATAATGCTGCACAGGTGATGACAGACATGAAGTAGTGATATTTTAATGGTCTACTCCTTCTAGAAGATCTTTTGTAATATTAGGAAGTAAGGAATATTTTTAGACAGTTTGCCCTTTAATATGACTTAACATGAAACTAGCTAATATAATTCTGGGGAACATTACTTGACTGACATGTGTTTAGGATTTGTGTAGTAGTTTATTCAGTGTGTAAACACATATGTTTTGTTCATGACAATGCAATGTAAAATGTGAGTCCTCATCTTACCATCGTGCTGCTCTATTTGGATCTGTTGCTGTGAAATTGTATGCTGTGTCCACACACACACACACACACACACACACACCCCTATGGAAATACATAAACGCATACACAGAGACAGTTGCCATTCTTTATCACACAGTGAGGTTCACTCTCTCCTAATAACATAATCTACCACTTATGAGTATCTTCATTTTGTCCTGTGAGGTGGCAGCATGGAGAATTTCACTGGAGTCACCGCATTTGTGTTGAGGGGATTCACTGACAACCCCGAGCTGCAGCTCATCCTCTTCTTCCTGTTTCTAGCAGTTTACCTCTTTACTCTCCTGGG
>NW_004524859.1:1833833-1837806 GCF_000260255.1 Octodon degus
GCTGGCTCTATTGAGATGGTCACTGTCCTGGTCGTCCTCATCTCCTATGGCTTCATTCTGGCAGCTGTTCTCAGGACGCGCTCTGCAGAGGGGAAGCGAAAGGTCTTCTCTACGTGTGGCTCCCACCTAACTGCAGTGTCCATCTTCCACGGAACTGTTCTTTTCATGTATGTGAGACCAACTTCCAACTACACCTTGGAGCAGGACATGGTGGTGTCCATATTCTACACCGTGGTCATTCCCATGCTGAACCCCGTCATCTACAGCCTGAGGAACAAGGATGTCAAAGAGGCGATGAGGAAAGAGCTTCGGAAAAACCAGTTTAGGAATTAAGTATGTGTTTTTTGTTTTTTTTTTACCTTAAAATTTGTTCTAAAATTCAGGTTGAGATTTTGTAAGTGAGTTATGAAGAGAATATAATGAGAATGGTTAGTTTACTAATGCGAGTCTCCCCTTTGTGACCACTTAAGATCAATAACACAAGCAACCTTCTCCAGGGATACACTGAAAGCAGAGATAAAATACCCATTTGCTCTTATAATATTCATAACAATAGCGTGTGCCTTTCCGTACATTGGTGCTGGCATTAGCTGAAAAGCACGCAGTGCCACTCAGGCCTGTGTCTGCGTGACCTTCAGCGGGCCAGGCTTGGCCTTCCCCGCCCTTCTCACTTGTGTTTCACAATTTCTCCTGATTACATTTATAGGTAATTTTGTGGTTTAAATTGACTGGCTTTAATGAAACACTTCGTGATCAACAGGAAATAAATAGCGCCCCAAGATCCCAGGCCATTTTCCCAGAGGCATCGGTGCTTAGCTCCAGTTTGAAGCAGTTTCTTTCATACTAAGCGCCACACATTGGTCATATCATTGTCATCTTCAGATTTCTGGGCTCATCGCTGGGCTGAGCGGGACGGGAGAGGTGACATGCATCTCCAGAGCGCAGACAAAACCTGTTCTTCAGTCCGATCCCGTGAGACAGCGGCATTTATCAGCATTAACGTTAAACTTGGCAGCCACAACAAAATCAAGAATTCCGTTACTTATTCTTTTTTCTTTCTTCCTCCCCATTTATTTATTTATTTTTGCTAGGAATTTAAAAGAAAGTCTTATCACGTTAAGCAATTGCTGTTTACCCTTTTAGAAGACCTGTACACTTGGAATCACGGATACACTTAAGACACCGTGAGAGTAACAATAATGAGTTACCACACACATATGCAAACCTTTGTGTCTTAATTTAGTGAATACCAAAACCATTTTTTAAGAGAAAATCCAATTGTAATTTTTCTGAAAGACTTTTATTCTTTTTTTTTTTTTTTTTTGTATTTTAGAGAAGTTTCTTAAACCGAACTCACAAGTGCATCTGTCTCTCCCCAGACTCGAGTCCACCGCCACAGGTGGGGCGTTCCCGCAGCCCTGCCATCCACTCCTCCACGCTTCTGTCTGCCTTCCTTGTCCCTGACCACGCCGCGACCCTCGCGGAGGTCTCCATCCTCACCTCCGGGTCAGGGAAGGACGCGCCGCAAGTGGGCTCTGCCGTGCCTGCGCCGCATGCCCCAGTCCACGGGGTTTCCCTGCACCCTGTGCCCCTCGCAAAGATAGTCACTGTGGTTCTCCTTCCTCCACGCTTCTGTATTAATTACACTTCAATTATCGTTCTATCAGCTCATTTGTGAGTCCCTTTATTCATTTCTTGTTATAGGATAACACCCTTAGGACATGAAACGCAACCAGAAGATTTTTTTTAATGTGATTAATACATTTCAATAGCACTGCAACACAAACATAAAACATTCCCAACCC
Organism: Octodon degus; assembly: GCF_000260255.1. Lineage (NCBI taxonomy): Eukaryota > Metazoa > Chordata > Mammalia > Rodentia > Octodontidae > Octodon > Octodon degus. Next base: position 1,835,639 of record NW_004524859.1, read on the forward strand.
AATATAGTCTTACGTGACACTGTAGAAAGTATTTTATTCTTGTGGCAGGCAATCCCTTATGATATCACCAAACTCCTTTTTCAGACGCTAACACTCAGCTATAATCACCGTATCCATGACTCCATCTAGTCAGACAATCCACACCCGGACAGACCTGGTGCGTGGGAGCTGGTATACACGCCTATGCGGAGGTAGATTAACTAGAGTCGGCGAGTTGCTTTAACAGATTGAAACTACAAGTCAGATGGAATGTATGACATATTCAAGCTTAAGGCTGCATCAGAGGAATCAGTCATCAATGTAGTCAAAGAATTAGCTACAGACTTCATGATTATTCATTTCTTGAATTAATAAGTTACATGCTACCAATCCACGAGGTACTGGATAACATATACACACAAGTAATCACTCCAAATACAGAAATCTCGTATGGATAACGTCTGTACTTCACTGTAAAGATAACCTAAATATTGTAAATGAAAAGCCACGCTCACACTCTTCACTCTCTTATATTGGTTTAAATTGAAGAGGTGCTGAGTTCAACGTGATGGTGAAGAAGTAAAATAAACCACTCCGCTCCTCCGGTGGGGTGTGAGCCTCAGTGAGCACTCTGACAAGGAATTCCTAGTGTTCTAATGAGTTTGCATACTCAGCAAAATAAGGTGATGACCCATTGCTAAGCTAACTGACACAGAGGATTTCAGCCCCTTCAAGAAATTTCTGTAGTATTTCTAATGGGGTTTTTTCACTATTTTTTAATTCTTTTTTTTAAATATTTTTTTCAAAACAGTTAAAAATACAACAAATTTGAAGAATAAGACATGCAGTAGTATATGCAAAAATAGAAAATGCAAAAATTTCTGAAAACCTACAGAATATTTTGCTGATGAATACAAAAATGAATGAATAACTAATCAGAAATGGTAGATAATGTGTATATCAGGTAAAGGATATAACTGGATAGGACTAGGACTTATAGAAATCCAAAGAGACATACAGAGTTGGCACAGGGAAATAAAACTCCCAATCTGAAAGATACCTGGGATCAGTTCATGTTCTCTAAAACCAAAGAATAAATTTTAGGAGCAACAGAGGTAAAAGAAGAACAAATTTTGGGGTGGAAAGAAAGCTTCTGTCTGAGAGAATGACAGAAATGGACCCAAGTGGGTTGCCAAGGACCCTTATAAAGTGAAATGCTGAAGTGAGATGGATCTAAGGTAGAAAACATGGGAACTCACTACGTGGGCATGAGGTGCAACTAACATAGTCAACCACTAAGATTAAAGCATAACTGCTAAGGCAAAATTGATTAGATCTGGACCAAATGGGGAAGCAAGTCAGACAGCAAGCTAGGACGAATATAGACCTGGAATTTTCCTGTAGGGCCTTGGGTTAGCGACTCCGCCTGGCTCTTTCAAGGTGATTGAAAACTATCTAGAATATCAAACCCTGATACCTATCTGTAGGGAGCTATGTGGCTGCATTTGATTGGACTTTTGTCTTCATGTGTCGCCAAGAGAGGAGATGCCTGTCTCTCCACAGTTGCAGGGTATCCTCTCCTCCACCCGGGGTCCTCTGAGGGCCTAGCCCTATCTGACTGCCTATAATATTTCTACCTAACTCAGCTGTCTAGAACAGAGTTTAAGTATTATTAACTTGAAATCTATGCTAAAATAAAGACTAAAGACTATATCTATCTATCTATCTATCTATCTATATGTATGGTAAACACAAACTGATATTGCTAACATTCATGAAACACTTAGTAAAATCCCCTTGAGTTCTTCTATTTTAAAAGAATCGAATAAGCATCTGACATAAATTAAAAGGCAAAAGGTTCATTCTGGCCCAAGATTCAGTGGCTCCGCCCGTGGTCTTCTCATGCTGCGGCTGTGGACTAGAAGCACGACCAAAAACTGGCAAAAGGCAAGGGAGGGGCGGGCTGCTCGCATCTCGGCATCCGGGCCAGAGGAGAGGCCCTGGGCCCCCAGTGCTCAAGTGCACCCCATGAGTCCTCCCCTCAGAGAGCCCCTTTCCCCTCTAGTCACCGCGTCTCAATAGAGCCATCACATTATTATCATGTAAACACAGTTAGTATAAATATCAGCAGACTCTGCTGATGAGGTTGTAGTCTGCAAGAGCCAATCGTTCGCCAGAAGCCAGCCCTC
>NW_004524859.1:1839346-1849207 GCF_000260255.1 Octodon degus
GTAGGGAATGTTTATATGCATATATTCCTTAAGTGCTGCCCAAATCAACAAGAATGTGGATTTTGTGCTTTCCCCATTTTTAAGTTTACATTGTATCATTCATAACTGTAGTAACAGATCAAACTATCAAAATACGTATAATTATATGTCTGCTGAATTAATAAGCAGAAGGCCTCTAAGCCCTTGGAACTGCATTGCCAGGCACAAAGGTAGCGTTCTCCACGCGTAACACCTGCATCTTATTCTTATAATGATCTGCAATTCGAATTACAAATCGAAAATGTCGTCAAGCACTCATGTAATCATAAAGCTGACATAAATTTCATGCTTGGTATCTTCAAAATGATAGCGAGGGTGGGCAAAAATGAAAATATTTGCAAAACATCTGTGTAGCTATTAGAGAGCACACGTTTGGGGGCGACATAAACATCTAACCTGTTTATAACGAAGAATAATTTCTGACTGAAAGAATAAACGTGGTTGAACAATAGAGAAAAGAAATGCGGATTATAAAACATTCAGCAGAACATCATAAAGCGTTTTATGTGTGCACAAGCTTGTGTCGCATGTTTTGAGGTGAACATGAGCTGACAGGAGAATGCCTGCGACGCATGAACAGCGGGTCCGTGTTCGCCTCCTCAGGAGGAGGAAGCTCGTCCCGACCCGCGTCCAGTCTCAGCAGAAGAGGCCCTGCGTGTGTAGAATTACAATTTGTTTTTCAAAATGCGATTTTTGAAGTAAAAGTAAATTCTCATTCCTTTTCAAAAACATTTTTCATTGTGCTGAGTTTATGATTTGATTTCTTAGTATTTCCAAACAGTCAATGCAGTACTGTTGACTTCGGGAGCAAGGTTTTACCACAGCTCCCTAATACACCTTTGTTTGTGTAATTTGGAATTGCATGCCTATTTGCGAGCAAGCCCCGACCCAGGCTGTGTGCAGTCCCAGCTCCCGCCTGGGTGGATCAGGCCGTGTGGCGCATGCACCTCAGGAAAGCGAAGTGCTGCAGTGTCTCTTCTGTGCCTTTGCTGTCTCACTAGCATGGTCTTCTCCTGGCTCACCCTGGTTACTCCATGTAACAGGACACCCTTTCAGCTTCATCTGTTAGCACACGTTTGCAGTACACACTTCATTTATTAGCACGTGTTTGAGTTCCCTGTGTGGAGTGTATCCAGGTACACGATGCAGGCTAATTCCTTTCTCCACCCTCTTCTCCATCCCTCCCTCCATGACGTCATCCTCATTCCATCTGAGAAAGAGATAGGACCCCTGTCTGTCAGGTATCTTTCATTTTTGCTCTTTATTTATGCATGAGGTTCTTGTAAAAGAAAACGATGTGATATTTAAGCTTGCATGTCAGGTTATAGTTTTCAGTGCTAACCAAATTCTAGTGTCTCTATATATTTTATTAATCCACTCTTCCATGAATAGTTATTCGGATTGTCCTAACATATTGCTGATTTTTTGCTATGAAGAAATAAAACAAAATTTCATGGAAAAATTAGAGAATGACAATGGTGAATATGCTGTGTATTGTTATCTTCAGAGTAGTTATTTAGAGTATAAGACATGGACAGAAATTGTTCTCACAAAGAGGAAACAGATACTAACACTTTCAATTGTGCTGCAGTGGGCATGTAAGAATTAATGCTTCTTTGAGATGATGCTATCAGTACTTTTAGGTAAGTGCTCCCAGGTGGAATTGCTGACATGTAAGCTACAAGAATAAATAAATGCACACATGCAAAAAGCCACTGCCAGCTACAAGGTGTCACAGATAAGCAGTGCATTAGAATCTCAGCTGATTTATGAATAACCAAATAATTGTTTGGCATTTTCGTAGGAAGCATCTGAGTTAAAAAATTACACAAACTGCTCTCAAAAACCTCATGTTAAAAACACACCAGAAAATCAAGAGAGAGGTGTCAATACAGGCCACAAAGATTGTTTCATGTGTGCTGTCTGCAGCCCCTTTCTGTAGAAATGGCCACACTTTGGTATGGCTCAGCCATTTAACTTAACTGCCATTTCTTTCTTTTCTTTTCTTTCTTTCTTTTTTTTTAATTTTAGGGCAGGGTCTACAGGGTCTACAGGCTATTCAGGGTCTCACTACTAGATTGGACTCATAGTGATTCTCCTATTTAAAGTCTCCTAAGTGCTGGGATTACAGGCACCACCATGCCCAGTCTCAGTCGCAGTCTGCATGCCCCGGGGGCGGGGCCGGCACAGCAGGCCGAGATTGAACCCCAGCCCCGCGCCTGCTTGTAGGTGCTTTAATCCACTGAGCTATTTGGCTGGCCCTGTACTGAGATTTCTGTGTCTTCCTGCCCAAGAAGTAATTTGACCTCTCCTTTTCTCTTCATATAAAATCTGAATATTGCACCTAATTTGAGATAGAAATTCTTCATAACCATCTTTAACATTCACAGTGTGAATTTCTTAGAAAAGGATTAGCTACAAATCTTGTATCTAATGGATTCCGCCACAGAGTAGCCGAAGCATAAATAAATATAATTTCTTAAACATCATAATTTAAAATGGCAGAGATTAGGCTCGAACAGCCTTTTAAGAGTCTCTAGAAAACAGGTAATACTTATGAAATGCTACGCACAGGTGCAATTCCTTGCCAAGATCTTGGTGAGGGAGTGAAGTCTGCACCTCAGACCTGTACTGAGAAAAGGTGTAATTTGAGAATCTGGAGACTCTGAAGAAGTGGATGTCAGAGTAGGAACAAAATGTTCATTTTGCTGTGGATTCTGGCTGATGCTGGAACTCCAGAGCTGCGGGGAGGAAGGCTTTCTCTTTCTTACAGGCAGGCAAGCTTACATAGTCTATGGTTTCTCTTATGAGAGAATCGCACAATATAAGCAGCAAAATAAAGTACAGATATAGGAAGCAGAGAGAGCTTTTTCAAATGGGAAAGGGAACAAGAGGTATAGGGGAAGGGAAGGAAGAGAAGAGGATCTTTAAGAGAGATAATGGAAGCCAATAATGGAGATGGAAACCTTCCAAATAGGAAGGCACTCAAGAGCTGGAGGGACCAGGGAGGAGTGGGAGTGGAAGAGAACAAAAGAGAATTCAAACGTGTTGTGTGCGTGCACCAACTTTCACAGCGTGTGAAATCCTTGTGGGCCTCGAGCTCACCCTAATAAAAATATGTAATAAAAAAAGATGATGGACACCACACACATTTTAATAGATGATATGGTATTTTGTACAGTGGAATACTACTTAGCCAGAAAGGATACTCTTGGGTCGGGGAAATAGTGCAGTAGAATAAGTGCTTGCCTGGCAAGCGCAAGGGCCTAAGTTCAATCCCTGGTTCTGTCAAAAAAAAAAAATATTCTTGAGGCATTTCCAGAAATGTGGATGCAACTTGAGACAAAACTCTTAAGTGAAATAAATTGTAAACTGGAAAAACTGCATCGTTTCTTGGATGTGTGAAACTGAAAATGCAAATAAGGATAGAAATGTATAATAGATATTGTGAAATAGGCAGAAAATGTTCAAATAGAAAGGGGAATTAGGGAGGAAGAGAGAGAGAAAAGAAAAAATAGAAGGAGAAACTAAAAGTGTTTGTAAATAAGAAGGGGAAGTGGGGTTAAAAGGAGGGAGGTGAATAGGAAAAAGCGAGAAGCAAGTTATATCATGCACAGGTTCATGAATTTGGTTTGGTTATGTAATTTCTTTGTTGATTTTTTTTTGTCTAGTTGGTCTATCACTTTGTGACAATAGGACATTAAAGTCCCCTCTTATGATTGTGTTACTTCTTATTTCATTTTGTGTGACTGTTAAAATTTACTTTCTATAGTTCAGTGCTCCTGTATTTGGTGCATATGTATTTATGGCTGTTATCGTTTCCTCTCACAGTTTTCCCCTAACAAGTGTATGGTGACCTTCTTTATACCATTTGAGCATTCTTGGTTTGAAGTTGACATTGTCAGCAACCAGGATAGATACCCCTGCTTTTTCTGGGTTTCTGTAACATGGAGTATTCTTTCACATTCTTTGACTTTCAGTCTGTGAATTTCCTTTTGAGTTACATGTGTTTCTTTTACACAACACAATGTTGGGTTTTGTTTCTTGATCCACTCTGCCAGCCATTTTCTTTTGAATGGTGATCTGAGTCTACTTATGTTGATGGCTATGACTGATATGTAGTGGCTTATCTTTGTGATGTTATTTCCCTTGGTTGGTTCCCTACTTTTCCCTTCTGTTTAATTGCTTGCCTTGCTTGATTGCTTCTTTCTGCTGTTATTCTTGGAATTGTGTTCACTTTTTATCTTTATCTAAAGTATCTTTCAGTACCTTTGTAGGGTTGGTTTGTTGGTCATTAATTTCTTCATTTCTTCTTTGTCATGGAAGTATCCTCTTTCTGCATTAATTTTGAAAGAGAGTTTTGCAAGGTATAACAATCTAGGTTTGAAACTGTTTTCTTTCAGGCCTTGAAATATTTTACTCCAAGCTCTTCTTTACCTGATGGTTTGTGTTGAGAAATCTACCATGATTCTGATGGGCTTTCCTTTATAGATGATCTGTTGCATTTATTTATTTATTTATTTATTTATTTATTTATTTAATGTATTAGGTGCAGGGTCTCACCACTCATCTCAGACTTGTAATCCTCCTGCTTTCAGCCTACCCAGTGATTGGATTATAAGCACACTCCACAATGCCCAGACTTGGTGGCTGGCTCAGCACTCCCGAGGGTAGGGCCAGTGCAGCATGTGGTGCCTGGAAAACAACCTGGTCCCTGCACTTACCTAAGCAGATGTTTAATCCACTGAGCTATCCTGCCAGTCCTAGTTACTTTTATTTAATAGCTTTTAACATCCCATTCTTTTGCTGAATTCTTGGATATGATTACTACATGAGTGGATGTAGACTTATTTTGCTTATGGTTAATTGGAGTTCTATAAGCCTCACTTACTTGCATGCCAAGTTCTTTTCCACACTTTGGAAAATTTCTGATATTACTTCCGCCAATAGTCTTTTTATGTTATTTATGATGTGTCCTATTGTTTCATTGACACCTTTCAATCTTATATTGATTTTCTTTGCATCATCTTTCAGCTGTTGAATTACTATTTCCTAATTCCTTGTTATTTTTAAGAAATCTTTCCTTTTGTAATCACTAGCTGTAATGCTGTCTTCAAGGTCTGAAAGTCTATCTTCAGTTCCAGTCGTGATTTTTCCAGCTTTCAGTTGAATTTTTAATTTCATTAAAAATTAACTCTGTTTTTTTTTAAATGTATCAGTTATTTAATTAGGTTCTTAATAAGAAATTTAGAACACTAATTCATGAGGATATATTCAATTTGTCAGAGCAAAAACGGATTGCAGGTAGCCCCAGAACTGTGGAATAGCTTTGATTTTTGCTAAAATCTGTGAGTCCACCACTTTCTGATCCACCTTGCACTGCTTTGAAATCTGGTATCTCTCTTTCTCTGTGTCAAAGATCTTGCCCTCCTGAAGTCTGGGTTTCTGCAGCTTCTTCTTCTTGAAGAAGCATCAATGAGATGTTTGGGGAATTTTCCTTTGCTGACATCAATTTTTGCAGAGAAGGCAATGACAAATTTCTAGTGTGTTCGTCAGAGAGGAACACAATTAAGAGGCCCAGACACAAGCGGCAAGCCACGGGCCAGCTGCTTCAGGAAGACCACTCTCTTGTCTGTATGATACCTTCTGGGGATGAGCAAGAAGGTGCCAGGAGTGATGCTAGCTGGAAGTTTCCTCATGTGCTCACTTCTGAAGGGTTTCTTGCCGTGGCTCAAGAGCTGTCAGGGCACATCTTCAGTAGGGCAGTATCTAGGCATTTTGTGAAGCTTAAACACCCGGCTACCTCCATTCTTGTCCCCATTGACTGGTTTTGTGATTGTAGCAAGAACTTTCTCATTTTTCTCCTGAACCTTTGATTTAGCAGCTGTATACTTTCCCTTGTACAAAGCTTTTCTGGAATACATAGAAGATTGGGAGTATCTACTAATTCCTCTGACCAGAACAGGATTTCAGCTGCTGTGGGGCTGCCCTATCTTGGAATATTTTGCCTTCATCTTACCCTTTTTACCAGTACCACTGGCAGAAGACTTCTTGGCTTTGGGATTCTTCTCTTTAGGGTCTGGCTTCTCAATTTTTGATGGGAAGGAAAGGAACATGGGAAAGAGCTCCTGGATGATTTTGAATCTGTTTCACACTTTCTAATTTTTTCCTATGTTGTTCATTCAAGACTTCCATCATTTTTCTATGCTCTTTTATTTTTTTATTTATGTCTTCTTTAATTGTGCTGAGCAATTCTTTCATTAGAGTTCTCATTTCTTTTTTTTACCTGAGAGATTATTTTTGATCCATTTGTTTCCTATATAGCCCCCTGGTATTGTTTCTTTACTTCAGTTGCTGTCATTTCAGAAATTTCAGGTGTGTGACTTCCAATCTCTTCTACACAATGTCTCCTGGACTTGCTCTGGGTGGACCAGAGGCCTGAGATTGCATTTGTTCTTTGGTTTTAACATTTTCTATTTTAAAAATATATTGTGTTTTCTGTAGTGATCCTGGTGAGTTTTGGTATTAGGTGACTACATCACTATTATCAATGCCTGCATAGGAATTGTTTGTACTTTAGTGATACCTCATTTGTGCAGGATATTCTTGATTTGTGTCTTCCCAAGAGCCTACCCTCCCAATTAATTGAGAGTGAGATATTGGCTTCTGCCTGGCTCAGCCCCAAACCTTTGGTGCAGGGCTGTGCTGAGGCTATTACCCCAGAGCTTACCAGTCTAATTGCACAAGGGAGAATAACTGATTACAGCAGACATCACATCCTAGTTACAGGATTCAGATTGGCCAGCTGTAGTAACCATTGATTTTGAACCCTCTAATTTTATATTTTTGGAAGTTATTAGAAACAAGTTGAGACGTTAAGACTAGCAAATACATATGTGAAAAAGAAAATCATTAAGTAGGGTAGAATGTGAATCTCCAAACTCATTAAAAATACAACATATAAAATTTTCATAAAATGAAAAAACACAAAATTATTGGGAAGATATATCATTCTCATATTTAACATAATATGAATTCTTTCAGAAGGTAAAATACAAAATCATGAATTGAAACTATAATTATAAATTTTGAATGGGTTTTAAAATTGAGATTGAAGCAATGTATTTTAGTAATTACTCAAATTTCTTTAAAGAGAAAAAATTGAATAAAACACTAATAAACTATTGATTTTGTACTTTATAAGTTAAGAACAAAGTCTATAGTTATATACCAGAACTAATCATAAAACAGAAGTTTTTAAGTGAAGTGTTTTCTCTTCCTAGAGTGGATTTACCATGCATTTCTCTGGGCCAGACTGTTACTCTGTCCTGCTTCCCACACTAGCTACCCGACCTGCAGTGTAGGACTATGGGCCGGACCAGCGTTCCACCAGACCAGCTCGCTGGATGGCAGAAGGGTGGGAGGTGAGCTTTCTCCCTCCTGAGAGGCTCGCCAAGGCTCCTGAGGCTCAGCTTCACTGCCACATGGTGCATGTGAGGCAGGGCAGTGTTTCTCCCCCACTGAGCTGCTCACTGCTGCTTTCTAGGCTCATCGAGGTTCAGCCTGGTTCCCACCTAAATTACTGTATTTCATAATTATTACATGTTTTCCAAATCAATTCAAAGAAAATGATATTTTTAAATGTAAAATTTTTAATATCTAAATTTATAAAATCATACCATGAGTAGTACAACCCATTATTCCAGTTGTATTATACATTTTGATATGACTGATACCTCAAGTGCTACAATAACAGAACAAAAGGTGTTGACATTTACAATATAGCACATGTTATAATTACATTGTATGCTATGTTATATGTTATATCATATATTATGTGATTAATATATAAATATGACATATTTCACTTTCATGGTTCATCTGCTTATTTATTTATTTATTTATTTATTTATTTATTTTGCAGAACCAGGCCTGAACTCAGGCTCTTATGCTTGTCAGGCAAGCACTTCTTCTACTGAGCTATCCGCAATAAGTTGTTAAGTAGATTTTTAGACTTTTCACAGTTTAATTTTCTATCCATTAAATATTAGTTTTCAAAACAGGAATTGGAATCTGATGAAACTATTGCTACAGAGTTCAATATTTTGTACAACAACAAGTCTGCTGGTTCAATGCAGTTCGAATAAGAAATACAAAACATAGAGGGATCTACATAAAAGTGACCCACAGTTGAATATAGTCTTAAACTTGGTTTATTATATTTTTCATTCATACCAACGCAAAAAATATTAGGAGAAAAAACATTGATTGAATACAATCAAAAATTAGAAATTTACATTAAAATAGCTAATCCCACTCTAAAATCAGAATCAAGTGGCTTAAATTGTAAATTCAACAAAATGTTTATGGGGAAATGTCCGACTGATTTTTAGGAATTCGCTAAAAAGTAAACTGATAGTATATTTTCCATGTCATTGAGCAGGACTATATCCATGAAATCAAAGGCAGAGAAATATATTATATATTGTAAAATTCTAAGCAAAATGTTGGCTGATCATTCTAGCAATATGTAACAGAAAGTAGGGCCAGCTCAGTGGACTAAGCACCTGCTTAGGCAAGCTCAGGGACTGGGGTTTGATCCCCAGTACCACAGGCAGAGCTGGCCACCTAGACCAGACATGGTGGCCCACACCTGTAATCCCAGCCCTGGGTAGGCTGAAAACAGGAGGATCACTATGAGTTGGAGCTGTGTAGTGAGGCCCTATACCAAATACAGAGAGAAAGAAGAAGAAAGAAAGAAAGAAAGAAAGAAAGAAAGAAAGAAAGAAAGAAAGAAAGAAAGAAAGAAAGGAAGAAAGGAAGAAAGAAAGAAAGACCTATCACATTGTATTTAAGCAAGGATTCCATGTTTAGTTTTGTAGTAAAGAAAAAAAAAACCATGAAGTCATTCACCATATTGAGAATGTTCAATCTATCTATCTATCATCTATGTATGCAAGGAAAAATTTTCAAGTTCTAATATGTAAAATTGGCAACATTTGGACCAAATTTTACATGAAAATTCGTAAGACTGATAGTGTTCTTTTTGCCCCCTTCCCTCAATTTTATCTGTAAGTTTTACTTTCTTTGGTGTCTCCAGCATGCCTTCCTTACTGCTGTTGCCAACTTGCTTGATTGATCTCCTAAGCCCATAACAGTGAAATAGCTAGGGGTGCACTCATGTCGTGCACTCATGTCATCCACTCGCACTCATCACGGTCTCAAAGCGGCTCTCCCGCCACACTCAGGACTCTAATCTGAGAAAGCCTGAGTGGAGAATGGGCTAATGAAAATCAGTGTTTGTTTTTCTCCCATGGGAAACAGAGCCTTATTTGGGAATTCACTTCTCATGCTCAGGACTTGAACATGAAGCAAACATAGTTCAATCAGAAGGTCACGGGGGACGCCTGATACTCATAAAGCACTTTAGTCTGCTTCAGGCAAGCTGATGGATGGCTCTTAAATCTCCTTGCACAGGTAGGTTACATTGTGTATTCACCCACTACAGGTAAGGTCTAAGCATCTGAAATGTTCTCAATTCTAATTTAGAGTAGAGGTAGAAATGTATCCTCTTTGGTAAGTGACTCAAATAACTATCCCCAGAAAGACATGTGGCCATAGTACACCCTAAACTATAAAGTCCAAAATCTCTCTTGAAAATTGAGCTTCTTGAGTATTTATACAGAAGAATAAATATTTGTCACAGTTATATTTGATCACAATATGAAAAGAAATTTTATCTGTCTTACAACCTACAGAAATTTCAGAGATTTTTCCAGATAGAATAACAAATACTATGAAACTCATATTATTTTGTGAAGT
>NW_004524859.1:1850457-1861750 GCF_000260255.1 Octodon degus
ATTTATCATTTCTATGAGTTTGTAAAGAGTGGCCTCTTCCAATTATTGTAAAATATAACCTAACATTTAAATATGTAATATTTTAATTCACTTGGTATGCCTAACTGACATGTAAAGGCCCTTAGTAAAATGCAGCAAGTTGCTGGAATTGAAATATGAAACTAATTAAAGTGCCTGCTTAGGCAGACCCAGCGGCTGGGGTCGATCCCTGGTGTGCCCTGCCAGCCCCACCCCTGGGCACCCTGAGACAGCGATTGAGACTGGGCATGGTGGTGCATGCCTGCAATCCCAGCTCTTGAGAGGCTGAACATAGGCAGGTCACTATGAGTCCAATCTATGTAGTGAGACCCTGTAGACCCTGTACTCAAATACAAAAAAAAAAAGAAAAAGAAAAAGAAAGAAGAAACTAAGTTAAAAATTCTTCAAAGAAACCTAAAGCCTTTTCCTGAAGATAATGTCAATATTGGATATATGCAGTGCACCACTTAAATTAGTCCAATATAAGATTAATTGATGCAAATCATAAAACTATTAATGGGATAAAAACAACAGTCAACAAAAAATGCATATTGAACCAAAATATGATGAGTGAGAAGAGCCTCTAACACTAACATTTCACACCAATGTTCAGATCACTTTGTCTTACTGAGTCCCAGCTGTTTCATCGGGCACGCAGGCTGGAGCTCTTCTGCAGAACGAGATGGCCATTCCAACGCTCTTGTCATAATTCCGGGCACACATGGCATGCTATGTACGGACTAAAAATCTCCTCCATTGATTATTTCATACAATGAATCAAGCTCTCAGATTCTAACAAGGAAATACTGCAGGCAAGTTATTTAAAAGTTAAAGCTGATTTCAAGCGAGCAAAAGATGAAGAGCATCCACAGGCACAGCATGCTGCTGAAATAAATGTGTAAGAGCAGATTCGTGTGCAAAGAGAGGTCAAAGTAATAGGAGACCAGCTTATTTGTGGCAGAAGAAATGAAATGGAAGAGAATTTAGAGCTCCAAAAAGCTGCCAAGAACGATGAGTGCCCAAGAGTAGGCCCACTTTAGCAGGCCCAGGACGCAGAATAAGGTGAGATAAAGGACTAAGCAGAGGCATGGGAACTGCTCCCGGACAGACACTGAAATCCCCGGGGCGGGCGGGCCGCAGGCAAGCTGCAAGACTCCCGCGGGAGCCGAGCAGAGGGCAGCAGGAGGTCACTCTGGCTGGTGGTCCCGAGACAGCGCTCTCCTTGGCCCCTGGCAGCACAGATACGCCTGCGTGCACCCATGTCTAATGTACACACGTTAATGTCACGCGTTTCTATAGTCAATATCTCCACGAGACATTAATACACAATATACTGAAACATACTGATTCACTAATCTAAGCTATATCCAACCATGAGCAAACAACTTATCCAAACAGCTCTAAGAAACTCAGTTGTGTCCCGTGAGTTTTGACATCTGAAGTTTGTGAAAAGATGGGAAGAACAACAAGTAAGTGTTCTTTCATTTTAAGTGTTAGGATGACATGCGTAACACTGAAAAACACAATTGTCTAACCACAAATAATCATGCTGTCTGTTTCTATCTTGACATCTTTACCATTAAAAGATGAACACATCAAGGTTTAAATGGCGGCTAGGAATCACACCCAGGTGCGCGAGTTCGTTCTCGTGGGGATCTCTGACAGCCCAGGGCTGCAGGTTCCCCTCTTCCTCACCTTCCTGGTCATCTATGCGCTGACGGCGGCAGGGAACCTGGGCATCATCACCCTCACCAGCGTGGACTCCCGGCTGCAAACCCCCATGTACTTCTTCCTCCGGCACCTGGCTGTCATCAACTTCAGCAACTCCACCGTCATCGCCCCTAAAATGCTGAGCAACTTCTTGGCAAATAAGAAAACCATCTCGTACTATGCGTGCGCCACCCAGCTGGCAGGATTCCTGGTTTTCATCGTGGCTGAGATCTTCATGCTGGCCGTGATGGCCTATGACCGCTACGTGGCCATCTGCAACCCCCTGCTCTACATGGCGGTGGTGTCGCGGCGGGTCTGCCTGCTGCTGGTGTCCCTCACCTACCTCCATGGCCTGTTCACAGCTCTGGTGGTTACACCTTCTGTATTCTCCGTGTCTTATTGTTCTGCCAACATAATCAACCATTTTTACTGTGACAATGTCCCTTTACTGGCATTATCCTGTTCTGATACCTCCACTCCAGAGACCGTGGTATTTGTCTTCTCTGGGACAAACTTGTTCTTCTCCATGATTATTGTCCTAGTATCCTACTTCAACATCATCTTTGCCATTTTAAAAATACGCTCTGCAGAGGGGCAACGGAAGGCCTTCTCCATGTGTGCCTCTCACATGACCGCTGTCACCGTGTTCTACGGGACGCTCCTCTTCATGTACCTGCAGCCCAGGACCAACCACTCCCTGGACACTGACAAAACAGCTTCTGTCTTCTACACACTGGTGATACCAATGCTGAACCCTGTCATTTATAGCCTGAGGAACAGGGATGTGAAGGACGCTCTGCAGAGGCTCCTCCGCAGCCCAGGCTGTGCACTCCCGCTAATGTGAACTGAAAGCCATGGCTCTCTTCACTTCAGGGTTTCCATGTCATCTTATAAGATAACACACTACTCTTTTAAAAAGTAGTGATACATGGTTAGCAATTCCCTTGGTGTCAGTGTAGACATTTTAATTATATTTTTAACATCTTATCTCCCATAATAACAAGTGTAAATTGCAAAGAATAACATTGAAAGGAACACATTTTAGAAATAAATACAAGATACTAAGAGACTTAGGAAGCCTGTTACAGGTGGTGGAAGTGTTTGACTGTCATCTATGGAAAGAGGCTGAGACTCTGATCACTACCCCCTTATGAAAGACATCTTTTGTTCAAATATTAAAGATATTTTCAATGTTGAAGCATTTTGACCATTAAATTTTCCACTTCAAGAAACTACATTTTTCAGAGGACAAGAGGCAGACATGATATCTTGTCTAAATAATATTAGTATAAAACTTTCTTCTCAATGAACTAAGAGAAAGTATTTGTATGTCTATGTAAACCATCTTGTATATACATATATATTTTTTCTCACACAAGACAACAATATGCAGTGTATTAATCATTGTAACTCTCATACTAGCCTGTTTTGAAACCGTTTCATTGCTATTTTCTTTTTTCTCTCTAAAATGAACAAATAAATAAAAACTACGTCTATTTTGTTCTTAAAGTGTATGTCACAGAAACATCAATTTTAGCAGAAGATAGATAGCGATCAAAAGTATTCATTTTACGTGGAGATACAGTACAGAAAGCAGGCCAAGCGCTGCCTTCCTGCCGTCTCTCCCCTGAGGCAGCTATGCAGGGCAAATTGCTGGCGTTCACCCAAAACCCTCGCTTGCACCTCTTGGAACTGAATGGATTTGACCCTCTCTGCTGTGAAGCCACACCCTTAGGCATCACTTCTTCTACCTTTTGTGTTTAATGTCATTTGGAGTGGAACGTTGTCAAACCCAAGACAATATCATTTGCAAAATGTCCACGCCTGTAAACTGCTACGAAGATAGCACACAGTGAAGGAGAGAGGGCCAGGGGTGGGGATAAAGGCGGTGACTGGGAAAAGACTGACACATGACGTTTCAGGGAGATTAGGAGGAAGCCAGCCCAGGGTGTGAGGCTGAAAGCAGGGAGGCAATATATAGCTTTGTTCTTACATGAGAACAGTCTCACACGGGTGGCGTCCCCGGCCTGCCGGCACAGAACTGACAACAGGTTGACAGCCGCAGCCTTTAGTCATGCATTAGCTGTTAGGCGTGGGCAGTGGTGACCCCGGCGAGGCTCAGAGGGGGCTCTATCTCTTTGCTTTTCTTACAGCTTGTAGAGTCTGCCTGCGCCTTCATCCTGTGCCCTGCTTCTCGCCAGAAATTCCATCATTAGAATCTCTCCTTTTCCTCTCTTTTGTGTTTTTCTTTTTTCTTCCTTTTGTGCTTACCTTTGAACACTGAGCTAACTCAGGAGAGTCTCCTATCCCCCAACATAAGCTCAGAAGCGAAGTCCTTTTGCCGTGCATGATAACCTGTTCATGAAGTCCGGGAAGTAGGACCTGAACTTTCTTGAGGGTTGAATTTTTCTGCCTGCCATGCATCTTTGGCATATCTGCTGAGACTGCCCTGCCTAAAATCATCTACCTATGTCCTCTCGCCTTGCTCAATATCATCATTTTACAAACATTTCCATTACAAGTACCAAAGATAATCAACTTAAGAAAAGAAAAATATTAGCTTCAGTTTTCTTTTGGGGTTGTGTGTATTTAACCAGTTCTCAGTTCAACCAGGGTGTCCCACATCCTAGAGGAAAGGACACTTTTGTCTTGACCTAGATGATGCATGAGCTATGAGGAAACCAAGACCACAACTAGTGGCAAAGAACTGGAGTCAAAAACTCAACTGGTGAGAACCAGTGTGAACTAGTACGAGCAAAACCTCAGGCACGAAATTTGAAGCCGCTGTTTTAGGAGTACAGAATAAGATTCAAGAGAAGTTAGTCGATACTCAAATAGAGCAACAACAGACAGATGGAAGCGGGGCTAAAAAACATTAAACAGAAACCCTCAAGCTGTAAAATACATAAGGCAGAATGAAAAGCAGAAAGAGGGTGCTGAGAATCAAGAATCAATGAGCTCAAACGCACGCTGCTCAGAAATACACGGAGGAGGAAAAAAACAAAACTGAAGAAGAATGAACAAAACTTATAAGAAATCTAAGATAGATTTTAGAGAAGCAATTTATGAATGACTGAGATTCAAGAGCTAGAGAATGCCCAAAGGATGGACAAGTTATTCAAAAGACCTCTCCTGGCTGGAGAAATACCAAAAAAAGAAAGGTCACATAGGACGCGACTACTGTGTTAACAGCGCTCGTCTACCGCTCTCTTCTGCCAGGAGACGTCTGTGTCAGAACCAGCCAACCCGGAAAGTGAATGTCTCCGCCGTTAGCTTTTGCTGTCAAGCATTTGGTCACAGGATAAAAAGGAAACAGATCTATTCACTGCAGATAAAAACTATTTGGACAAATAGTTTTGTCAACAATAAAACTATTCAGAAAGCTCTAATACTTAAGCAAGTATTGTGCAAACCACTCACAACTTTCACAAGAATACCAAAGACACAATCAAAATTAATAATACACACATTAACATATTAAGAGATAAGCAAAGTAGAAAGACATGAAGTAGGAGAGCGAAAATGCAGAGTACTGAGAGCTCGGGGGTGCTAGCATAGAATTTTTTATTGTTTATTTTCTCCTTTTTGTGTTGCTGTTCTTAACTTTACATCAATGTTAAAGGCTTAGTAGATCAAAGCATCTTATTTTAAAGATTTTTTTATACCTCATGGTAACTGCAAAACAAAATCCCTGACACACAAACTCAAAATACAAATCAAAGAATCATAGGACACTGCTACATGAATCACAATTCCATGGAAGTAGAATGTATGAGTGAGAATAGCAGGAAACACCATAAAATTAGAAAACAAGTTAGCAAATAATCCCTATCAGTAATGACCTCCAATGTGCGTGAATTAAATTCTCCAAGTAAGTATTTGTAAAGTAATCGAATGAATGAATTTTGATTAAAATACAAGACCTAACTATTCCTTGCTGGCAAGAAGTCCACTTCATTTTTACTGACAGGAATGTGCAAAAATGAAGGGACACGATTAGATTAATCTTCAACGTACAGTGACTTCAAAAAAGAAAGCAGCCAGTTTCGTCAGATGAAATAGATTTAAATTAGACCCGCATAAAGCTATCTTGATAGACTCAGTATAATCACAAAGGGACCAACTCCGCCAAAGAGTATCACACGCCTAATTGACATGCAGCCCCGACGACAGCGCCCAGACAGCGGGAGGAGCTATTAGTAGGCCTAAAGCTGTAAAGTGAACATTTCTCTCCTCATCCTCTGAAACATGTTCAAGAAAAGTGCATATATTGGCCACAAAACAAGTCTTAACAAACATGAAATAACTAAAATCATTATTGTCTTTTTCTGACCACAATGACATCAATACCAAGAAAAACTTTGAAACTAAGTGACACATAGAAATTGCACGAATTACTCTTGAATAATCAATGCATCGAGGAAGAAAATGCAAGGGAGACTTTCACAAATTCTTGAAATAAGTGAAAATAGACAACATGGCAAAACCTAAAGGAGAGATCAAGAGAGAAATTACTAGGGAAGTTTATATCACTCAGTGCGTTCATCAGAAAAGGAGGAAGGTCCTAAGTGCCTGTCATTTGTGGTCACATGGATGAAAGTGAAGATTACTACGTCAAGCGAAATAAGACAAGCACAGAGGAGCAACCCATGCACCAGCACTGGCGTGTGGAATGTAGGACGCCATGGGGACTAGGAGGGAGGCTACGGCAGCCCAGGGAGGGCAGCACCGGAAGGCAGACTGGGAGAGCTTGAGAAGCAGATACTAAACGAACTGCAAGAAAGGGTACAGCATCCTGATGCGCAGTTAATTTCAAGGTTCATAAATACAGACGCTAAGTATGAACTTACATCTCAGAGAGCCGAACAAAGGACTTTGAGTGTTTTATAGATTTTTTAAATAAATTTGTTTCTTGAATATAAAGACCCGCAGTACAGTTCAGTCTCGGTTCTATAGCACTAAAGCTCATTTTACCAAGATTGTAGGGCTTTCCTTGAGGACACACCATATTCTAAACCCAGTTTTTACGTTGCTTCTTCTCCTCACACTTGACCGCACTGTCACCTGGCCCGTTCCTCCGGCTCTGTTCTCTCAGCTAAGCAACAGGTCCAACTCCTCCTCCTTTGCTTGAGTGTTTTATAGTAAAGAAACGCTACCTGATTCCTGACCCAGGTATCGATTATTCTGCTAGAGAAACCTATTATCGTCAAAGAGGGATAAATTGATTCCTCCCATTCCTGCTTGGCTCCCTCTTCTTTCTCTGGTCTAGTGGCTCTGGATAGAATTTCAAATACTGTTACTAAATGGAATCCAAGTGGTGAGAGTGGACACTCACGTTTTGTTTCTCATACTTGCATCTGTATTCATAAAGGATATGTGTCTGTGTTTTCTTTTTCATGTTCTTGCCCAGTTTTGGTACATAAGTGATATTGACTTCATGGAATAAATGGTTAAAGAAGCATCGTTGGTCTTCTTTCAAAGTCAGGTAAAATTCAGCCGTGAATTCCTCCCTGTACTTTTCCTTGCTGGGATACCTTCTGTGATGGCCTCGGTCTCATTTCTTGCTATAAATTGGTTTAGATTTGTAATTTTCTCTTTGGTCAATTTGGTAAGTCATGTGTTTACAGCAATGTATTTATTTCTTCTAGATCTCTTAATTATTGGAATATGTGTTTTCAAAATAGTCCGTAAGGTTCCTCTGGATTAGAATGATAGTTGTTTTAATGTGTGTATTTTCTTACCCAATTTTGTGAATTTTGATATTCTGCATTTTCTTTTGGTTAGTTTGCATGTGGGTTTATCAGTTTTGCTTAATTTTTCAGAATAAAGTGCTATTTTAAGTGATCCTTTCTATTTCTCACATTTATTTCAGTAATTTTAGCTCTGATCTCTCTTACCCATTACTGGTTTTGAGGTTGTTTTATATTATAATTTTACTTTTTAAATTTTATTTTTATTAGTACATGTGCACATGACATAACGGTTTTACTCCTTGTGGGAGTTGCTACACGCATGAGTTTGTTTTTTTAAAAAATTCTATGTTCACAAGACATATTGCCAGGTTAATATTCTGAGATATCACTGGATTTTTAATAAATGTAGTCATAGCTTTAACTTTCCTCAGAGAACTGCCTTTGCCCACAGCTTCTGGATGCTTGTGTATTGTTTCCTTTCCATTTTATACTTTATTTTTTATTTCCTCACTATTTCTATTATGACTCGGCCCGCGAGTCGAGATGTGGGTAATGACCTGTAGGAGGAACGGGGATGAAAAAGACAGGGCAAGAGACACAAGAGACGGAGACAAGACAGGCTTTCTGATCAAGTCTCGTTTATCGAGGAAGTGAACAGGGTCTAAATAGCTGTATAGTGGAAGCAGTTGGGTGGGACTAGTTGTGGATTGGTAGTGGAGGTCCAGGACCACAGGAAGATGTCGAGGCAAGCAGGGATTGGTGCTGCAGCACTTCTTGCCCAAATAAGGGAAAATATAACAGGAGCATTCTATCGCCCCCCCACACTATTAATCTGTTGAAAAATGTGTTGTTCAATTTCCACGTATTTGTAGAGTTTCTGTAGTTTTTCTTACTGCTGATTCCTAGTTTTAATTTATCATGAGCTTAAAAGTTTAAAGAAATAATTTCATTTATTTTGTATATCTTAACACTTGCCTCAATTCCCAGTACCACAAAAAAAGACTTGCCTAAAATATGACTTATTTTTGAACAAGTTTAATAAGATACTGAACATAACGTGTATTCTGGTGCTGTTTGGTGGAATGTCCTGCAGATGTTGTTAGATTCTTTTGCTTTACAGTACAGCTGAATTTCGACGTTTCTCACTTGAATTTTGTCATGGATGTCCGATTGATAAATATAAGGTATTCACTTCACTCTGATACTGTATTTGGACACATATGTATTGTTTTCTCTCGTAGTATTTATTTCATTAATTTAGGTCCATGAATATTTGTTTCATGTGCATTTACAGTACTATGAATTTTCAGCTGATTGTTGCCTTCATCAATATGCAACCACCTCCTTGTCTCTTCTCAACATTTAACTTACTACATTGGCCTGGTTTTGGTCATGACTACAGCTACTCTTGCATGCTTTTTAATATCATTTGCTTGGAATAGCATATTCCACGTTTTCACTTTCAATGTATGGATTGCAACAGATAGGGTTTTGTCACCCATCCCCATAGGCAGTGAGAGAAAAATTACAATGATAAATTTTATAATAATATCTTTGTATGGTATATCAATGGAAGGCTGAAAACCTTAGGAGAACTGTACCTCTTCCTCTAGAAAACAACTAGCATAGTCTAGGTTGTATGTAAGATAGTTGTATCATAATAGGCAGAATTAAGGCTTTCTTATTAACTGTGTTTTGATATAATGTGTTGTTGAAGGAGGTGCAAAGGAGTACCGAGGGATGAAAATATTCATAGAATTGAAAGGGATCCTTTAACGCATCTCTATGAATGGGCTAAAGGGTGAAGAGACAGCTGAAGAGTGTCGTTTCTGGGCACATCAAAGAGTACACAGTAAGATAGTCCTTTTTTATTTTAAAAAGCCAAAACTGAAAAATAAAAATGACAATAAAATAGAGTTTCAAAACAGGCTAACAGGAGAGTCACTGCTGAAAAGAAGTCTGTGATGACGACGCCTTTCTTCAGGAGCGTGGGGCTCAACTCAACCCCTTCAGGCTAAAAGCAACCAAAGGCGAGCAGGGAAATGGACTCTGGGCTTGAGCCTGCCTACCTTCTCCTCCAGCACGTGTTGACCTTCAGATTCCCTGGCCTTTATTCTCAGACTAGAGCCTCCAACTGTTCAAGAGCTGGATTTGGACGTGAACCACACATAGTCTGTCTTGGGCTTCTAGCCTGTGGACAGGAAGTCGCAGCATTTCCTAGCCTCCATAATTGTAGGAGAAAGTCCCTAATGTAAACTCTTTCTCATCCTTGAGTATTCCCTCCTACCTGTGAATAAAATTGCCCCTGACAATTAGGGAACAAAACCTTCAGGCATCTTGTTAGACTTTCAAATACTTTAGGGATAATGAAGAAACTGTCATCTTTTCCTTAAGGGATTGCAAGTCCCAGGAGATGTTTCAAAGCTCCTTAAATTTTTCTCCCTGTGTCATGTTGAGATGCATGCTAGACCCAAGACAGAGACTTCGTTACAGGTAAATAGTGAAACACTTCCTGTGATTCCACATGTGAGCTTCCCCACAATTGTTTAGAGATGTTTGCAAATTTCCACTTTAATTTGATGGCAAACTATAGCAAGTTACGAGAATGTTTTACTGCATTCTTCCACTCAGTAGAGCTGGAGCAAAATAGGTCTTATTTTCTTACTTTAATGTTTTAATCGTATCATGTATGTTGACAAACTAAATACACATTAACATACATGAAAAATCTTCACAATATTACTTCAAAATCTTTAAGATTTATAAATAATTCTATGTTTAAAACAAGGCAAAATGGACACTTAGGGAAACCTAGCTGAAACAATATGTCTATTTTTTTGTTTTGGCTACTGGCTGAATTATAGAATTTTGGGGGTTCCGTCTCTCATTTGGATGCCCTTCTACACACAGAGTTATTCAGTTGCTGTAGGATTTTTGTGACTTCTTTTAAAAGGGCTTAGTACAAAATGTAATAATTTTTGAATAGATTTATGGATCTGATTCCACCGCACATCGTGAACAGCCCGTCCAGCCTGACGCTCAGCTGTGCGCTGACCATCCGGTGAGGATTACAACACTGAGGTTTACATGAGGCACACGACGTTCACACCGTTCCTCGACGTTCAGCAGGATATATGAAAAGTAGGCTTATTTTTTTCAAGTATCACTTGAAAAGTAATACCAATCAGTAACCAAAACAACCATCCTCTGTGGAAAAACAAGTTTATTTATGTCTAACTTCAAAACTGGTAAAACGCTTTCATTTTTCATTTTTATAAAATGCTGTTTATCATACAGTTTCTTACATTTTTGTGGCCACAAAATAACACACAACACAATAGAAGTCACTAAAATTAGATGTATACCATACTTTACTGTAATTAATGTAAATAATTCTCTAAAAATATGATGCCCATGATCATATTTCCAACTAAGGACAGGTGTACGGATTGAAGTGGGTAAGAGAAGGAGGCCTCTTCCTTATGTGCCTTATTTATAGTAATTTACATGAGATTTACTTATAATCTAGCCTGCATTTGATGTTTTCTTTTTACTTGTAGGTACCTCAGAGATATCATCATAACAATTTTCATTGTAATATTTAACGTGTTTCTTTCCTTCTCTTCTGTCATTTTTATTTTAAAATACATTGAGCTAACAGTTTTCTTAAGTTATGAGAAATATTTCTAAGTTAGATGATAGATGAGAGAGAGAGGGAGGGAGAGAGAGAGGAAGAGATGGATAGCTAGATGGAATGAATACTTAGTCCTCTGCCCTGCCTACCAAATAACCTACCAGGGCACATCCATTGTGCCTATGACAACAGTGAGTTTCAAATGACTCACACTGTCAGCTCACGCAGCCCTTGCACA
>NW_004524859.1:1862810-1863542 GCF_000260255.1 Octodon degus
GCAGACCCCCATGTACTTTTTCCTCAGACACCTGTCACTCACAGATCTCGGCTACTCCACAGCTGTGGGGCCAAAGATGCTGGTGAATTTTGTTATGGATCCAAATACAATCTCCTTCTACTGTTGTGCTGCACAGCTGGCTGTCTTTCTTGTGTTCATCATATGCGAACTTTTCATCCTGTCTGCCATGTCTTACAACCGCTACGTGGCCATCTGCAAGCCTCTGGTCCACACTGTCGTCATGTCCCAAAAAGTGTGTCGTATGATGGTAGCAATTCCGTACCTTTACAGCGTATGTGTCTCCCTTCTAATCACCATAAAGATTTTCACTCTGTCATTTTGTGGGTGCCAGATCATCAGCCACTTCTGTGACAGCCTCCCCTTGCTATCTTTGCTCTGCTCAAATACACACGAAATCGAAATGATCATTTTGATCTCAGCAGGTTTCAATTTGGTTTCCTCTCTTGTGATACTGCTCTTCTCTTATGTGCTCATCCTTGTAGCCATTTTCAGGATGAAGTCCGCAGAGGGCAGGCGCAAGGCCTTGTCCACCTGTGGGTCCCACCTGACCGTGGTCACCGTGTTCTATGGGACTTTGATATTCATGTACGTGCAGCCCAAGTCCCGCCACTCCTTTGACACTGACAAAGTGGCCTCCATATTTTACACTCTGGTCATCCCCATGCTGAATCCTCTGATCTACAGCCTGAGGAACAAAGATGTGAAATGTGC
>NW_004524859.1:1866361-1867340 GCF_000260255.1 Octodon degus
TAGCATAACAGAAAACGGTCCCCCAGTCAGCACACTTCAGTTCTTTCATTGCTCAGGTACTAGCTTCTGTTGCTTCTGCCTCCTGCCGTGGGAATGGACTCTGGGGATAGAGGAGTGGTAGCAGGAAGGCAAGGGGAAGGGTTAAGATTATGGATTCTAAGATGAACGCAATGATTATGTTTTACAAATATTCACTATTAAAATGAAAACGTAAGTTCCCTGGAATCTCCTGCACAGGTCCCTGAAATCACATTCCATCTCCATGGATTCAACCAATTATGGATCAAAGATATTCAGAGAACAAAATAAGTCCAGGACTATAAAAAGCAAGGCAAATAAAAGCACGGCAGCACACTGGATAATCAAGTGTTTACAGGTTTATATTATGTTAGCAGACCATGAGTAGCTGAGAAATGATCCAGATTCTACAGGGGGGATATAGAGAGGTCATACTGCCGTGCGCAGAGAACCTAACATAAGGCACAATGACTACGGTTGACGCTGGTTGCTTTCTGCTTGACATGGGGTTTTGGTGCTATTTTCACTGTGCTGCTGAGAACACAACACATATCCTCTCAATCCATCACAGTGCAAGCTTCAATTACATGTGAATTTTGTCAATAAAGTATTTTAATTGACATAAATATATAAAGGATTTATTCAATGACCTTATTTACTACATCTAAGGACAAGGGGCATTAAATGTTGACAGTCCTGTCTAATTTAAAGAATGAAGCCTTCTGCTCTATGGAGACTCTTAGGCTGGTGAGTTCCGAGAAATGGATGGTGTAATGATGGTGGCGAAAGGTTGGGGTGATCGAAAGGGAGCTATGCAGGGAAAGGGGACACACCCTCAGCTGCAAGATGCTTAAGTATAGTGTGGGTGCGGTCATGGTAGTTAAGGAAGCTGTGTCAAGTACTGAAAATTTGCTGAAATAGTAGACCTTAAGTATTCTCATTACATATGCAACAATGCTAT
>NW_004524859.1:1868865-1873610 GCF_000260255.1 Octodon degus
TATGCAGAAAATCACTGTGTATCTTCATATTAACAATGTCAAAGCCAAGCGTGGTGGCACATGCCTGTAATTCCAGCCCTCGAGAGGATGAGGCCAGGGGATTGCAATGAGCTCAAGGCCAGCCTGAGTTACATGGTGAAACCCTGTCTCAGAAACAGAAAAACATAAAATAAAATATACTAAAATATAATATGAATATCTCCATAGTACCAAGATATTCACCAATAAAATAGTAAAACAGTAATGAATTTAAAAAGAAAATAATCAGTGAAAATAGCATAAGAAGTGTGAGCCACACAAAGCATGAGTTAAACAGGACCTTCACGCCTGCTTGTGCCAGTCCCGATATCAGATATGGAAGCAGTCAGATTTATAATTTGGACCCAAATTGCAGAGGGAGACAGCAGGAGCGCCCAGCCGTGGGACCGCAAGCACAGCAGTCTATCCCTCCTGGATTGAGAAGTTAAGCATATTTATTTACATGTAGATTTGGATAAACAATTACACATCCCTTTTTCTCCCATTGGCTTGTTGGTATATAAATTTCATGATACTTCCATATTCAGATTAACACACTGAATGCATTTGATGGAATTTTCTAGAAGTCTTGTTTGAATACGATCTTTTTAAACCAATAGGTACCGACCCATGGCATGCCCTCAGCACTATGCTGCCCTCTAAAGATAAAGAGGCTGGCAAAAATTATCAGACATTGATTTCAGAAATAGTGGAGAATCATGAGATCCCTCAAAATGATAATATCAGAGTAGCTAGAAAATTTTTTAAAAAAGATAAAGTGTGCTTTAACACTTACAGTGTACCCGGTCCCGCAGGCCACACCAGCCCCATCCCTGGGGTGCCCTGAGCCGGTGACCGAGTCTGGGCATCATGGCGCACGCCTGCAATCCCAGCCCCGGGGAGGCTGAGAGCAGGAGGATCACTACGTGCTCAAGCTGTATAGTGAGACCTTGTACCTAATACATAAAATGAAAAGTAAATAAAGAAATAAAGCTTACAGTGTAACTTGTCTGATTTCCCAGCACTCTCGGAGGCTGAGGCAGGAAGGACACCAGTTTGTGTCCAGCCCACGAGACTTAGTGACTTTGTAAATTTCTGTCAAAATCTGAGCCAGTGGGGTTTATTTAGAATGTAGCTCAGTACAAAGGTCCTAGATTCCATCTTCCTGTCATAAAATAGAATTTAGAAAACCAGTATTTACAGTGCAAATCCAAGGGAGCAAATGGAGATTTGAAAAAGACTGCAGTAACTCTCTGGACTCTCCAACCCAGCCCAGCTCTTGCATCAAAATATATTCTGTATCTGTGGAGGCTGTAGGTGTCAGAGAGTCTGAAGTCATCCCTACTGACAGTGCACATCTATTTTGTATCTCGAAGCAGCAAAGCTTCTAGGCCCGAGATACAGCTCAGCTGCTTAAGCACCTGCCTGGCAAGCACAAGGTCCCGAGTTTGATCCCAGGTTCCAAATAAATAAATAAAGCATCTATAAGAAAATCTGAAAACATTAGTTTTATTTATAACACATGTAAGACAATCGCCTAAGAAGAGAAGCAGCCCACTTATAACTGAGAGAAAAGCTTAGAAACACTGCAAAAGACGAGAACTCAATTGCCAAGTACATGGGAAAGTATCATAACTGGTTATTAGATGAATAAAAATTAAACTCACAGTGAGACACTGCTTTTGCCACCTCCTACTTTTGATTAAAAATTAAGAGAAAAACTTTCTATAACATATATTGGCAAGGACGTAAAGAAAATCAGAGTTTTGAACATCCTTTTCATTACTATACTGCTATAGTAAGTTGAGGAAACTGACAATCTCTTCAAAACTTGAAGTTTGTATAATCTACAATCCAGTAATTGCACCTGAAGATCTGTAACAAAGAAAAAATAGTTTGCAGCTTGACAAACACACCAGTAGAGAACATGTGTACTAGATTGTACATAATAACCCAAAACTCAAGTATAACAATACAAGATGAGAACAGAATTGTGGAAAGGAAAAAAAAAAAAAATCCAAGGCAATTTTTGCTGAGTGAAGGTGCCAAACCAAGAGTAGGTGTTAGGGCCAGCTTCTACGAAGCTCAAGAACAGAAAAACTAGATAGCCCCTGGATTAGGAGCAGTGGCCTGAGCGTAGCAAAATGCTGGTGGAGGAATTAAGGGCTGAGGAAAGGGTCTCAGTGTGCAGCACCCTAAGCACTGAAGCTACAAAGCCTGCACTTACTTGCTTTTGAAATGTTTTGACCTTGATTTAGATGTTAAGCAGAAAGCATTAGTAAAATATATTTTTAAGATATTGCTTTGTGCCATTTAGGTCCATTTTCGACTGTATGCAGACTTTGCTCAGTTTCTGTACATGTGGAAGTCAATGTGGATTTTGTTTTCCTTTAAGTGGTGCGGGCCATCATTTAAAGAAGTCTTAGCTCTGCTGAGGAGTGGTCACTGCAGGGACAGGTCGCCCGGCAATGACGGCTGTGGCTTTGCCCCCTTAAAGCACAGGCAGCCATGCCACTCATTAGAAGTGAGGCTCAGAGTAAATATCCCCTTGTTATAAATCACATGACTTCAGACAACTTATGAGCTGTTCGGCCTCTGAATATGAGAATAGCAACGTGGGACAATATGGGTGAAACACTAAAGGGTATCAGTACCTGCTACTTGTTTTATCTGAGTGATGATCTAAAAGAAAAGCATCCCCCATGGTAGCAATAATGTCATTACAGCGACACCACGACTCTGGAAGGGCTCCAGCTTTACTGGAGTGAAGTCAAGGCTGGTTTTTCCACTGTTGCTTTAATAGCTGATTCCGTAAAACTGGATGAGTGGGTATCTTTAAATTGTTTAGTTCTGTACAGCAGAGCAGAGATCACTTATGTTGTTTTGCTCCTTTCCCTCCATTGTGTCTGCATTTGTCACTTGGGAATATGTAGGAGCTTCAGTCAATTAGCAGGAAAGTCAAGGCAATTTCTAAGTCTAATCTAAGATGATTCTGGCATAATAATCAAATGAATCATATGCTACTTCCCCAGGGAATATCGCAAACAGAGAGCAAAGCTATAAATCCTTCTACCTAAAGAAAATCAAAGTCATTTTGGATATGAAAATCTGACTCTTCCTTAAAGGTAACAGGGTCTGATTGTCCTTGGTTAAGGTCCTCACCAGGTGTCCGAATGGACCACGAATACTGGCTTCTGACTTAGACAATCTGATGTCACCCATAGCCAGTTCCTTCAAATACACCACAAAAATTCAGTCCAGCTTTTGTTCACTGAGGTTTCCTGGAGTCATACAGTGTTTCTAAGATGTGAATTCTTACCTCTTGGACTTGTCTGATTTATGAGATTTGAAGATGAAAGGTTAGAAGTCCCATAAAATTTTATCACTGGTAATCCACTGTTTCATTTTTGGATAAGTATTTCTCATACAATATTTTAGAAGCATCAAGTAATGGGTATTTAAGGACATGACAGACAAAACTTACAGGATTTGGGGTTATCTTTTCCTAATGTGCTTGCTCATTACTTCCTTCTTTAACCAAATTGAGAAGAGTAGTAAATGCATAGAATGATATTTAAGAGTTCCAAACAGAACATGATTAACTAATTACATCTCCCTATCTTAAGTTTGAAAAGTCCGTCACTCCTCTGCAGTTTTTTAACCATCTCTTCTCTTTGCTAGAACCAAAATGCAGATATTTTAAATGTATATGTTGAGGCTCTCAGAAGACCAGAGATATTCTTTCATCACAAGAAAAAGAAGACCAATAGCTCCCCATTTTGCACAACTATTGCACCCTGAAAAAAATTGATTCTGTGGTCTACTTGTATGAATTTTACTTTGTAAGAGTTTAAATGTGAGGTTGTATGTGTCTGGGTTGCTTCGTTCAGCATGACATCCTCCAGGGTAACTCACGTTGTCACAAGCAGCAGGCTTTCCTTCTCTCCGTGTCGGTAATCGGTAAGTGCACTCAACTATGTCATAGTGAGTGTATGTCACCGTGCTGCAAATAATTGCAGCAAATAATACTGAAAATGCAGAGAAACTTAATAAATATGAGGAAAAAAATCTTAGGAAAGGCTTCGAAGATTTCAAAGTACATGTTGGTCAAGGAACTCTGAGTTTCTTAGCTCCATTTAGTGCATTTCCAGCTATATGGTAAAGCTCAATGATAGCCAGTCCCTAACCCCGCAAAATTGAGTTAAAGTTTTCCAAGGGGCTTAATCTGTGAGAGAAAAATGAACTAGAAAGGGGCAGTGGGGCTCGACGCAGAAGCGTTAGCTTTAGGTAGGGCAAGGGGTGAGCGTGCTCAGCACGCGGAGTTCCGCTCATTTCTCTTCTCTCCACCCCAAAGAATCAGTGTCCTGGAAGCGTTGTCTACCACCCAAAGCGCTCACAGGGCTCCAGGCCCGCACCCGGGGGCCCCAGGGCTGCTCCTCAGAGCCGGAGCAAGCTAATGGCGCATTTAGTCATGACGAATCTCTCCGTGGAAGCTGACTAGGCCAGGAAGAAGTCCTCATCACAGAGACATTTGAAGTCCTGGTGTGGTACTCGTGACGCAGAAATCAACTCTCAGAAGCATATGATGTAATCAAGGTCCAATAAATATTTTTTTAATTCTTCTACAACCAATCATCTCTACCATGTTATATGAGACAGGAAAGATGAATAAAATAAAATAATCAAAATTTCAAGGGGCCGGGGAGATGGCTCAGTGGAATAAGTGC
>NW_004524859.1:1873710-1888910 GCF_000260255.1 Octodon degus
AAAAAAAAAAAAAAAAAAAATTCAAACTACCAGCATTACCCAGCAGGAATAGATCCACACTCCAGAACTGGGTGCTGAAGAAGGGCTTTTCTTCAAAAGATGAAAAGAAATTGAAATGAAATTATTTGTGTGAGTTGAGAGTGTGAATGTTTATACAGGGCAGTAAGAGTTATTTAAAATCTCAATCCTTGATAAATTTATTGAGTCATTTGAACACAAGATTTTTATTTATCAAATTTCAGAGTTGGCATACTATGTAGAATCAGGGTTCTAAGAAATACTTGTGCACCAGAACAGATATTGTTATTAAACAACAAATGCTATAGACTGCACTATGTAAATATGTACATCAAACATCACAGAAAGTGCTGTCCAGTCCACTGCCCCTGTGCTGGACCCCACCCCAGTTATAGATGCACCAGTGAGCCCTTGGAGTGTGATGGGGTGGAAATTACCAAGAAAAAGAAAGTAGATTGCAAAAATATATTTTATTCAGAACTTTTACAAAAATATGTCTTTCACATTGTTTAAGCCTCTTCGAGACCTGGGTGAGCAATTAAGTGACATCTAATTGAGAGCCATTAGATTTGTTACTGCTGCCCGTGTCCTCACCAATATCAAAATTCAGTAACCAATCTCAGACAAAACTTGAGGGTACAAAAGAAAAATAGTGATATCTTTCTTAAGATGAAGTCATCTAATATTCCATATGAATAACCACATAGTAATTGGATGTGCTTTAAATAGTTTGACTCAGATATTTAGCGCTCATTCTGTGAGGTACCAGACTATGTCACCCATAAGAATACCTCTGTTTTGGGAAGTGAAATATACTGTCTTTCATTTTATGTTCAAAGTCAAATGTGAAAGTGATGTTCCAGTATCCTATTATGAAGAATACTTTTCACTCAGTAATGAACATTATAGTAAATTTTTTTGAGAGATAGCAATTATGCAAATATGCAACAAGGTCTGCTTTTTCCCCAGAAAGTAAGACAGGGTTCATGGCTGAGCAGAACCTCACAGCACCGCCTGTCTTCATCCTGCTGGGGCTCACTAGGCTGCCGGAGCTGCAGCTCCCCCTCTTTGGTGTCTTCCTCTACATCTACGGAGTCACCGTGGTGGGCAACCTGGGCATGATCCTTCTGACCAAGCTGGACTCCCGTCTGCACACACCGATGTATTTTTTCATCAGACATCTGGCTTTCATTGATCTCGGCAACTCCACGGTCATTTGCCCCAAGATGCTGGTCAGCTTCGTTGTGGCCCAGAACACCATTTCCTATCATGCTTGTGCCACGCAGTTGGGCTTCTTCCTCACGTTCATCATCAGTGAGTTTTTCATCCTGTCAGCCATGGCCTACGACCGCTACGTGGCCATCTGTCACCCTCTGCTCTACAATGCCATCATGTCGCAGACACGCTGCCGAGTGCTGGTGGGCACCCCATACCTCTACAGCGCCTCTCTGTCTCTGCTGTTCACCACCAAGATCTTCACACTGGAGTTCTGTGGCCCTAACATCATCAGTCATTTCTACTGTGATGATGTCCCTTTGTTACCCATGCTCTGCTCCAATCCACAGGAAATACAATTGCTGATCATATTCTTTTCCACATTCAACTTGATCTCCTCCCTCCTGGTCGTCCTTTTATCCTACGTGCTGGTTCTCTTAGCCATGTGTCGGATGCACTCGGCCGAGGGCAGGAGGAAAGCCTTCTCCACGTGTGGCTCCCACCTGACGGTCGTGGTGGTCTTCTACGGGTCGCTTCTCTTCATGTACTTGCAGCCTGAGTCTGCACACTCGTTTGAGACTGACAAAATTGCCTCTGTGTTTTACACTTTAGTGATCCCCATGCTGAACCCTTTGATCTACAGCTTTAGGAACCAAGAGGTGAAAAATGCCTTCCACAGGGTCTTCAAGAAGCACTGCAAGCTTTTTAATTAATAAAAAATAATAAAATATGATACAGACGAGTATCATTTTATAACCTTTCCTTAGTTTTGCATGTATCCAAGATATCCATCATGGTATTGGGGAATGTGCATACATTGCAAGCTGGTCAATTCCTTTCAGGGCATTAGGACGCTCGTCATCTAAGAGTGTTTCTTTTCATTGCATCTTTTGTATTTGCGTTCCACTCCACTGTCTCTTCTGAGTGCTTAGAGCTGCAGTTCTGGTCTGTGTCCATCACCCTGGCTCCACCCTCGTCCCACCTCGGGGCCCCCGTGCACCTATGGTCACAACGCGGCCTCCCTCTGACCCACCTTGGCACCCAGCAGGTTGTTCTGTTTCCCCTTCTGCATGGGTTAGTTTTCTCTATCCCACATGAACGTGAACTCTGCGTGTCACACACTATTTTCCTTCCTGTGCTTTATTTCACTCAACGCAATGTCCTATAGTTCCATCCATGTTATCACAAACGGCACTAATTGCTTCTTTATTAAAGCCAAATAGTATTTCCATTTCTATTGTGAATTACTTTGTGTGCCTCAATATGTGGCACAGTGAAATATGTCGTAATGCACTGTATGTGTGCATGTGTGCACGCCACACCATTCATCCACCTTCTTCTGGCAGAGCTTTGCTCTGAGGTCTCGGCTACCACAAGTAGCACTGCAGTGAGCACGGGGTGAAGATACCTGTACAGGATGATGAATTCCTTTTTCAAAGGCATGAACCCTGGAAAGGGTTCGTAAGGCATGCTAGTGCATGTAGCGCCCTCTAGAGAGTGTGGCCCAGTTATTGCACCAATCTATACTCCCAATAGCAGGAAGAGAATTTCCTATAATGTATATGCTCACAAATACTTGTTTTCTCTTTTTTGCAATATCCACCTTTATATCCAAGAGACAAACCCACTTTGTTCAGGGTCTGTATTTGTAAACCAGTGCATTTGGTTGTCCTCTGCTTGATTGATAGTTTCTATTTTATGTATTCATTAGAGATACCACCTTGAAGGTGTATAAACTGCCCACCTGGGGCTGCAGAAGTAGCTCTGTGATCTAAAATGCCTGCCTAGCCAAGCAAAAGACCTGGGTTTGATCCCCAGTATCTCACGCTGTGCTGGCCTCGCCCCAGGGGCGCCAACCAGCTACAGGGTGGTGGCATATGCCAGGCCCGTAATCCCAGCACTGGAGAAGCTGACACAAGAGGATCACTGAGTCTGAGCTGCACAGTGAGATCCTGTACCCAATATATATATATAAAAGACTGTCCACGTGAACTGTGTTTGTAGGGTTCTTCCTGCTTGCATTTTACGGGAGTATTTAAGAAGAACTAGAATTAGTTGATGTCTGAATGTTTAATAGAATTCAGCTATGATGTCCTTTGGTCCTGGACTTACCTCTGTTAAGGGGTTTGTAATTCCTGCTTCAAACTCTTTCTTTGAAGTGTTCTGGTTCTATTGATCTACAAGTGATTTTTCTTTATAGGTGATATATTGCTAGTAATTTGCCGATATCTTCTTGATCATCCAGTCATTAACTTAGCCTTGCTCATAATAATCCTGCATAGTTCTTTTAATGAGGCATCAGTTACAATTCCAGCTTCATTTATGATTTCATTTAAGTATTCTCCCTTTTTCTTGCCCTAAGAGTTTTCAATTTTCTTTTCACGGTTTCAGTGTAAATTTTATTTCCTTAGTAGTGTTTTCTTTCCCTCTACTCAGAGGTGGAAGCTATGGGTTTCTCACTCAGCGGCATCCCGAGCTCTGCTTTCATCGCTGTTTAGATTTTTGTCTTTTTTGCTTCTCCATCAGGAACAATTCTTTTGGCGAGGGAACATACAGGACACTTCAGCTCCCTGGCGCTTCAGCCCTGTCTCACCCCTACAGTCCCTGATCACAGTTGTCCTCATGGACGGATGAGCGTAGAGTCAAATTCATTCAGAAATGTCTTAATGATTGTTAAATGTATTGATTGTTATTTTCACATCCACAAAACTCCGTGTTTTTCTCCAGTAAAAGTGTCTACAGTTTGCTGTAAAAACATCACTTCTCTTGCGCATGACTTTGCCTCCTCGCCAGCTTGTGAGCAGCCTCCTTCTGCCTGCCGTCGCCTGGGCTCAGCGGCTCCGGGCCTCCAGCACGCCGCCCTCACACACACGAAGCGCGCTGCACTGCGCTGCGGTGCTCTAGAGAGCTTTCAGCACTAGCGCGCATCACAGCGCAAGCACCTCGCCTCTCTGGACAAGGTGTCACTTCTCCACCGTGACAGTAAGTACCCATGATTACCGTGTCCCTCCACTAATGTCTGATTTACACGCACTGTCTCTAATTTGAATGCTTCTCAAAGCCAGATGTTCATCCAAAACAGAAATTGGGGGGGGGGAGTCAGATCAAGGTCCCCTATACTTTTTTTTTTTAATTTTTATTTATTTGAGAGAGAGAGAGAGAGAGAGAGAGAGAGAGAGAGAGAGAGAGGTGTGTGGCCAGCTCAGCCCACCAGGGGCGGGGCTGGCTGGCATGTGGTGCTGGGGGATTGAACCGCGGTCCCTGATGCTTTGCCAAGCTTGTTCTAAGTAGGTGCTTTAGACCACTGAGCCATCTCTCCAGCCCCACCCCTATACTTTGGAACAAAGATATTGAACGCAAAATAAGTCCTAAATATGTAGCAATAAGTCTGAGAACAGTGAGACCAGGGGAATCGGCCTTCTAGCCCTTGGAGCCCCTCGAACCATCTTCGCTTGCGTTCACAGAACAGAACAGGATTTTTAGACAGCTTGTACATGATTGGGAAGGACGCGGTTTACTTCAGATCATTCCCAACTAGGATTTATGCTTTCTATCATCCCAACAGTGTGTCAACTTGCACCCATAACTAGAGAGCCAGGTAAACTGTTAGGGAAAATAATGAAACAGAAGATTTCTGCATACCTGCAGTACTAGGAACAGCAGGTCGCTGTTTACTCTGCTCATGCAAGTTTAACTACTGGGCCAACTCTGGAGAAGAGAGTGCACGCCTCAGGTTTTGGCACGGTCTGGCCACAGCCTCATAGAGTTTCATGAAGTCAGTGAATGTAAAAACTGAGCAGATGCACATAGCTCTGGTCCAAGCCTGGCTCGGTGTTACTTGCATATGCCTGCACTCCAGGGACGTCCCTCCTCCGCAGCCCTCTCCGGACCCTTTCCAAGCAGAACCACCAGCACAGCACGTGACCTGCTTCTCGACTGGACACCACAGAGGGAGCTGCTGGCTCCTTGCTCATAGGTTTGCTGCACAAGACAGAGTCCCGGCTCCACCCAGAGAGGAGGATGCGGGAGAGGAGGATGCGGTGCCCTGTGGCGCAGCCCTGCCTGCATTTCTCACAGATGGGCCTAGAGATAGGCTAGCAGTGCCCGTGGCTGATGCAGACAGTCCCTTATCTCTGCCCCTCACACGGTCACCGTGTGATGGCCACAGCCCAGCACTTCCCCTTCTCAACTGGGCCCATTCGCTTCCTTTGTCCCCAAAGAGTCTGAGTCCTAAGTGAAGACGCAGCTGGCTTCGGCTCAGTGAGACGTTTCTCCTGTGTGGACACATGCTGCGTAGCTCAGGCAGGAAGACCCTGGGCTGGCTATCTGTCCAGCTAATGATAATGGAGAGAGATTAGTGTGTCAGAGACACTGCACAAGGCCTACGACTTCCTGATACTCACTGGGCGAGTTGGGTGAAATAACCCACAGGAAACAGGGGTGTGACACAGGGCTCTGGCGATGTGTGTGTGATTCAGCTAACCTGCGAGGTCCCTCACACAGAGGACTGGGAATCAGCATCCATGGAGCAGAGAGGGTGACAGCACCGTGTGCTCCCTGGGAGGATGAGAAGGTAAGAACTGCTGCCCCTCAGCCCAGGCTTAGTCTCCCTGAAGGTGACCAGCTGGGGACGTGGAGGCGTGGTCTGAGGCAAGGGCTGGGTAAAATGAGCTGCAGGAAAGCCAGGCATAGAAGTCACCTCGCCGGTCATCTGTGGCACCTGAGCCTTGTGGTCTTCTTCAGGATCCTAAGGGGCAGCTCCAAATCTTACTTGGGGTGCTGCTTGCTTCAGGTTCAGGGACGCTGTGTGCACACTGATGGGAGGAGGTGAACCCATCATTTGCAGGGACAGCATGGGAGACATGGACAGGAGAATAAAGGGAAAGCCACCCTGCTCTAAGCAAACAGGAAGGAGTTAAAATGGATCCAACCCCAGAGCTCACAATTCCCCTGTGTTGAGCTGATGACTCCAAGAGGGGAAGACACTGCAAAGTGGAGCTGCACTGAGCAGGGCTCTCCTTCCTCCCCTACAGCAGCGGCTGGACACCAGGGTCAGACGCAGCCCGAGGACTGAGCGAGAACATCCTGCCCCCAGACCAGCTGCAGAAGACTCTGCTGCCCTTCCTGAAGGGGCAGCCCCAGGCCCTCGGGGTGAGCAGGCCTAAGATGCCATCCAAGCCTGGGGGAGGAGGCTGAGGAGGCCAGACCCCTGGGGCTGCAGTGTGTCCCAGCCTTAATTAATCTTAGGACCTCAGGAAATGGGCATATGGAATGAAGCTATGAGCAATCAGAAGAACACTCACTCTCTTTATCTAAGGAGAGCATAGGAGGGCACATACTTTGGAAAACGAGTGACAGAGTCGTGTTTTAGACGAGGGAGAGATCTGAAGTAGGACAACCTTGGTGTGTAAACTTCTTGGAGTCTTTCTCCATTTTGTACTTTCAAAGGTGGCCAAAATAAGTGGGCTCAGGGACCGGGAGGTTTCCTTCCTCTTCAGAGCTGCAGCTCCTCAGAGGCCGTTCTTACCCTCAGGTGGCCCAGATTCTCATTGGGCTGGCCATTCTCGGCCTGGGGGTCTCAGTGGCGAATGTTATTTTGATGGATATGGGAATTCTATCTACTGTTGGAATACACTACCGCCTATGGGCACCGTTCTTTGTGAGTATCAGTAGTGGCTCCTGTGCCCCAAGCTCAGCTGTCAACAGGTATCTACTTTGCCTCCCCATACTCCCGGGGAAACCCATGCAATCCCCTCCAGGTCCTGAGTGGGGACTGGTTATTTGGGTGGATGTCACTGGCAGGAAACAGAAGGGACCTTGGGAACTTCCTCGGGACCAAGGCAAGGGCCGGTGCTGAGGGGCTTCTCTCTCTGATCAGTTCCTCATCTCTGGAGCGCTGTCCCTTGCTGCTGGAACGAAAACCACCAAGGGCCTGGTAAGTGTCTCCCAGCGGAGCTCCTAGGACTGCAGTGACAGAGGGCTAGCCGGGCACTTGGCGGTGGGACACGGACCCCACCGGCCACTCAGGGAAGTACTGCGTGGCTATTCTGATGCTTAGGACAGAGTACCTCTGTGACTGAGTGCTCTGTGAGGTTCCATGGGAAATGCGCTCTGCACAGGAGCCGGGGAGTCCATCCTGCCCCACCTGCTCCTGGTCCTCCTCCATTCTCAGAGCAGGGAATCCCCCCGAGATGGCCAGACTCAGCGAGACCGAGAGGAGTGACATTTTCTGACCACTCCAACACAGGAAAGTGTGAGATTGTTGATTCTTTGTATATATCCTTCCGCTCGATGCTTTTCAGATCATCGGCAGCCTGGTAACGAACATCTGCAGTTCTATTGTAGTCGGGGTTGGATTTTCTCTACTGCCTTCTGACATCGTATTTTGGACTATGTATTGGCCCATGTTTTTTCCAGATGACTACTCTCAATGCATTATTCTTCACATAGTAAGTATTTTTTCTTCCACTAATAAGAACTTGCAAATGGGTCTGCCAACTGCGATGGTCACAGTGAATTTGCACCATCCACTTCATTAGAAACACACCAATGTAGAAGGAGCTCCAGAAATTACAAGGCAGGGTACGTTGCTCCTTACTAGGAGCCTGAATGCGAGAGGAACTCTTGCAAACCCTCTTCCCCTCTGGAAGCGCTGTTGTGAGGTTGGTTAGTAGAAACATCTGCAAAAAAAGTTCTCCCAGCAGCACTGCCTTTGTGGATCTAACAACTTCCAGAAGGAGAACAGCGAAGTGGACGGGGGCAGCAGCTCTTGGTCTGCAGGGACCCTGAGTGCACAGCAGCCTTGGCTGGAAAGGGGGGCTCCTCCTGGTGCCGAGCGGCCTTGCTGAGTGAGGGAGACCTGCAGGGGCAGGACCAGGCCTGCTGTGTGGGGGACACCCGAGGATGCAGAGGCAGGGCATGCTGAAATCCTACAGGGACACGAGTTCTCCTCCCGGGGCCCCACCTCACCCTAGCTGAGGGCATGGAGACCACGAGCGTGAGGGTGAAGCCTCCTATCTGCTGGGCTCAGTAGTGAGTGTGAGCCTGCACAGAGCTCACTGCGCGTGCCAGGAGGAGAGCGCTGGAGTCAGAGTGTGCAGGACCGCATGCGAAACTCAGCTCCCTCCCCGCTCCCACACCTGTGCCCTCCACTGCCTGCCTGGGACTCAATGGGCAGTGACTGCCACCTCCCTAGGATGACACTTTGTGTCACTCTGCTTCTCTGCAGGGCTTTTTGGTTGCCGTGTTGATCCTCCTTGTGCTGGAAGCCTGCATTGCTTTGTCCCTCTGTGTATTTGGGTGCAAGGTGGCCTGTGCCGTCAACAAGGCAAGTGAAGGGGCAGCTCAGGGCTCTTCTCCCTCCTCTCTGTCCTACGAGTGTGTTCCCTTTTCCCACCTGGAGTAAATTGTGCAAATGCTGTGAGATGAATCCCCTTTCTGAGAAGGAAAGGAACAGGTGGAGCCAGCCAGGAGCTGTCCCGCCCTGCAGCGAGCTCTGTGCTCCTGGTCCCTGGAAACCCTCCCGGCACAGCAGGCTCCTCAGACAGCAGTGCTAGGCGAGGCTGGGAGCTGATCTCAGGGCATCTCTGTGGTGACAGAACGTGGCCAGTGACAGCCCCAAGGGAGCACCTAGCCTGGCACTCTTCCCTCCTGCTGACGTGACAGGGAGAACCTGCTGTTCTGCTTCTTCCCAGGTGATCGTCTACTTACCAAGTCATGCCCGCAGCCCCTCCACGGTGTCCCCTGAGCACGTCTACGACGAGTTGGAGTTTGCATAGAAGCTGCACACTCAGCATTCCTGTCAATTTTCCCTAATATTCTCCTGCTGGATTTTACCCTACGCAGTTCTGCACAGGGAATGTGACAACACGTGTCTGACATTCCAGTGTTTGCATCCTGGAGTCATCAAGTGTAAAGA
Organism: Octodon degus; assembly: GCF_000260255.1. NCBI lineage: Eukaryota > Metazoa > Chordata > Mammalia > Rodentia > Octodontidae > Octodon > Octodon degus. The sequence continues at coordinate 1,882,862 of NW_004524859.1, forward strand.
ACTCATCCTCTTTCACTGATGCTGGTTATTTGTTGGATTTCCACCATTGGAAACCTTCGAATATCAGAGAACCAAAGCATCATCTGGCAACACTGAGTCCCCAGATAGAGAGAGCAGGAAGGAGCTGTTACGTGAACTGGGCTGCGTCACCAGGCATCAGTGACAGACAGAAGGGAGGAAACACATTGGACCATCAGTCCATGCTCCATGCCCAGGTGTCCCTGCTATTCCTTGGTTTAGGCCTCTGCCTGGTGCAGCTCATGGGAGCCCTGGAAATACACCCTCAGTCAGTGTCAGCCAATATACAGTGTTTATGCTTGCTATTTTTCTATTATCTTTACATAAACAAGAAAACATTTAAAGTACAGTTAATTTGCCAGCTGTGAATGTGTGTGTGAGAGAGACAAAGAGAGAGAGAGAAGAGAGAGACAGAGAGAGAGAGAGAGACAGAGAGAGACAGTCATAGACAGACACACACAAACACATACACACACACACACACACACACACACACACAGAATGTGTACTTTGAGGACGCCTGGTCAGAGATGTGCAGCACAAGGAGGCTGTGAACATCCGTTGCCCATAGTTCAGTGGCCCAGGAACTCAGAAGCCGGAGCAGACATGGATCGGATCCTCCCCAGCAGCCCTCAGATGTGACCCCTTCGTTTTGCCCCATGGAGCCAGAATAGCACTGTGATACACAGAGCTCAGAGGCCATTCCGTTGCTTCCTGTCACTGTGTTTGTGAGAATTTGTAACAAATTCAGGAGGAAATGATTCTGCCATGCTGGCCCCACCCTCGGGGCACGCTGAGATGGCAAATGAGACTGGGCGTGGTGGTGCGGGCCTGTAATCCCAGCTCTTGGGAGGCTGTAAAGAGGAGGATCACAATGAGTCCGATCTAGTAGTGAGACCCTGAACACCCTGTAGACCAATCCATAAAGTTAAAAAAAGGGAAACGATTGTTGGTGATGTGAAAACTGTAATTTATAGTTCACTGTTATTCACAGTATGCATACAAAGGGTTTAAAATATAACCTAAGGAACGAGGTAGTACAAAATGTTGAAATATATCAAAACCAAGATGGATTAATTCAAAGCAATCGCATATCTTTAAAAGACAAATATTGGTACACGCTACCTACAACAGGAACAGATTTAATTAAATACCTAGTTAGTATCAGCACAGCATGCACCAAAGTTTTGATCAAAACCTAGTGCAAGACTGGGTGTGGTGGTGCACGCCTGTAATCCCAGCTCTGGGAGGCTGAAAACAGGAGGATCACTATGAGTCCAATCTAGTAGTGAGACCCTGAACACCCTGTAGACGCTTCCCTGAAAAAAAAAAAAAAAAAAAAAAACTAGTACAGATAACTTTTAAACCCGGGAGGGCTGGGACAGGGAGTAGCTGGCCCAACCGGACAAGTGCAGGTTTCTTTCCTGGCCTAGTGCACAAGCATAAAATCTGAGGCCCTGCCAGTAAGGAGTAGCAGAGCTGTTAAATTATTCCAGCAAACCTTTCCACAACCTCCGTTTACTTGTGTGACAGCCCCCAGGAAGTGCCAAGCTCCTGTCCTTTAAGCCGGTCTTTCACCTGCAGAGTGGCGGCCTGTCGCTTTCGTTAGTGCACACGAGCGGTGCAGCGCACGGGGATCTCGGCCCTGCGAGGAGCGTGCTGCCTGGGCGGCCCCGTGCCCTTCAGCCCAGCCTCCCCTCTCCCATCTCCTGACGCCCTCCGTGTGAACAAGTCCCATCTCCCTCCTTCCTCTGATCCATCTTTTGTTTCGTTCCTCACGTGCATTTTGGGCCTCTTCTGCAAGGGAAGCCGAGCCGCGAGGAGCTCTGCCACCATCCACACAGCTCTGCGTGGATCTTGGTAATGAGTCTCCGCTGCTTGGGGAAGACACCTAGAAGGGGAGGAGCTGGGTTCAGCGGAATTTCTAGTTGTAGTTTCTGAGCAGTCTCCACACTGATCTCTGTAGTGAGTCTAGTAGTTTATGTTCCCGCCCACAAGCATAGAAGTCCCTTCTCCCCAAGGGGTCTCCAGCGATTGTTACTGGCTGGCTTCCCGCTGAGCGCCACTGTCCCTGGGGTTGCTGAAGGGGCTGCAGGCACGTGAGGTCCATCCTGGAGACTCCGCAGTGTTATTCTGCTGCTCTGAGCTTTGGCAAGGCTCCTCCGTGCCCTCCCCCTGGGCAGTCATGGAGGAAGCTCCAGCCGCCTCCCTTGTAAGGTGTCCTTTACCTCTCTGCAGGAGCAAGCTGGCAGACCGGCCAGCCAGGGCATCTCGTCTGTCTTCCGAACTACAGGGAGAAGCACAGACCTCTCCAATTCCACCCACTCTCCTTGCAAAACCGTGGCAGACAGACCTGAGGGGGCTGTGTGTCCATGAATTCAGGCAGGAGCCGGGACTCGCTGTGCTTCTGTGATTACAGCCAGGAAGGTGGCAGACCCCGCCCACCGCATCTCTTTGCCTCCCTTGCTAGAACAAAGGGGGCAACGGTTTCCATAGGGTGCCCTATGCACCACGGAGACCTGTGGCAGCCTTAGGAACTCAGAACCTCCCGTGCACAGCCCACAGAGACCTCCCGTCAGCACAGAGAAGCGAAATGGAATCGGCATCCTGCACTCACAGCGGACTGCGCTCCGCCCACAGCAGCGCAAAAGTGGAAGTGCATCTTCCCAGGGCGTGGTTCCTAAGGAAGCGCCCTTAGCTCGCCCTTCTGATCCTTCGGTACAGGCAGATGGAGACTGCTTATTACTTCATAGTGTTCATCTGGGTGCACGGGTTTCATGTAGTAAACTGGGAGCCGGGCCATCTCTGTGGCAGAGCAGGCTAGGGAGTGGGGTGAGAGGGACCCCAGGCACAGGCGAGGAGGGACAGTTAACACACAAAGAGCTGCCAGGCTTTGTTATCCCTAGGCAAAGAGTTCCAAACAGTATGGAAAATTTGCCACTCAGAAGAAAAGTAGATCTGTGTTCTCTCCTGAACCGTTATGTGGCTCAGGCCCTGTCCTCAATCCGCATTACTCTGTGTCATCGATTGTCTCTGGGTCCGAGAGAAGGTGGACACAAAGCACCCCACCTTGGCCTTATTCCTGCACAAGGGCAGGGCAGTTTTGGCAAAGCTCTGCAAGAGGCTGTTAGGTCCATCCCTAGAGCCTTTGCTGCCCTCTGCTGGACAAGTGGAAGACGTACACCAACCGCCTTTGCTGCGAGGCCTGTACCTCCTGTGAGTCCCCTTGCACACGGGTGTGTGAGTGCTGTGTATACGTGCAGGTGTTTGTGTATATAAGTGCGCACACACAACTGTCATAAACCAGATGGGCGCTTGGTGTTATGTAAGAAAGGCAGACTTAAGATGAAAACGTTCCTCCAGGTATTATTAATTCCTTCTGTGCCTGTGAGCTGTCGCAGCCAGCCACTGGGGCTGGCTCCAGCTGGGGCCTGCAGGGCTTGGCCCTGGAAGGAGGGAGGAGGAAGGTGGGGCTGTGGAGGAGCCGCAGCCACGAGCTTTGGGTTGGGGTGGGGCAGCTTTACACTCAGGAAGAGAAGGGCACCCCAGGCCGGGAGCTGAATCCACGGCGTCGGGCGACGCTCTGAGCGCGGGCCGGCCCCATCTGCTCCCACGGAGCCCTGTGGGTGTGAAGCAGCCCCATCCCGGGCAGAGCGAGACGCGGGGAAGTGAAGGGGGCAACACGAGGGCTCGGGGACATGAAGGGAGTTGGCTGTGGTCAGTCCCGTGTGCTCTGGGGACCTAAGTGGGGAAGCCTCAAAGGGCAGGTGCGTGTGCAGGGGTCTGCATGTGCGCTTCTGGGTCTACTACGCACGGCAGACCCGAGTTCCGGGACGAGGGAGGGGAGCGGGGGAGTGGATGTAAGGAGGAGCTCTGCCCATGCCCAGGGAGGTGGCCCGTGCCCGGTGACAGAGCGCCGAGGCCGGCAGCCTCCCTGCCTGCGCTCCTGAGGGCTGCAGTGGACGCAGACGCAGGCCGGCAGACCCCATCTCCAGCGAGTGAGAGCAGAGGCGTGCTGCGCCCCTGGCCCTCGGGGCGGGCTTCAGTCTCCCAGGTCAGCAGCAAGGCCATCCAGTGCTCACCCAGGACGGGACCCGCAGCGTCATCCCCTGGGCCTGCGTGAGTTGTGAGTCGGAGACCGCGCTCTGCTCCTCGCGACAGAAGCCAGTGCAGCGCCCGAGGTGGGCGGAGGGTCGGAAGCCGGTTGTGCCTGCGTGTCCGCAGCCGGGCGCTCCGCGTGTCCTCACGAATATCAGCTGCGGCCACTCTCACCGCGGTCAGCAGGCGTCGGCTGCTCGCTTGCTCCCGCAGTCTGTAGCTGCAAGCGTTTTTCCCAAGCCGGAAGTGTTTCTCCCCAGCCTGCTCCGTGGTTTGCAGCGCCTAAGCTTTAAGGTTTTCGCGCATGTAAGAATCTCGGCCTGGAAGGCGCGCTCCGTGCCGTGGGAAGGGCTGGACACGGCCTCGCGGTGAAGGGAGTACTCACCGCCGCAGCAGAAAGAAGCTCAAGCCCCGCTACATTTATAGACCTCTGAGCGATCCATTAAAGACTAAAACCCTAGAGTGAACATGTTTTGTTCCTATTGACCCAGAAATGCGAATTACTCTAATTCACTTAACTTGGAACCTAAACAACAACTATGAGGAAATCTGCACATTTTTCTTAAATTAAGGGGCACAACTGGGGGTTTGACATGAGCTGGCAGAGCTCGGGGTGTCAGCTGGTTCACAACGTACTCACGGTGTCCTCGACTTTCCACTCACTATTGGGACTGTCCAAAGCTGGCAGCTGGTTGTAGGTCTGAGAGCAGGGCGAGGCCGCGGTGCCTGAAGCAGTGAGGCCACCTCGGTCGTGAGAACTGCGTCCTGCCTGGACAAATCAGCCTTCGGCCGCTGGCACCCTGGCGTTTGTGACAGTAACGCTGCAAAGGCAGCAGTAAGCGCCCCTACTGTTGTTTGGGTCCTTGGCCCATAAGGCAAAGAGGCTCCACCCCCTCTTGTCTCTTTTCTCTCTCTGTTTTTAAATTTCTTTTCTTTGCTCTTTGTTTTTATTTATTTAATTGGCACAGGGTCTTGCTATGCTGTTCAGACTCCTAGTGAACCTCCTGTCTCAGCCTCCCCAGCACTGGGATTATAGGGGTGCGGCACCATGCCCGGTATTGAGGCAGCACAGCAAGCGACACTGGGGATCAAACACGGGTCCTCACGCTTGCCGGGTAGGCATTTAGACCGCCGAGCTATCCACCCAGCCTCTTGTCTCTCTCTCCCTCTTCCTGCCCCAGTGTCTCCCTGGGGTGCGCCAACGAGTCATCAGTGCACACTCCCTGGCTTGATGTCTTTATGTGAGATTAGTGTCACTGGTCAGAGGCTAGTGACTGAGATGGACACACTCTAAGCAAGCCACGTGTTACTGCTGACGAGGTGGCCTGACTTATCAGGGCGTGATGACAAAAGTTAAATAGGCATATTTATAAGTGAATACAGTATATGGAAAATGTGACTATCTATTGAATATCTTATACATAAATTTGAAATAATAGATAAAGTAGAGTTAACTGTGGTTATTAAATACTATAAATATGAACTAATGACAGTGAAAAGTTCGATAAGAGAGAGAGGGCATATTTATTATTTATTGGTTTCTTTGTTTATTTGCTTGGAAACCCAGGGAGTAAACAGAATGAAGTCCAGAAGCTTTGAGGAGGGACACGTCATGCAAATCGATGTCCCACATGGACTCTTGGAGAACCACGGAAAGTTCTGTCACCGGGTGCCACCTGGAGCACGGAACCCAGAGGCCTGGGGTGTCAGGCCTGCATCCCGCACACCCCAGCGTGTGCAGAGCATGGCTTGGCCTCAGATTCAGACAAGGCAGCTTCCTCATGTGGACACGGGAGCCGGCCCCCCAGCAGGCCTGGGAGGCGCTGACGCCGCACCTGCCATGGCTCAGTGCATTCGATGTCCCGGTCTCCTGGCGGTCCCTCTGTGGCCTCCAAGCCCAGGATCATCCCCGAATTGTGGCAGGTGAGCCCAG
>NW_004524859.1:1889465-1890253 GCF_000260255.1 Octodon degus
TCTTGTGGCGCGGCCTGCGTCACCGCCTGCCTCCCCCGCACTTGGCCCTCAAAGGTTCCTGGTGGCAACACTGCCTCCTGGGGACCAACCCTGAGGATGTAGGCTGTGGGGACAGTCTGACTCCGAGCTCTAGCATCAGGGCTTAGGAGCAGCATGGCTGTCTTCCGATGACTGTGCTGTCCTCCGCGTTGCAGGCCCAGTGAGCGGCCTGTGTCTCCCCATCTTCCCCAACACCAGATGCCGTCCAAGTCCGGGTGTCGCCAAGCTCCCTGGTGGGTGCTGGTATCCCCTGCCTCTGGTCTGTGTTTCCTGAGCCACTGGCTGTGCAGAGCCGTCTCCCACGCTTCCTGGCCATCACGCCATCGTCCGCGGTAGGACATCTGCTTGTGTCGTTGTCTCAGTCGTTACCGGGTTATTTGTGATGCTGCTGTCAAGCTATACGTGCCCATCACGGACTTTGATCGGCATTGCCTTGTCACAGATGTCTTCTGACTGCACCTCTTCTCAGGGAGTGACTTGCCTTTCCATGTCCTGACAGCATCATTTTATATAGCAAAGGACTGTGATATTCCCAAAGTTCGGTTTATCCTGGGTCAGGACTTTAATGCTACACTGAAAAAGCAGCCATTACTAAACCCCAGGTGGCCTGGAGTAGCACCCAGCTTACTTTTCAGGGATGTTGTCGTTTTGAATTTTACAATGAGTTATCTGATTCATGAGTACAGTTAAGCAGAGAAGCTCTGTGTCTCAATCCAGGTGTTGCTTGCGGACACCCGCTTGCTGCAGCG
>NW_004524859.1:1905525-1906511 GCF_000260255.1 Octodon degus
GAGGATACATAGATGAACGTATGACCTTTAGCAGCATCCACAGGCAAATATACATGACTCCTGACATGACTTGGATCACCTACAGAAGAGACTGTTTGTGAGATACAGCGTTGAACATTTCTCAGAAAAATTCTTTTGAGGAGGTTCTAAATAAATAGCACCCTCTTACTAGGGAGTTCTGTAAGATAGATGCCCAGATGATGGTCAGCACCACCACATGCAGAACACCTAGACAGCCTGGGCAAGCGGTGTATCTGGCCTCTTTATTTAAAAGCCCATAGCAGGCCATCAGATAGCTCAGCGGATGAAAGCACCTGCTTAGGCAGATGCAGGTACCAGGGTTCAATTCCCAGCATGCCGCGCAGGCCCTGCCCTTGAGGGAAGCTCAGACGGGTGACTGAGCGTGTAATGCCAGTGCTTGGGAGGCTGCAGGAGCATCACTACAAGTCTGATCTGTACACCAAGACCCTGTAGACCCTGTACTAAAAACATGAAAAAAGCCCACAGTGTCTTATAGGGCTTTCCATGGCCGTGTGATACTAGAGCAACAACAACAACAACAAAAACTTTTGGGAAAACGGTGCCAGCTCAGCTTTAACTGGGCTCTAAGGTGCTCACCCCAAGCATGATGGGCTCTCCCTTGGCGAACTTCTGCATGGGGCTCAGCGCATCCTGAGGGAAGGTGGGCAGCTCAAGGTGGCCCGGGGGAGCAGCTGAGCTCCGGCCCTGCAGCGCCATGGCCAGGTCTCTGCTGCTGCTGCTGCTGCTGCTGCTGCTCTTCATGGCCTGTGCGGGCTCCCGGGGCTGAAGATGCGCCGGTGTGGGCACCTGGATGACAGGAAGACTCCTTTGCAGGTGCCCACTAAACGCCATCCACGATAGGGCGAACGACCATGGAATGTTCACAGGAGGAAGCCAGGAATCAGCGAATGCTGGCCACAGATCTCAGCGCTTCTGCCCAGCGACGTGATGTAGAGTGCTCAGAT
>NW_004524859.1:1908073-1909302 GCF_000260255.1 Octodon degus
TGAGCTGTCTCCCCGGCCCATTACCCATTACTAGTGTTCCTAATTGTAGTTCTGCAAATACAAAACTATAACCACCTTAAGCATATAATCTCTTGGGTAAGAATTTCAGTAGGTGCTAAGAGTATAACAGCACCAAAGCTCTACACCAAAGGTCAGAGGACAGTGCTTTACAAAATGACAGAGAGAAGAAGCAAAATGCAGTTTCAGGCCCTGAGCTCACCCAGAAAAAATGCAGGAGACAATAATACAGAGAAAACTGGGAGTCACACAGCTGAAATCTCTGAACTAACAGCATCTGAAGTAAAGAAACAACTGCAGAAACATAGAGGAAATCAGACCAGAAATAATCTCTGAAGTAAAAAAAAGAAAGGGTAACTATAATGAAAGAATTAATAACTGCTTCTAAGGAAGGCTGATAAAAAAGAGAGGAGAATAGAAAAACGATGGAATCCTTGACTGAGCAGTATAGGAAAGAAACTATTGAGTGCTTGAGACAGATGCAAAGTGATATGCAGGAAGTGAAATCCTCAATCACAAGCTGGCAAAGACATTTGAATGAAAGTGAAAATACACTCTCAGACCTTGAAGACACCATTGCAGCTAGTGCAAAAGTAAGAGAGCAAACTGGGCAGGCAATGGCCGCGACTCCTTCATATGGCTCACCCTGACAGAAGATCTACAGACTGCTGTGCACGGATTCAGGGCAAATCCTGAGGGGGTTCAACTGACTTTGTCAGACACAAAAGTTACATTGTTTGTTATATAGGTCTTGCTTAATCTTGGTCTTAACCACCCAGCAGAAAAGTATAAACAGGAGGTATAAAACACAAAGCCATATTACTATGCTGAGCTGTAAAAGGCTCAGGTTAACAACTTCTGACACCGTCAGACGTGCAGAAGACCCACTACTATTATGGACTACTGGACTATATTGGATTATTTTGCTGAATTCACACATCTACAGTATTTGAATGACAATGGAATACCCATCTCTGACAAAATTAAACAAAAAGGGGAATATAAATGAAGGACCATTTTGTATCTGTATATAAAAATTAGTTAGGTTAGATATACAGCTACTTTCTCTTGGTTCAATGAGGAAAGATTTGTACTAATAGTGTTTAGACAAGACATCATGTCTAAATCTTGTACTATGAATAACCACTATGAAGACAACAATATGCAATGTACTAATTTTTGTAACTGTCCTACTAACCTGTTTTGAAATT
>NW_004524859.1:1910352-1914368 GCF_000260255.1 Octodon degus
CAGTGTGTAGGAGGAGTCAGTGGTGTGGAACAGAAGAAGCTGTTCAAGGTCCAGAGGGAGCTGAGTGCAGATTCAGGAGCAATCCTGGCTAGCCCGTCCAAGGGCACCACAGCAACTGGGAGAGCTCCACAGAGACCACCGGACCACTTCCTAAGGATTGATGCTAAGCCAGACAGAGAGCCATGGCTCATCCTGCATAAATCAAGGAGGCAGGACCGTGGAGCAGACCCAGGAGCAAGGGCCTCCCACACATGCAGGGTGCTTCAGAAGCACGGACATCTCCTAGGGAGACCTCAGTATGAGTGAGAAGCTACCTACTATAAGAAATTTGTAGTCATCAAGCCAGAAAAAAAAATGTAGAGAATGACGAGGCACAGAGGCAAATCCCAGCCACAGACCTCCAGCCTACACAGCACAAGTACACGGGAAAGTGAGGTAGAAGAACATGGAGACTCCCACCCAAAATTTCTGAAAGGATAGCAGGAGAACCTCAGAACCAGGTGGATGAGACTATGGAGGGAAGAAGACCAGTAGTCAAGGCAAAAAATAAATGACCATGACAAAGGAAAAACTCAGAAATTTTAGAATAGACATAGATTAAAAAGTACAGGAGCACGGCCAGTGATGGAAATCACAAAGCCTCATCATAGAGAAAAAAGTAAGTCACTGAAACAGATTCGAATTCACATCCAGGAAATAAAATTACAATCAAAGTTTACTAAACCACATGAGCCAATGTACAGTCAGAATCTGAACTCTAGAAGGCAGGACTGCAGCTAGCAATCACAAGAAGAAACATCTCTTAAAAATACCAAGGGACCAAGAAAAAACCCATAGCTGTAAATTGATGCAGATAAGAAGAACATAGGCTTGACTGGAGCCAATAAAACAGCAGGAGACAGTACAAGTGATTTTCTCAGCCTCTCTCTCTCTCTCTCTCTCTCTCTCTCTCTCTCTCTCTTTCTCTCTCTGGTGGAACTGGGGATTGAACTCATACTCTTGTGCTTGCCAGGGAAGCGCTTATTCTACTGAGCCATCTTCCCAGCCCCACGAGTGATTTTATAACCACTGTTCACAGAGACAGTGGCAGAAAAACTCCCAAATATGGAAAAAAGAATTTGATATTCACATAAATCAGACATATAGAACTCAAGGTAGTCATGATAGAAAGTACACCAAGGCATATAATAACCAATACTCTATCATGGAATATTAAGAGCTGCTAGAGAAAGGAAACAATTCACTTCTAAAGGAAAGCCTGTCAGAATTACAGCACACTTCTCAACACAACACCTTCAGTCTAGGTGACTCTTAGTGCTACAGTCCAAGACCAGAAAGAAAAGAGATTGATGGACCCTGCAAAACCGTCTTTGAGAATCAATGGAGAAGAAGACACTTCTGTAACAGAGGACATCTAAAGCGATTTATGACCACCACACCGTGCTACCATATGTTCTGAGAGATACTCTAGGGAAGACAGCAATGTGCACACATTCACTACACCAATCTAAAGGAGCCAGTAGGCAGGGCGAACAATTATCGGAAGGAAAAGACCAAGATCCAGCAGCATGAAGTGGTATGAGAAGGGTACGTCAATACGCATCAGTATAAACATCAACGTAAATAGATTGAGTTCACTCAGGGAAGAAATAAACTGGCAGAACAGATTAAAAGACGAGACTTGACAATAGTCTGCATACAAGAAACACATTTAAGTCAACAAGAAATTGAGAGACTGGAAAAATCAAAGGATGGAAAACATTTCATGTGAGAAGAGCCCAGAAAAAAACAGAGGCAGCTATTCTATTTGCAAACAATGTGAACTTCAATCCAGGTGGACAAAAAGAGGTGAAGAGGGTCACTGCATACTTGTTAAGGGAAAACTCCAAGAAGAAAAGATAGCAACATAAACATATGTGAATCAAATACCAAAGCACCCAAATACATAAAGCAAGTTTTTATTTGAACGAAAAACAACACGCCAACTGTTAACAGACATAAACAATCAAATACGCCCTAATGCAATTGTAATGGGACAACTTAACACCTCACTGTCACACATGCATAGATCAAATAGAGCAAAAAATCAACAAAGAAATATCAGAACTAAATCAAACGTGTGAACTAATGGATCAAGTAGATTTCTGCTGAGTGCTCTACTCTACAACTTCAAAATACACATTCTTCTCTGTTGCATGTGGCACGTTATCCAAAATAGACCACAGGCCAGCCCATGGAGAATGCTTAAGTAAGTGCAAAGGAATTGAAATTAACACATGCATATTATCTGACTGTAGTGTAATGGAGTAGGAAATCCACGGCAAAAGATGCCACAGAAATTCCATAAACATTTGAAAATTGACAAACTACTGAACAACACATGGTTCGCAGATGAAATTAAAGAAAAAATTAAACAGTTTCCACAAGTAAATGATCATGCCGATACAACATACTTTGCCTCATGGGACACAGTGAAACTGTCCTAACAGAGAAATTTATAGCAGGGAATACTCCTATCAGGAGCACAGAATGAGCACATATTACCAACTACTGTTCCATATCAAACTTGTAGTAAAAGAAGAACAAGTGAAGCCCAAAGATCCTAAGAGAGAGGAAACCTTAAATCCCAGAGCAGAAATTAATGCAACTGAGACTAGGAAGCCATGAACCAAAGAATTAGCTCTTTGTAAGACTCAACAAAATGGATAAAGCCCTCACCAAACTTCTAAGAAAAAGAATGAGGAGACTCAAATTCATGCAACTATGAGTGAGAAGGGGTAAAGCAGAATCCTTGGCAAACTAGAAGGTCATAAATATCTCCTTCAAGAACCTTTACTCTAACAAAATGGAAGCCACAAATGAAACGGAAAGATTCCCAGGAACATATGAACTATCAAAGCTAAAAAGAAGATATAAAACTCCTAAATAATGCCATGTCAGTCCCTGAACTAGAAGATGTAATTAAAAGCCAACAAGGAAAAGGCCAGGTCCTGCTGGGTGCTCAGCTGAGAGAAAGGCATTTAGCACGATACTGGCTGATGGTGCATTTCTCTCTAAACTTCCTTGCGCAACAAATTTCAGAGAGGAACCGATATTATTATTTCTGAAATTGTACAATGAAATTGAAAGAGAAGCAATCCTCCCAGACTCATTCCTGGAAGCAAGTATTAATCTGATTTCCAAAACCAGAGAAAGAGCCAATCAGAAAAGAGAACCAGAGACCAATCATTCTAGTGAATCTAGGTGCAAAAATCCTCAGTAAGATTTGGGCAAATAACATGCTGCAGATCAGCAAGAACGTTCTACACCGTGACCAAGTAGGACTCTTTGCAGAGATGCAGGATGGTTCACCATTCATAAATTAATAAATGTAATGCTGTCATCCAGCAGCGTAATAAATGGTCAAAAATTGAAAGTTTCTCTCAGAAAACAGGAGAGCCACAAGGATGCGCGCCATGACCACCACTCCTCCTCAGTGCAGCTCTAGGAACATAGGCCAGATGAACTAGAGGAGAGAAACATAGAAGGAATAGAGCCAGAAAAGGCCGAAGGTAAATTATCGTTATTTACAGATGGCATGATACCCTCTGCAGAAAATAAAAAAGCTCTACTAGAAGACTTCAAGATTTAGTAACAAGATTCAATCATGTAGCTGGATAAAAATCCAACACTCAAAAACTAATAGCATATAAATGAGAAACTCAAAGAGAGAAAAATTTGAAAAACAACACTTACATTAACAGAAATGAATACTTCCAAATGAAGCTGACAAAGGAAGCAACAGAGCTCTATTTTTAAAACTGCAGTGTTCTGAGAAAGGAAACTGAAGCACATATCATAAAACAGAAAGACATCCATTGTTTTTTGGTAGAAAGAACCAACATAGTGAAAATAATCATACTTCCAAAATCCCTCTGTATAGTTAATGCATTCTCAATGAAAATCCCAGAAGTGTACCTCATGGAACTAGAGACATCATCCCTACGATTTGTCTGGAACCAGAGGAGACCTAGTGG
>NW_004524859.1:1915488-1916829 GCF_000260255.1 Octodon degus
GAGCTAAAGTCCAAATGGATCAAAGATCTAAATATGAAGTAATATGCTAGAAGATACAAGACGGGAAAAGACGTTATGGCCAAAACCTTCACTGTACAGAAGTTACCACAACGAATCAACACCCGGCATTTCATCTTATGTAAAAGCTTTTGCACATCAAAAGAAACACCAACAAAGTGAAAAGACATTGCACAGGTGGGAGAAATTTTTACAGGCTGTTCTTCCGAAAAAGGACCAATATCTAGAATTTATAAAGAGCTGAAATAATCCCACACTCCCTATTGAAAGACCAAATCCAAAATGGCAAATAAATACATGAGAACATGGTCAACATCACGGGTCACATGAAAAATGTAAATTAAAACAATGCTGAGTTTGAATCTCAGCTCAGGAAAAAATGGCTATTAAGAAAGTTGCTAATAACAAACGCTGGTGGGGGTGTGCTGAAAAAGAAGCCTTCTTCAGTGCTGATGGGGTGCAGGCTGGAGCAGCCTCTGTGGACGGCAGTGCTGGTGGGCCTCAGAAGCCCAGGGCTCGGGGCTCCACTTGCCCAGACTTGCCCTTTCTGGGAATCTTTGCAGAAGATTTGAAAGCATCCTAAGCAGAGATAGACGGGCCTCACGTTATGGCAGCACGGTTTCTAATCGCTAAATCTTGGAAGTAACGCAAAGGATGCATAGGTCGAGAAGATGTGCTTGTAAGAATATGTATCATGAATTATCATTCAGCCTCAAAGAAGGATAAAACTCCGATGTTTGTGGCTAAATGGGCCGACCTTGACACCAGGAGCAGAAGCGGAATAAATGTGGTACACCTGTGAAAATACCACGCTACGTCTCTGGCGTGAGAAATTCAACTAGAATTTTGCTAAGTCTTCTACCACTTCAAGAGTTTGTAACTTTGCACCCCCAACCAGAAAGCAAGGTAAATGCTTTTTAAATTACGCCTTGTCAAGCGATGACCTCAAACAGCGCTAGAAACAGCAGCTGCTCACCCCGTTCGTGAAGTTTTGTCTCCTGGGCCAACTGCAGAGAGCACTATGCCAGCCTCAGGATCTGGCGGGCTCTGGTCACGGCCTGTCTGAGGTTCAGGAAAACCCATGAATGTAAAAGGAGTGCAGATGCACAGAGCTGTGTCCCCAAAGGTCATTCCCTGTTACCTGCAAATGCGCTCACTGCAGGGACATCATTCCTCCGCAGCGCACTCGGGACCCTTTCCACGCAGAGCAGCACAGCACGCGATCTGCTCCTCGAGGGGACGCCACAGGGGGAGCTGCTGGCTCCTTGCTGGTAGGTTTGCTGCACAAGACAGAGCCCCGGCTCCACCCAGAGAGGAGGATGC
>NW_004524859.1:1920974-1924824 GCF_000260255.1 Octodon degus
GATTCTCAGGATCATTGCCTTGCCCATCTTCTACATATAACTGTATGGTTTGCCACTGTCATGTTTCCTAGCTCTTCTCCTTTCCATCTCTTAATAATTTAGTCCTCAAGTTCTTGCTTTCCTTTTACCCATTTGTAGTTTAGAAGGTGATTAAAATAAAACATTTAATGGATTGGGGAATTCCTTTGCTTTTCAAAGCTATATCTCCTCAGAACAAGTTCTTACCTTCCAGGTGGCTGAGATTCTCATTGGTTTGATGATTCTGGGCCTTGAGGCTTCAGTGGTGCCTTTTATTTTCATTGATATGAGGTTTTCCTTTACGATTGGAATTCATTACCACCTATGGACACCATTTCTTGTGAGTATCAATAATGGTTCCTCTATCTCAACCTCAGCTGTCTGCAGATTCACCATCATCACTTAGAAGGAAACTGGTGCCCTCTTCTCCAGGTCCTGGGTGGGGACCAACAAACTGGGTGGATGACCTTGGTAGGAAAGCAAAGGGACCTGGGGAACAGCATAAGAGTTGAGGCAAAGGGCCAATGAAATAGTTCAGTGGATTAAGCGCCTGCTCTGACAAGTGCAAGGACCAGGGTTTGATCCCCGATCCTGCATGTAATACCTGCCCTACCCGTGGGGCATACTGAGCCCCTGATCAAGTCTGGGCATGTAGGTGCAAGCCTTCCATCCCAGTGCTGGCGAGGCTGGAAATAGGAGGATCACTACATGTCCGATCTGTGTAGTGAGACCCTGTACCAAATACATGCATGGAAAAAGAAAAAGAAAGAAAGAAAAAGAAAAAGAACCAAGGCAAGGGCAGGGTCTGAGTGGCTTCTCTCTTTGATCAGTTCCTCAGCTCTGGAGTGCTGTTTATTGCTGCTGGGACGAAAACCACCAAGGGCCTGGTAAGCATCCTCCGCAGAGGTTCTGTGGTATTCCGTGGGAAACGTGCTCCTGCACAGGAGCGGGGCAGTCCATCCTGCCCCCACCTGCTCCTGGACCTCCTCCATCCTCAGAGCCGGGAGTCCCCTTTGGAGAGGGCCAGACTCAGCGAGGCCGAGATGAGTGACATTTTCTGACCACTCCAACACAGGAAAGCGTGAGACTGTAGATTCTTCACAATCCTCTCTCACCTGCTTTTCAGATCATCGGAAGCCTGGTAATGAACACCTGCAGTTCTGTGGTAGCCGTGGCTGGAGTTTGTCTGCTACCTTTGGACATTGGGTTCTGGGTTCCATATTGGTCAAGGTCATGTACCAGTCACTACTTGGGATGCGTTATTCTTGTCAGAGTAAGTATTTCTTCTTCCAGTAAGAAAAACTGGGTTTACTAATTGTGATGGTCACTGTCAGTTCAGACCGTGAACATCAGTAGGAGCGCTCGGACACTGAAGGCTCTCAGCAATTGCAGGGCACTTTGCCCCTTGCTAGGAGCACGGACCTGAGAGTTACCCTTGCAAACCCTCTTCCCCTCTGAGAGCGCTGTTGGGAGGTTGGTTAGCAGAAACATCCATGAAAGCAAAGTTCTCCCAGAAGCACTGCTTTTGTGAATCTGATGACTTCCAGAAGAGGAACAGCGAAATGGACAGGGGCAGGAGCTCTTGGTCTGCAGGGACCCTGAGTGCACAGCAGCCCTGGCTGGAAGGGGGGCTCCTCCTGGTGCTGAGCGGCCTTGCTGAGTGAGGGAGACCTGCAGGAGCAGGACAAGGCCTACTGTGTGGGGGACACCCGAGGATGCAGAGGCAGGGCATGCTGAAGTCCTACAGGGACACGAGTTCTCCTCCCGGGGCCCCACCTCACCCTAGCTGAGGGCATGGAGACCACGAGCGGGAGGGTGAAGCTTCCTATCTGCTGGGCTCAGTAGTGAGTATGAGCCTGCACAGAGCTCACTGCACGTGTCAGGAGGAGAGCGCTGGAGTCAGAGTGTGCAGGACCGCATGCGAAACTCAGCTCCCTCCCCGCTCCCACACCTGTGCCCTCCACTGCCTGCCTGGGACTCAATGGGCAGTGACTGCCACCTCCCTAGGATGACACTTTGTGTCACTCTGCTTCTCTGCAGGGCTTTTTGGTTGCCGTGTTGATCCTCCTTGTGCTGGAAGCCTGCACTGCTTTGTCTCTCTGTGTATTTGGGTGCAAGGTGGCCTGTGCCGTCAACAAGGCAAGTGAAGGGGCAGCTCAGGGCTCTTCTCCCTCCTCTCTGTCCTACAACTGTGTTCCCTTTTCCCACCTGGAGTAAATTGTGCAAGTGCTGTGAGATGAATCCCCTTTCTGAGAAGGAAAGGAACAGGTGGAGCCAGCCAGGAGCTGTCCCGCCCTGCAGCGAGCTCTGTGTTCCTGGTCCCTGGAAACCCTCCCGGCACAGCAGGCTCCTCAGACAGCAGTGCTAGGCGAGGCTGGGAGCTGATCTCGGGGCATCTCTGTGGAGACAGAACGTGGCCAGTGACAGCCCTGAGGGAGCACCCAGCCTGGCACTCTTCCCTCCTGCTGACGTGACAGGGAGAACCTGCTGTTCTGCTTCTTCCCAGGTGATCGTCTACTTACCAAGTGGTGCCCGCAGCCCCTCCATGGTGTTCCCTGAGCACGTCTATGATGAGCTGGAGCTTCCATAGGGGCTGTACACTCAGTATTCCTGTCAAACCATCCTACAAGTTTCCTCCTGGATTTGGCCCCACACAGTTCTACACACGGAATTTGTGCCAACATGTGTCTAATAGTCCCAGGATTTGCATCCTAGGAGTCCTGGCGTCATCAAGTGAGAACCTCCTCCTCCCTCACTGATGCTGATCATCCACTGCATCCCCCACCAGCCTAACCCTGGACCATTCAGAGAACCAGAGCACCACCTGGCGTTACCAAGTCCCCAGATACAGAGAAGAGGAAGGAGCTGTGTTGTGAATTGCTCTGTGGTACTGTTGCTGGGCCCGCAGGCACTGGTCACAGAAGGGAGAAAACGCCTCAGCAATTATTCCACGCCCAACACCAGGTGTCTCTGCTGTCCTCTAGCTTAGGCCTCTGCCTGGTGTCCAGCACAGGCCAGCACTGGCAATACACCCTCAGTCAGTGTCAGCCAACACTTAGCGCTTCTGTCTCCTGTTGTCTTTACATAAACAAAAAGACAAAGTAGTGATAATCTGCCAGCTCTGAATGTGTGTGTGTGAAGGAGACAGAGAGTGAGACCTCGAGAGTGCACTGTGGGACGCCTGGCCAGCGTCCCGTAGTGCAGGGCAGCTGTGGGTGTCCTCTGCCTGCAGTGCGGGCCTAGCAGCACCAATGCTGGAGCAGATGTGGACCGGACCCTCCTTCCAGGCCACAGGAGGACAAGGCCCCATGGGCACCGTGGCCTTGCCCCGGGAAGCCCAGAGTGGCACCGTGACACAGAGCTCAGAGGCGGCTCCATTGCTTCCTGTCACTGTGTTTGGGGGAATTTGCAAGAAATGCAACAGGAAATTATTATTTGTGATATGCAAATTGCAATTTATCATCACTGTTGTTCATGAGTGTGGAATGAAAGGGCTTAAAATATAACAAAGAAAGGATGTGGTACAAAAAGGTTGACATATATCAAAACCATGATAGATTCATTCAAAACAGTCACATACCGTTAAAAGATGAATATTAGTTAATATTGTGGATAATAGGAACAGATTTAATTAAATACCTTCTTAATATCAGTACATTCATGCACCAAAGTTTTGATTAAAACCTAGTGTACATAATTTTTAAATGGAACCCTCAAAAATAAAGGTAAATGGAATGTTCCAACAGTAATGATAGCTTATTTCAAATCCATAGCCAATGGTCTACTTGCTTTAAAATATTTTTAATTTTTGAAAGTATTTATTTATTTATTT
>NW_004524859.1:1931299-1932034 GCF_000260255.1 Octodon degus
GTGACTTCACCCTTGATGTCACAGCCTCCGTGCCGATGGCCTTACATAAAGCCCTGAGCATGAATGAGAAATGTTCCCGTGCTACTGACCAATTACATCATGATTTATTCATTCACCATCTGTCATCCTGCTAAAGAGAGAGTTGAATGATTTGCAGCCTTCCCGGTGGAACTGAGACTGATGCTGCCGCCGTACAAAAGCACTTAGACAACTGTGGGCAGACCCGCTGCTTGCCCAGGGGGGGCTATTGCATTAATCGGAGGGGGGAGGTTTCCGTCATTTCGTTCGGGAGTTCTTGTTCCCATCAATCCTCCTCCGAGGGGTGCAGAAGGCGCTGTTCCCACCAGCTGAGAGCCTGATGTCAGAACCAAGGTAACCTGTGAAGGCAATCACAATGCCTGGTGAGGGCCAGCTACTCCCAGGGCTTCCCTTTCCTACCTACTAGCCCCAGGGCTCCTCCTTCTGTGAACTCAAGCTCAGCATCCAGCGGCCAGTGTTCTCAAGCACCCCTTAGATCGGGCTCACTAGGCCACAGCGGCAGACGTGGGCCTGAGACCCCGCTGTGGAATTCTGTAAAGCAGCCTTGCCCTACGGTGGATTC
Organism: Octodon degus; assembly: GCF_000260255.1. Taxonomy (NCBI): domain Eukaryota; kingdom Metazoa; phylum Chordata; class Mammalia; order Rodentia; family Octodontidae; genus Octodon; species Octodon degus. The sequence continues at coordinate 1,931,901 of NW_004524859.1, forward strand.
ATTTTTCTTGTACATGATGACATCCGGTCGGCTGCCTAACTGAGGAGTTCTGAAAAATGCATATTTTTTCCTCTGCTCGGGGCTGCTCATGCCGGTGACATCATCCTCATGGTTTGCTGGTCCTGATGAGAGCA
>NW_004524859.1:1932749-1933617 GCF_000260255.1 Octodon degus
CTAAGCTATCTGGCTGGCCCTCTCATTTTCCTCTTCACGTGAGGTTCCTCTGTCCAGGCCCTTCAGATAATGCGGCCAGGACACCGCCTTCTGGAACAGGCCGCATGTGGAGGGCACCTAGAAATATTCTTCCTATTGCTTCTTTCTTGGTCTGCTTCCATTTCTCTCTCTGTTTCTGTTATCTCTCTATTCCCCTCTGTCCCTGGCTATCTGGCTGGCTCTCTCTCTCTCTCTCTCTCTCTCTCTCTCTCTCTCTCTCTCTCTCTCTCCTCCCCCTTTAAATGTTGTTGGTACAGGGTCTCACTGTGCCACTCAGATTCCTGGTGATCTTCCTGTTTTCAGCCCCCCAGTGCTGGGACTACAGGCTCACACTGTCACTCCAGGTGTCACTGGCAGGCGCGGCTCACTCCGGAGTGAGGCCAGAACAGCCTGTGGTGCCAGGGCTGGAGCCCCGGTCCCTGTGCATGCCTAAGCTGTTGTTTAGTTTACTGAGCTTTCTCACCGCCCCTTTTCTCTCCCTCTCCATCATCCTGTTTTTTAGCCAAGAGGATTTTCTTTGCAGATGTTGGGTGAGACCACAGGCATGGGTGCATGCTGACAGGAGGTCCCAGTGCTGGCATTACTTTGGGAGCCAGGAAAGGTTGGCACTAGAGGGTAGTGGAGGAAGCCTTGGCAGTCTGGGGACTTCCCTGTGCAAGGAGTCCACTGGGCTGAACTCAGAAGGGATGAACTTAGAGGTTCTAAGGACAGGAAAACAGGTTTCCTTTAGCTGTTCAGACAGCTGTGGTCTTCTGGGCCACATTCTATGACTGTCCCTTACTGAGTGTGGATGTGATGGGTGTCTCTTGTAGGTAGTTTTCTGGCTCTC
>NW_004524859.1:1933752-1938995 GCF_000260255.1 Octodon degus
GAGGGGTAGGTTTCTACCACACAGCATGGAGGAGAGCCAGGAGGTTGAGGTGGGGCTGTGGCCCGCCAGCTGCCTGTGCTAGGCTTGTATCACGCTGGGCAGGAGAGCCCTCCCAGCTGTGCCCAGACCCCTGGCCCCTGGAGAGTGGGACATTGCAAGAATTTGTTTCATGTAATTAATTACAGTGAAATGGGAAGCTCCCAGCCATAGTTTCCGGTGAAGACCAGTACTTACCTCACTGCAGCTGCAGCAAGCTACTTGGCATCCAAAGTGGGAGAGGACCACGGCAATGGCGAATTCCAGCAAGGAGAAGGCCAGCACGAGGCCATCCAGACCCTAAAAGGGATTCAGCAAACAGACATCACTGTCTAGCTTAGTGTCCCCCGAAGGGCAACAGCAGGTCCTCCACCTGCCTGGCCCAGGGGCCAGAGCCTCCAGAAGCTTCCTGGCTAACACTGCGTAGTGTCAACCTGGAGAGTAGATCAATGACTCTGCCAGGCATGAGGGCAGACATGCAAAGACACCAAGCTGGAGATGAGGCACAGAGAGCTGTCCAGGGAGGAGCGGTGAAGCTGACGGGGAGCCTGGGGCAAGCGCAGCCCGGGCTGGGCAGAGCGGAGGGAGCACGGTGCTCCAGACAGCTGTCCTTCCCCTTCGGAGAAGTGTGTGCCCCGCGGGGTTCCTGGCCGAAGCCCAGGGCCTCACAGGACTGAAGCTGCCTCCAGTCTTAGGTACGAAAACAGTGCACACTGGTCGGTGCTACTAATTAGCATGACACCAACGCACAAGCGTCCAGCACCATCTCTCCTGAGGACGTGTGCTCTGTCCCGTGAGCTCTCTTCTCAATTGGCCTCATAACATCTAGAAGAGGAAGCGCCGCAGATCAGATGTGGACCTGGTCCTATGTGGAATACTGCTCTGCTCAGTCACGTCCAGCTCCCCGCGAGATGGCCAGTACATCAGGGTCAGTGCGGTGGACAGAGCCTGTGCGCCCCACACTCGCTCACACCACAGCTCTCCGGGAAGGAGGTGGCACTTACCCGGAAAAATGAGTAGAATATGGAACATTGTGGTCCTGCACACGACGAATTGATGAAGATGCTGAGGCTATGGATAATGATGCCTATAACTGCAAACACGGAGCTGGTGATGTTCAGGCCCACAGAGGCTTGGACCTGGAGAGGAACGAGAACAGGTTCACAGTTGAAGAGTTCAAGTACACCTGTCCCCATGGAGCCCTCTGCGTGCCTCCCAGCACACTTCAGCCTTGTCATCTGGATCCACTACAGTCCCTTAAAGTGGACGTTTCCAGTCCATTGTTCTCTCAAGACAAAGGTAGGAGCTTCTTGATCCCAGCTGCCTTCTGCAGATGATGTCTGTGAGCAAAGACCCACACGGCTCGCTAGCAGGATGGCAATGTGTGCTGCACTTGTGCGGGGTCACCTCTGTCCTCCCTGCCAAGCTCGGCTGCACACGCCCAGAGCTCAGCACTGCCCAGACTTTTGTCCTCAGGACTCCATGTCTTCTGCCCGTTGTGTCTTCCTCTTGTGCCTTTCCTGGTGTGCGATCTCCTCTCAGGGTGAAATCAATTTCTGCAAGGTCAAATATTGCTCAGGACAGTGTGCTTGGTGTGAGTATCTACAAAGGACCTGTTAGTGTGTGCAGCTGAGGCAGATGCTGGGGAGGCAGGGGCTGGCCAGGGTGAGAAAGGACAGATGGACCAGGCTGCCGCATCTACATTAGGCTTTGGGCAACGATGACTTATATGTGTGTGTAGACACTAAGCTATTTCTAGGGACCTGGGCTTCTGTTTTCATTGGTTAGGTCTGGCAGATAGCTCATGGTGTAAGTCCCTGCCTGGCAAGCTCAAGGTCCTGAGTTCGATCTGCGGTACCAAAAAAGGGGGGAAAAAAGACATGTTGTTTTCACTGGTTTCCTGAAAGGCATATTCTTCTTCATTTTTTAATTCTTTTTACTATCTTTTTCGTATTATATTTTTATTTTTTCTTAATTTTATTAAGAAACAAATAGCAATGAGACAGTTTCAAAACCGATTAGTAGGACAGTTTCAATAGTGAATACATTGCATATTGCTATCTTCGTGGTGGCATATTCTTCACAGCAGTACTCTGCATTGGATTCCTCTTAAATAGACCTTATGTTCTAGCTGAAAACTCAGAACCCTTTCTGGATGAAGTTAAAATAATATTTTTATCAGTCAGCTCATAAGCATCTGTCACTCGTTACTTGATGTCCCTGTCTTGGTGCTGACCCGAAGTCCTCTGAGTGGCTCTGCGTGACGCTTCTTGTCCAGAGCCTCTGCATGTCCACGAACACTCCCGCGGTCGCTCCCTGTCCCGCACCCTGGGCGCCTTTGAGGCACTGTCCCATTTTGTGATGATTTGAGTACAATTATGGAAAGACAGATTAATCAGCACAGTGAAAACCTCTTGGATATACAAAGCGGTAGAAGCAAACTACGTTTGAGTTTGCAGAAAGCATATTACATTAAATGGACATCTTTACTTTGATAAAAATAAAAGACAAGGAGACGCTGCTCACCAAGCTCTTTGTAGTCTTTAATCCTGCTGCCAGCGTGACGGATCCTGCACTAATAAACTAGAAATGAGATAAAAACAGATAAACATATTAAGGTATTGTTTTACATAAACATAGTAATATTTTCTTAAATTAAATAGCCCTATTAAGTGGTTAAGTAACTTGAATGCGTGCAGATAATTCTCAAATTATTGAAGATTTCTCCTAGGAGGATCACAGGAGACTATGCTACCTTTTTCCCACCAGACAGCAAGGCACTGAATTTATTGGGGAGCACAGAGCTTTCTTATGTCCATAAAGTGAAATAATCTAGGGTAGCACCAGGATGGCTAAGGTGATCAGACACGCGCCCAGGCAGCTCTGAAGAGTCCTAAGTGAAGCAGAGCCGGAGGGAAGTCCGCGTGCTGCGAGACGCTCCTGATCTTCTAGTCCTTGTTTGTCTGGTCTCAACACTAAACGAGGTAGTTTTCTCAGTCTCCACCATCGCCACTGTTGTTGTGGTTGGCTCGGTGAACCTCACAGCTCTCACAGAGACACCTCGGTCCCCTCCCTCACCACCATGAAGTGGATGTTCAAGGGGGACCTCTCACTGGCACATAGATGCGCAGGATTCGCGAAGATGTGAGCGATATATCCCGATCGGGTTCCGGTGATTGTGGAAAAGGTCGCAGGCTCTCAGATTGTTGACCCTGACCAACGGCAGCGCTTGGTTCCGTCTGACATCACTGTGGCTCCGTTTATGTGGCTCATCAGGAAAAGCATCCAGCTTACTTCTGAAAAGGCGACCTTCCTGCTTGTGGACAAGACGGTCCCACAGTCCTGCCTAAGTAGGGGGCAGCTTTACGGGAAGGAATAGGATGAAGATTGGTCCTTCTATGTGGCCTGCAGCGGGGAGAACACGTTCAGCCTCTGAGGGCCAGCGCTGGGCTGATCAGTGCAAGTGCCTGCTTGGTATCTTGTAAACAGCCAGCCGTTTTCCTGTGTTCACCAACCTCTCCACATAGACCTCTGAGTGCATTTGCAACTGGATTTGTTTCTTAATATCTTGGATTTATTTCCTTAGATTACTAAATTACTTTCAGAGTTTTATTTTGAAGTTTTCTTTTGTGCACTGTCCTCATGGCCTGTCCTCCAGGGAGCTCACTTCTTTAGGAAAAAATGCTGTCGTTTTCTCTGGGAATCACTTAATGAAGCTGTTTCCATAATGAAGTGAGGTAGGTGAACACTTAAAGGGAAAGGGAAGGAGAATGATGCATTTATTCTGGATTATGTTGGAGGTGTTACAGGGCTAGGCATTAACAGCATGCAAATGAAATCCTTAGCAATCAGGATACTTGCTTCACTAGATTTGACCAACTGCCAATCATGTTGGACTGAGCTAATCTGTTCCTCTCTCCAAAACTGTTAAGGTAAATACTTAGAAAAAGTTCCTCTGTAAAGGCAAAACAAAAACAACCTGAATGAGAGTTTTCCACTGAGCCAAAACAGGTTGGGTCAGTTTGGCTGGACACAGGCCCTATAGAGTTCCTCTACTGGGCTCTATTTCCAGGTTTGCTTTTAGAAAGTTTCAAGATTATGTCTTAATCCACACCAGCTGGATACATTCCCTCTTTAACAAACTCCAACCATCACAGCACAGAGGTGACCCCTGCAAATGCCCTCAGTCCTACCTGAGAAACAAATTGGGTGTGAAAAGAACCCAGCACACCGTCTTAAGTCAGTCATAAATGTGAGTCGTGTTCTGTCGAGTAGGGCCAGGGTCCAGGCCTTGAGAGAGCCACCAGAGCTCCTGTGTTACAGCTTCTTCCTCAGCCTACAACTACGAGGGCCTCGCGGAGGAAGTCGGGATTCCTTCAGAAAGATGGGGAGCCTCAGCCCCTTCTTTCCCTCTGATTTCAGACCACACAGCGAGCGGCGCTGCTGGGCTTGCGCTCCTCCTCACTGAACTGTGACATGGAGTTGCCACAGACCCAAGCACGGAGCCCAAGACGCAGAGCCTGGAAGCTGCGCTGCCCTGGGGAGAGGGCCTGAGCCCACTGCGCACTTCCTGCATGTTCTACAGCGGTGGAAAGTCCGCCCCTCCAAATGTTAGAAGAGTTTCACTATTAAAATATTAGTAGAATGCATGACCTTGAAGAATGAAGGCAAGAAATCAACGTGAATGCCTATTCTTATTCATAACACTGAGAGGACATCGGATACAAAAAAGTTACTACTAACTTAAAGGAGTTGATTAAATGTAGACAGTTCCATCTTCCCTAACATGATAGAACATCTAGCTCAATTTAGTGTTCTTTACCATGCTCACTGGAAAATTACTAGGGATACCTTATTAATATTAAAATCAAGACAAGTAAGTAGACTGTTACATAAAAATATTGTAACTAAATTGCTCTAAATATTCAAAAAATAAATTTAATGGTTAAAAACACTCATTTAAAAAGAAGTATAATATGTTTTGTAAACCTTGAAGATTATCACTACAACCTACTTTAAACAATTACAAATTCATTAAGATACACAGGAGAGAGGAATTTCTGCCGCGTCCCTGGAACCCCCAGACCCAGTCCTGGCCATGCACCATGAGTATGTGGGACAACTTCCGGCTACACTGGAAAGAATAGATCACATGAAGCAGAGTCAAAGAGCTATAGAGGAAATTAAAATCTCAATCACAACCTTGC
>NW_004524859.1:1945345-1946898 GCF_000260255.1 Octodon degus
AAATATGTGTTTTGTGTATTAAAAATAGAATTAAATCAAAAACACACTTATCAGTAAAGCAACCATAGCTTTTGAGGAGCGAAAAGTGAAAAGTGTGACAGCTTCACGCGGCTCACACCCCCCTATAGTCCAGAGTGAACAAAGGGAAATTTGAAAACGCAGACTAGTGTGGTGATCACTCGGGGGCTCCTGGAAGGGGCATAGAGCTCTGCTGCACCCAGAAGGGCCACAAGTAAGAGGAACTGACCAATGGTGCTTAGCACTGGTCCTTGGGGCCCTTCACGCCATGCCTGAGATGCAGTTGACAGGGCACTGGCACTGCACCAAAATATACCAGGTGATCAGAGCTGACATGGAACAGCCTGCGGCAGCCTGGGGATGCCTCGGGTGTGGCAGCGCAGCTCCTGCCTTGCAGCGGGCCCCCAGACACGCGCAGCAGTCAGGAGCTCCGTTCGCTGGCTTCCAGAGAGGATATGCAAATGGAAGCAGAAAGCTGGCCTGGTTAGATGTTTGCAGTCTGGAAACTGACCATTCCGAGTCCCGGTCCCTGTGTCACGCAGGTGTGGGGCATGCCAGTGACGCCTCCCACTGCTGGCTTCCTCTTTCATACACTGATAATGAAGGATCCTCCTGAGAAGATTTTCATTTTGGCTGACATGGAGTTGCACATAGGAAACCCATGGCAGGGTCCGTGGCCCACTGTAGGAGTTGAAAAAGCCAGCCATGCCTGGGGCAGAGTGTCACCTGCTAGGCACACAGAGCACAGTGCAACCTCCAAAGGGTGACCAGCATTTCCGTCCTAGCAGTGATAACTAGTCCTCTGACAAGCAGCAGGAAGTTGAAGGCCCAGACTCTAGCCAAACTCTAAATTATCTCCCAATTCAAACCCTCAAACACTGGTGGAGTCTCACTTTAGATTTAAAGTTTTCCTCATGTGAGTAAATGCAATTTCCTATTTTGTACTCAATTTCTACCTTAAATTTAAAGGAAAACGATGATGTTTTCACCGAGGAGGAGATTTTGCTAAACTTTCTTAAATTAGTTTAAGTGGAAGCAATCTTTTGGAACAAAAGACAGTTAGTCCTCCTTTTATCCTTCCGCTGAGCTTGCAGAGAGCTGAGCAGCTAAAACATCCACATCTGCTGGGATTCCATGTCTATTCCTCCCTTGTGAAAGCCTTCATTGTCTTCATCTCCTGTCATCTTCCTATCAGGACAAACTTCCCTAAGGACAAGAGTGTGCTGTGACTGGTGGACATTAAAACGGGAGGACAATGACCTCCGCCAGCTTGACTGGGAATGACTCAGTCAGACGGCAGCAAACCAGGACCAGCATCATCCCAGAGGCGCTCGGCCTGCTTCCTCACCAGAGCCTGGTCGTGGAGCTACCCGGGGTGATCCCGCCTCTGGGCCTCTTGTTAGGGTGGATCAGAGCTGCCAGGGGTGAGGCCATCCTGTCTAGGGCACCACGGTGCTCCCGTGCAGCTGCACTGGTGCATAGCATGCATCAGTGTGGCTTCCGAAGAGCTTATGTTACTATGTTGATGTTACATA
>NW_004524859.1:1947263-1953748 GCF_000260255.1 Octodon degus
TGTGCTTCCAGCCACCAAGTTCTCCTCAAGTGGTGAAGCTGTAGATATTCACTCACCTGTTTGTTTTTCACACAAAGCACTAACGGGCAAACTACCCTACCTCACTGTCCCTCAGAACACAGTGTCTGACCCTGCCCAGGAAGAGCAAGGCTAGAGTTGACTGAACCTCCCAGAGGTGCTTACGGAACACCCACACTCAAGCCATGCAGCCCGGGCGTGCCCACAGACTAGGGTCAGCGGGAAATCAGGAGGCAGGTATTCTGGCAAGTGGTGTTGACCTGGAAAAAGCTCAGACATGGGGCAGGGAGGGGAGCCACGGTGTCATTCACTTTGTGCTGTGACCTGAAGAAAGAATATAAGGTTAAAGGTAGCAATCAGTGGAGAGACAGCAGCATGACCTTGGAAAGGACACAAGGATCCTGCAATTGAAGTATCAACACTGGTGAGATGCCTTGAAACACTTATCAGGGAGGAACAGAGAATTGGATGCAAAAGGTAAAGAAGCCGAACTATGCCTAACCAATCGTGTAAATTTTCACGCAAATGCTAGAAAAAGCAGTGCAATTAAATCCAAGTGCAGAAAAAGAAAAACAAAATCTAGGAGGAAAATCAATGCAATTTAGGGAAAGCGAGCTCGAGGTTCCCAGGGGACATGGGAAAGGAAAAAAGAAATATATATATATTCAAATATTTGTCATATTATCTAAAGAGGCGAAGGACGTCTAATTCTAGTTCAGTATGTTTGTAGCACAGAAAAACGACGAAGTGTAAACTGCAGGCGTTTGCAGGATGCCGGGAGGGAAGACCCAGTGGCAGAGCAGGGAGGACTGCAGAGCCTCGAAGTTGCCCACAGCGCGGAGCCACGGCCACCGAACGCGGCCTGAAGGAGCAGCCTGTCCATGCGCCCTGCCTGAGGTTACACAGCTGCGTCCCGGGTCCGCGGCTGCCACAGAGCACACTGCGGCGGGAGGTACACACACAGGACCTGTGCTCGCGGGTGTGTAGGGCTGCGACAGCTCCGTGTCTTCCTTCCAGTTTTCCTCTAAACCTAACATTGTTCCAGAAGTCAACTGAAACACTTATTAATTCACTAGAAGTAAACCTGGAAATGCCAATGTAAATAACATGCGGTGTACTCCTACAGCGTCAGAAATGCCTGCGCATCCCAGAGCTTAACCAAAGGTATAGAACGGTGAAGAAGAAAGCAGAGCCCGCGGTGCGCCCCCGCGACCGCCTGGCGGGGAGTCCTGGGCAGCCCGAGTGTGCGCGTTCCGGCCTTCCCCTGCCTGAGCTGCGGCTGCAGAGCCTCTATTTCCGCCAGCCACAGGCGCGCGGGAACCAGAGGCCACGGTGACTGGGGCGCACGCCTTGCCCTCTGAGGAGCAGGCTGAGCGGGCACGCGGGGAGGTTCAGGGACAGCGCGACCCCGCGGGGAGGCAGGCTGGCGCGGACAGAGCCAGCGCGCACGGGCTTGCTTGGGTGCCCATCTCTTCCCCTTGCTCTGGGGCGGCGCCCTGGGAGCTGGACCCCAGGCCTGCGCCCTGAGCTCGCTCCTGTTCTCCGTCGCTGTTCAGGCAAGGTCTGGCTCTCTTGCCCACACCGGGCCTGGCCTGTGGCTCCCTGCCTCAGCCTCCGCCGCAGTGCGGATTGCAGGCTCGCGCCCGGCCCAGCCTCAGTGTTTGCTGGTCTTGCGCGGTGAGGTTAAGGTTAGCTATCGCTGGTGACCCGCAAGCTGGACTAGATCTGAAGTTGCTGTGCTTTCAGCGTAACTGCCCCAGACCCGCGGGGCGCTAGAACACGACATCAGTTTCCAAATTATGAACCCTGAGAATCAGACCCTGCCGGCGCGAGAGGGCGCCTGTGGGCTCTGCCGTCTGCGACACGGCCCTGCGGCCCTCGGCGGGTGGGGCCCCACGGCACCGTCACCGTCCTCTGAGACGCGCAGCTCACTCACCCCGAGGACCTCGGGCTGCCCCTTCCGGAACCTCGCTGCCATCTGCGTCCACACCTGCGAGTTCAGAGTCCCAAGCTTCTCCACCTGCAGCAGGGCAGACTCAGCCCCCCGGGGGGTCAGCTCCGTTCCTTGCTCGGTCGTCATGGTGGCAAAAGCGGGGCTGCAAGAGGACATGAGACTTAAGGCGTGGTCCGAGAGGAACTGGGCGTTTCGGGGCAAGTTTTCAGGACAAGTTCCGGGCTAGGCTCGCTCCCTGCACCGTCGTCACTCTTGGAGGGCAGGAAAGCACGCAGGGCACTAGAAGGGTGAGAGGGGACGGAGGACAGCGACAGCAGGCGAGGAGGAAATCCGCCGCAGAGGAGAACGAGTCTGAGGGATTTACTACGCGAGGGGAGCCACACTCGAGCAGGAGCGTCTTCCCGCTTGTCTCCGAGTGTGTTCAGATGCTTTCTCTGTCCCTAGTAGTCCCTGCTCCCCTGACGACAACATCTCCCACCCTGGAGGATCCTTTCAGTGTTGGGAGTGAGCGCCACAGTGCCGTTTCTGTCCGCAGACTGCACAGTGCTTCGCAGCCCTCCTTGCGGGTTTGTAACAGGGCCTTTCTCAGAGCCAGAGTCCTGTCCTGCTCACATGACTGAGTGTGACTTATGTCTCCTGAGATTTTCTTCTCTACCTGGGACTCACTGGACAGAATTCATGACTCAGTCACACATTTGGACCACAGATTTAAGTTTTTGTACTATTATACTGCTTTACATCGTGGTTTTCCCAAATACAGAAAAAAGTACATACAACTATGCGTAACAAATGCATGCAACTTTTTGTTTAATATAATAACACAAATAAGGCTGTGTATTGTTTTAAGCCTAAAGAATGTTTCGGGTATTCATGTAAATTTATATTCAGATTTTAAAGCATTTTTAATTTATGTTTATAGGATAACATAAATTATTATTGCATAAATATTATTAATGAGTTTAACTTATTAACATTTGTAAAGCTTCAAATGGTTGTGATATCAGTCATGCTTCACTGAGGCCCATAAAGCGCTCTCTCTCTCTCTCTCTCTCTCTCTCTCTCTCTCTCTCTCTCGTATTTTAGGAAAGGGTATACAAGGTTTTCAGGATTCTACTACTAGATCAGACTCATAGTGATCCGCCTGTTTACAGCCTCCCAAGAGCTGGGATTATGGGCACACGCCACCACACCCAGTTTCAATTACCATCTCAGCACATCCCAGGGGTGGGGTTGGCACAGCAGCCCTGGGGATCGAACCCCCAGTCTGCATGCAGGTGCCTTAATCTGCTGAAATATTTGGCCAGGTCTGATGTTCCATGTTTTTTAAGATCCTCCCGCTTCTTGGTAATACAACAGGTGCAAAGCACTATGTTGATTCAAACTGTTTATGTTTAGAAAAATGACTCAAAGTTCCCCGGATAATCCATTATTTTTGTCTTTCAAAGATAAAAAGAACTGTTTTTTTGTTGTTGTTGTTGTTTTTTTTCCTATTGATCAAACTGATGGAAGTAAAATAATGCAATTTCAATTCTGGAGAAGGTTTGGGGAGAAAAGAGGAAATAAAACATAAAAATGTAAGCAATCCCTTCATTTTCTTACGCATTCTCTTTTGTGGATTACAGCACAATTACAAGTATGAAATGACATAGGTAAAGGAGAAGAGGAGGAAAGGAAAGATGCATATTTCATGACAGATAAGATAATTGTACTACTAATTTCTATTGGTTTATTGAGAGGAACCATTTATGCTTAATTTTTCATCAATTTTACATGCTTATACTTGGTAATCTGAACAGCTACATTGAAGATAGCAGTATGCAATTTAGCATCTATTATTGATTTCCTATCACCTTGCTTTAAAACTCTGTCTCCTTTATTTTTCCATTTTTTATTCTATTCAAAATAGAAAAAATAGAATAATAAATGTATTTTTAAAACATCACAATACAAGACCCTCCTGGGTCAACATCATATTTTCTTCCTAAAAGATGAAATAAGATCTGAAAGGTACAATAGATACAGCAAAAGGGAAAGAAACTACGCAACGTAAGGAACAACTGTGATGAGGGAAAGGAGAAAGAAAAGAAAGGTGGAAGGGAATATAAATGTATTATACTCTCAGATAATTGCACTGTTGATTTCTGATAAAGCACTGCAAAGAGCAGTTAACACTTAAAGTTTTATTGGCCTCCTTTTTAATTCTCTGTGCTTTTCTGACCACCTGTACAGACTTCTATCTGAAAACCTGACCAACTAACTTGAAGGCAACAATATGCAACATAAGTGTACTGCATTCTAACAGAATTGAGACTGAGACCAGAACAGATTAGAATTTAGCGAGCCTTTATTAGCCGGCCTGGGGGCTGGCCAGTCACATTCCATGCAGGGAGGTGCTAGCCAGCTGCACCCAGCAGAGTTGAGCTCAGTCCTTTGTAGCAAGCCTTACTGATACAGGTGTAAGCTATTTACAACTAGGTTTTCACAGTTTTAGCGATAACTGGAACTTGCCCGAGATGGGGCCTTTTACAAGATATGATTAGGGTGGAAAAACATCAGCTGTATACAACACTAGCAGGCAGAAGGATCTGCACTTGAGCCAAGAAGCGACACCAAAGAGCTAGAGGTGCCTGCCAGCTTTGCTCAATAGAAAAATAACAAGAGCCACATTTATTTCAGTGCATTACAGTAAGAACCATTCTTGAGTTGCAATCATTTTTCTTAATGAAATTCTGTATTGTTTCTATTATTTCCTATTTTTTATACCTTTAAAAAAATTTTAGAGCACATCCCCCAGACTCTCAGGACCCCTCCACCACTCTGGACCCAGCCCAGGCCCAGCGTGTGAGTGAGAACTTCTGCCATGCTCTCAGAACCCTCCCAGACCCAGCTCAAGCCCAGACCTGCCATGTGGGAGAGTGTCCCTGCTCCTGTGTGCCTCCTGGACATCTCTGGATCCAGACCAGGCCTGCCACATGAGTGAGAACTTCCCTGCACTCTCCAGTCCCCTCCAGGTCCTGCCCAGGCCGGGCATAGAGGACTGGGGTGAAACTTTGCCTCTGAAGTCCCTATAGAAAGAGTTGGGGCCAGAACTACCCAGCTAATCCAGAAGTAGAACATCTTGCCAGAGAGGCACAACAGACTCACTTCCAAGGGCTGCAAAAGGAAGAAGTTGAGCACAGCACTCACACAAAAGCCAGGCATACCAGGATGAATTCAAACTTTATAGATCTCCATCTAAATTTCAGTAGGTGCTAAGTTTATAACTGCACCAAAGCACTACACCAAAGATCAGAAGACAGTGCTATGCAAAATGACAAAGAGAACAAGGAAAATGCAATCTCAGGCCTGAAGACCACCCAGAACAAGTGCAGAAGACAATAGCACAGAAATATTGGGAATCACACAGCAGAAATATCTGAATTAATAGTGTCTGAAGTAAAAAAACAACTTCAGAAAGGTATAGAGGAACTCAGATCAGAAATAACTTCTGAAATAAGCAATAAAATCTCTGAATTAACAACATCTGAAGTAAAGAATCAACTGTAGAAATATATAGAGGATATCTAACCAGAAACAATCTCTGAAGTAAAAGAATGAATAAATACTGCTCAAGAAGACACTGATTAAAAAAATAGAGAAAATTGGAAAAATGATGGAATCTTGGAATGAGCAATATAGGAAAGAAATAGATTGCATAAAGTGGAGTAAAAGAGATAGAGGAATTTAAAATCTCAATCACAAGCTTGCAAAACCATTTCAGTGAAAGCGAAGATACAGTTTCAGATCTTGAAGACGCTGTCACAGCTAGTGAAAAGGTAAGAAAAGATCTCAACATGAGACTAATAGGAATCAATGAGAAAGAAGGAGTCAATACAGATGACCTAAAAGGAATATGGGCAGAAGTAATAGCAGAAAACTTCCCAAATATGGGGGAAAAAATCAGACATTCAGGTAACCGAAGCATACAGAACTCCAAATAATAACCCAACTTAAAAAACACCGAGACATATAATAGTCAAGATACCAGAAATCCAGCAAAAGAACAATATACTGAAAGCAGCTAGAGAAAAGAAAGAGATCACATTTAATGGATTACTGATCAAAATAACAGCAGACATCTCTTCACAAACCATGAAGGCAAGAAGAACATGGAGCAGACTATTTAAGTCCTCTATGAAAACAAATTCCAGGCTAGACTACTATACCCTGCAAAACTCTCTTTCAAGTTTGATGGAGAAGTGAAATACTTCCATGACAAAGAACAACTAAAGAATTTCATGATGACATAGCCAACTCTACGCAGATTACTGAAAGATGTTGCAGAGAGGGATCAAAATCATCAGAATTTCATGAATGAGAACAGAAGGAACCCACTAAAATGGGCAAATAATTAAACACAGGAGAAAAAGAAGTAAACAACAGTAGGTAAATAATATGTCAATCATAAGTCAATACATCTCAATTAAAACCATCAATGTAAGTGGACTCAATCACCAATTTAAAAAAAATAGAC
>NW_004524859.1:1954129-1956002 GCF_000260255.1 Octodon degus
AGCTTGGAACAAATGGACTTAGTGGACATATACAGAGTGTTCCACTCAAACACACCTGAATATACATTTTTTTCAGTGGCACATGGGTCATTTTCTAAAATAGACCACATACTAGTCCATAGATCATGCTTAAGTATATTCAAGAAAATAGAAATTATCCCATGCATATTATCTGACCACGGTGCAATGCAACTGGAAATAAATGACAAAAGAAACCAGAAAAAAAACCATAAATACTTGGAAATTGAACAACACGCTACTCAGCAACCAATGGGTAACAGATGAATTTGAACAAGAAATTGAACAATATCTATAATTCAATGAAAATTCAAGCACAACTTATTAGAATTTATGGGATGCGATGAAAGCAGTTCTTAGAGTGAAATTTGTAGCTTTGAACTCACACACTAGGAAAACAGAATGGGAACAAATAAACAACCCAATATGTTGCACCTCCAACATCTAGAAAAGACAGAGCAAAAAAAAAAAAAGCCCAAAGACAGGAAGAAATCATAAAGATTAGAGCAGAAATTAATTCAATCAAGACGAAGAAAACAGTTCAAAGAATTAATGAATCAAAATGCTGTTTCTTTGAAAGATTAAATAAAATTGAAAAGCCCCTAGCTAAGCTCATCAAAAAGAGGAAAGAAAAAATTCAAATACAAGCAATAAGGAATGAAAAGGGTGTAATTACCACAGACCCAGTGGAAATTCAGAAGATTATCAGTAGCTACTTTGAGAATCTTTACTCTCACACAAGAGAAGACACAGAAGAAATGGACAGATTCATAAAAAGGTACAAATTCACAATACTGAATTAAGAACACATAGAAAAACTCAATAACCCAATAACAGCCAAGGAAATATGAAATGTAATAAGCAAAAGGAAAGAGATAAAAGGTAAGAGATCTTTTCCTACCCTTTCACTTGCTGCAATGGCAGCTCCAAGATCTGAAACAGTAGCTTCACTTTCCCTTATTGCAATTTTGCTTCCTTCACTTTTCCTTCCTACCAACAAAGAAAAGTCCAGGGCCTGATGGATTCATAGCTGATTTCTACAAGAAATTTACAGAAGATATAACCTCTATACTCCTCAAACTCTTCAATGAAATTGAGAAGGAAGCAATCCTCCCAAAATCATTCCTGGAGGCAAGTATTATATTGATAACAAAACCAGGAAAGACACAACTAAAAGAGAACTACAGGCCAATCTCCCTCATGAACATAGATAGAAAAATCCTCAATATAATCCTAGCAAATAGAAGGCAGAAAATCATCAGGAAGATTATACACCAGGACCAGGTAGGATTCATCCCAGGGATGCAAGGGTAGTTCAATATATGCAAATCTATAAATGTAATACACTATATCAATGGAGCCAAATCCAAAAACCACATGATCATCTCAATCAATGCAGAAAAGACTTTTGAAAAAGTCCAACACTCATTCATGTTCAAAGTCCTACCGAAAATTAGAATAGATGGCCTCTACTTCAATTTGATAAAGGCCATCTATGACACCCCAATGGCTAACATAATTCTAAGTGGGGAAAACCTGAATTTTTTTACTCTCAGATCTGGTACAAGACAAGGGTGTTCTCTATCATCCCTCCTATTCAATATGGTTCTGGAAGCATTAGTTAGAGCCAATACACAAGAGACAGAAATAAAAGGAATAAGAATAGGTAAAGAAGAAGTTAAACTATCATTATTTGCAATCACATGATACTTTACTTGAAAGACCCAAAAGACTCCACCAAGCATCTACTAGAATTGATACATGAATTCAGTAGCATAGCAGGTTATAAAGTCAATACCCAAAAGTCAATAGCATTCCTCTACACAGACAACAAACACACTGAGAGGGAAATTAT
>NW_004524859.1:1957517-1959005 GCF_000260255.1 Octodon degus
CCAGACCTGCATGTGTAAATATCATATAGTCCCCTAGTGTAAGAACTCAAAAGAAGAAAAACAAATAGAAAGGTATAATACAACTAAAAGGAAAGCAAGAACTTGAGGATTGGACAACAAAGAGAAGGCAAGGGGGAAAGCTAGGAAACATGAGAGGGGCAAAGCCATATATGTTGATGCTCAAGATGGGTAAAGCAATGATCCTGAAAATCTGCAGCATGTTTTTGAAACTAGCAGATAATTGGTAGGATTCTCACCCTGACTAAGTATATATGCTGATATCTGTGAACTAAGCAACTGCACTGAAGATAGCAATGTGTAATACTAGGGTCGTGCTTGGAATTCATGTCATTCTGGTCTTATAAATATAGACTGCTTGTCATGTCAAATCAAGTGCTGCTATACTGTTTCTCAAGTAAATGTTTCTTTCTTTTTAAATGGGTAATAAATGAAAAGAAGAGTCAAGAAAAAAAAGTGTTACAGGACTGGCCTGCTACAATGCTGTATATGGTTAGATTTCTAAATTTCTGTGTAAAAATATGTAATTGTTTATTCCTATTTTTAAATATTTTTTTATTTTCTTAATTTTTTTCTTCATGTTCTGTAGGGACTTAAAATTTAACATATCAATACTTGATGGAAAATACCTGTTCCATGTTATGTGTAAGATGTTTGATATTCAGACAAGTATTGAGCTTAACCTCAACTGCCTAAGTTATAGGATAATAACAATAAGCTTCTCTTCTGGAGAGTTAACAACTTAACTTTGCAGACTAAAAATCAGAGAAAGAGAAGGGCTGCAAGGACAGCCAACATTTTGGCCCTACCTTTTCAAGGTCAGTGACGGCTCAGAACATAGGAGAACCTATACTGCAATATCATGTAACTCAGTTGTGTCCCAAATTTTCTGATCAAGGACTTTGTGGGACCGCAGAGGAAAGTGATTGATGATGAAGAGTATACTTAAGGAGAATCACATGGAGAGAAAACACTCTCTCAGGCTTTCACAGAGAGCAAATTGGTCAAGCAATGGCCGTGACTCGTCCACATGGCTGACACTGACAAAGAATGTACAAACTGCGATACAGAGTTTCAGGGTAAATCCTGAGAGGATTTGACTGATCTTGTCAGATACAAAAGTTACATTTCTTGTTATACAGATCTTGCTTCATCTTGGTCTTAACCATCCAGCAGAAAAGTATAAACATGAGGTACAAAAATTAAAGCCATATTAATATGCCAAGCTGTAAAAGGCTCAAGTGAACAACTTCTGACATTGCCAGTCCTATGGATAACCCACTACTGTTATGGGCTACTGGACTATATGGAATATTGTTCTGAATTCACACACCTACAATATTTAAATGGCAATGAAATACCCTTCTCTGACAAAACTAGACCAAAAAAGGGGATACAAATAAAGGACCATTTTGTATCTGTACATACAAAATAGTTCAGATAGATATACATCTACTTTCTCTTAATTCA
>NW_004524859.1:1959355-1990151 GCF_000260255.1 Octodon degus
AATTTGAGGGTTGGACAACAAAGAGAAGGCAAGGGGGAAAGCTAGGAAACATGCCAGGGGCAAAGCCATACATGTTGATGCTCAAGATGGGTAAAGCAATGATCCTGCAAATCTGCAGCATGTTTTTGAAACTAGCAGTTAATTAGTAGGATTCTCACCCTGATTAAGTATATATGCTGATATCTGTGAACTAAGCAACTGCACTGAAGATAGCAATGTGTAATGTTAGGGTCACGCCACGTTCTCCCAGAAACTGAGCCACCTCTTTGCTGGCCCCTGGTGTAACCCCAAGGAGCCTGAGCTGAACGAGAGCTGCCATTTCTCAGAATGAAATGATGGATGAGAGCGTTTTCTTCCAGAGAAAAATTACCACTGACTCCTTCCACACCTGAGCTCTATCCACTACTGCACCAAGCCCTCCCGAGGCCACCTGGCTGCTGTCACCCCATAACACTGCATCCTCATCCTGAGGCCTCAGAAGTGGATTCAATCTTTCCTCAACCATGCAGAGAAGTGGCCACCCAGGGCAGGCACAGCACCTCATCTGACACCAAGGTGACTCAGTGCCCTGCCCACAGAGACTTAGACTCACACTGACCACAGGCACCTGGCACACAGCAGGAAATGGGTGCTTGTTTCATAGGGAAGCAGGTTACGGTCTGACACTGCGGAGACCCTGGGCTCCAATTTCTAAGCCCCGTGCTGAGGCTGGCACTGGGCCCTGAGCTCAGAGACGCCGGCTCCACCCTGGGCTGGGGCTCTGGGTTCGAGGTGCTGTTCTGGGTTGCACAGCACAGAAA
Source organism: Octodon degus (assembly GCF_000260255.1). Classification (NCBI taxonomy): domain Eukaryota; kingdom Metazoa; phylum Chordata; class Mammalia; order Rodentia; family Octodontidae; genus Octodon; species Octodon degus. The sequence continues at coordinate 1,960,156 of NW_004524859.1, forward strand.
GCTGGGCGATCTGCAGCCTCGTGACTTAGTGAGAAGCCCAGAGCTCCGATCCCCAGTGTGCAGCAGGTTTGCAAGGCCTTGCGACCGGCGCCAAAGTTGCACAGCAGCTGTGAGCTCATGGGTCCCAGCTCCCCCCACCCCGCTGTGGCTGTCTGTGGTGGCTGCACAGAAGCCAGCATGGCCACCTTCAGCTAACGGCTCTCACTGTGTGGAAGACAAGAGCAGAGCATCCTCAAGTCCCTGCCACCGAGGGCCATGCTAAGACAGCCTGCCACCACTACTGCCCAAAAGACAAGATTTTATCTGAGGCGAAATAGGTTATTACAACTCAGTGGTGAATTATGTGAACACCATGGTGACTACTCATCAGACTCGACAGCAGACCTACAAACAGCAAGCAGAGGCTCATGAGGCTGCGCACGGCAATGCCTGCGTCCACAAGCCCTGCTCTCCCAAACAATCCGCTTCTCGAGCAAAAGCACCCAACAGGATTTCCTTCTGTTCACAAACTCATCAGGTGCCAAACACACATGCCAATGTCTTCTGGACAAAACACAGACATGGCTGTCTTCCCACAATTGTAAACAAAGCCATTTTGCAAGATGAGGTCCCACTGTGCGAGAGGGCATCGCCCGCCCTGGGCTGGTGCCTTCGCTCTGCGGACGCTGCGGAGCACGCGGGCACCGCGGGGCTGTGTCCAAGGCACACAGAAAGAGACCTGTGAGGAGAGCTGGGAAAAGGAAAGGAAAGGAACCAACCACGAAGACACTAGAGAAAGGACAGGAACAAGGACCTGTGGGAAACAGTAGGGCCAGCTTCTCAATGGCAACATTAATTCCTTTCAATCAAAATAGAGTGGCTGTAATGGATTGAATCCTCCAATAAAAAGACCCAGAATTACTGAATGGATAAAGCAGCACACTCCCTCCTCTTTCCCCTCCAGGACAGCTCGGCTTTACTGAAAGGACACATACTGGCAAAGGGCAGAGTAACAGGGACAGGCATGCTCGTTCCATTGAGAAGGAACCATAGGACCGGGCAGGGTGGGCTGTGCGTAACGTCTAGTAAGACAGACTTCAACTCCATGGCTGGCACAGGGGACAAAGCTGCTGAGCCCTCACACTTAGGCCCTCCCCAACCTGAAGAGAAAACCCTCCGCAGGCAATCTGTTCAAACAGGAAAGCCCCTCACTTGCCTGAGAGACTGACATAAATCTGGTCACAGGATGCTCCCAGCCTTGGTTCGCAGGCTTAGTGTGAACACTGTAGTTCTATAAAGTGTCGGCCTGTAAGTTAGCTACTGTCACCTATGCTTCCCCCAAGGCACTCCCTACCAGAGCCACCAGACCCAGCAAGGGACCCCTCGTTCCATAGAATGCCACCCTGTAAGTCACCAGAGTGCTACTCTAATGCTGTAATTCCCTCCCCCAAAAGAGGCGCCAGGCCCAAACACGGCTCCTGGGAAACTAAAAATTTTCCATCCTCCCCACTGAGAGGCCCCTTCCATACCTAGGCCAGGGTATAAAGTGGGCTCTCTTCCTTTGGTCATGGTCAATGGCCTCTCACCCTTGACCAGGTTGCATCCAGCCTGAAATGACATCAGCGTTTGCCTCAGTCATACCCGTCCTGCTGGTCTCGGATGCTCCTCAGGGTCTAGCCTGACCAAAACATAATTATTTCAGCATAAAAGACCAAGCAGAACATTATGTCAAAATTCAGCAAAGATTTAAATGCAGCAATTAAAAACAAAATTCACCAAGCAGTGTGCCTAGCCTTCCTGATCTTGGATGAGGTAATAGTTTCTTAGATGCTATAAAAGATCACACAGTGGGAAAAACCTCAAAATTAGATATAATCATTTTTAAATGTTTCCTTCCTTCACTGAACACTGAGAGAAAAGTGAGAAGGACAACTTTATCATGGAGGAGACAGTATTTGAAAATCCTAAATCTGTAAAGTCATTAGAACCCAGAATGTGCACGGAGCTCTTACCATTCAGTGGTGGAAAAGTAAATAATGCGATTCAAACTAGCGACATAACTTAGCAAGCATTCCTCAGAAGGCTCAGGAGCGCCTAGGCACATGGAGACGCGCTGCACATAGTCTGTAACGTACAGAAGTACTAGTGAGTTCCACGTGAGATACCTCGCACGTCTATCAGGACAGAAGAAGCCAAAGAAAGCAACACACAAGGCAGAGAAAGACGTACACAGTGTGGAAGCCTGAATGCAGATGTCAGATTATAAACGGAGGTAGCTGACTGGGCAGTTCTCAAGAATGCCAAGAATGCCTAAGACAGACCCATGCGGCGCTCCAGCAAGTCCTTTCCCAGGATTCACACTCCCAGTTAGAACACAGGACCACACAAAACACACACGCGAACCTCGTCAGCAGCCGTATTTATAGACCCGCCACAATGTGGTGCTCCTCAGCGCTCCCCTAGCCGACACCCTCCCCCTAAAGGACAAGAGGGGCAGTGTGGCCCAGGGCTGTGGGGCTTTGCACCTGCTCAGCTGGCTCGGGGCAAAAGCCCTGTGCTGGAAGGGCGCGGCAGGACAGCCACTCAGCTCCTGGTGGCCCAGAAGGAGGATGGGGAACACAGGCAGGAAGCTGTGCGCAAACACTGCATCAGGACCTGGGAGCTGTGACCCAGCCAGGCTCAGCAGGCGTTTGCGTTCCCCAAATCAGTCAGGCTGACAGCCGCAGGCTGGGGCAGCGCAGAGGGCCACAGGTGTCTTACCTTTTCCCACTTTCCAACTTTAAACACTGAGTTATGTTTCTCCTCTCTGAGATAAAGCACCAGCTACACAAAGTTGTGGGGAGAAAAGATGACTCAGCCCACGGTTCCTACAGGTTTCAGGCCATGACCAGCTGGCTCCAAGGCGGGCTGGCACGTGGCACAGGGACATCATATGGGAAACCGTCCACGGCAGGCAGAAGACAGCAGCGCAAGCAATAAGGAACACAGGTCTCCTTCATCTCCGCTGTGGTATCCAGGCGACCTGGATTAGGGTGCAGCCAACCGGTGTGCGGACTGATTTGGTGACCACACATCCTTAATCCCAGCACCCCCAGTCCTGCCTCTGAACCATGAATCAGTCACAGACTGCATCCAGTCACCTCTGCAAAGGCCCCCCTATAACTGCAGGAGGCTTGGGGGGGCGCGTCTAGATCCAAACTGTAACCTCTATAAAGCTCAGATCTCTCCACCTCGGCCACAACCCAGGATGTCCCAGGGGTGGACTTTGCTCCTGGCACCCCTGAAATCCCTTCCTGCTCACCTGAGAGCCCAGTTTTCCTCCATCTGAAGCAGAGCAGTGACGTGAAGTCCTCCGAGCTTCTTTCTGATCCCCTGACACTGTGAATCTACACAGAGACTCCCATCAGCAGGAGCTGAAGAGCAACTTCAGTTCATGGCTTGATGACTCATGCAGGTGCCAGGGGTGGCGGAGGCAAGTGAGGTCGTGATCTCTGTCACCTCCGGTCTAAGTGTGACAGACCGAGCACCGTGACAGACCCCATGCCATGCCAGTGGAGGCTGCACTGGGATCTGTGTTCTAGCCTGAGGATTCCTGAAATAGCAGTCTGGAGCAAGGGAACACAGGACGTGGGAGACCAGTTGATCGCAGGAGCATGAAATAATTACCAAGAGTGTAAGACATTACTCATAGATTTTCAATAGCCAGGGGATTTGAAACTCAGAAGTAGCAAAAGCCCTCCCACAAGCCCCAGCTTTGGCACTAGGAGGCTGTGCTCTACCCAGGCCCCAGCCTCTGCAGGAAGCTCGGCTCCTCTGATGCCCTTAAATGTGCAGGAAGATGCACTCCACTCACCACGAGCTCACACCAGCTTGTGCCACAGAACGTGGGCCCCTCCTCTCACTCCGCTCCCAGGCTCCCCAGAACCAGTAATGTGAACCCGTCAGACCCAAAGGCCAGAACGGTGCATCCCAGCGGGCCAGTGTCCGCTCTCTGTCTGAGGAGGGGCAGGCTCTGGGAGGAAGCCGCAGACTCGGGCCGCGCACAGGCAGCTGCCCTCCCGCCAGCCTCACCCACCCCCCATCTGCTTTTCCCTTTTCACAGGTGCCCTCCGTGGAAAGATGCGTTAAGAATCTTCAGAGAAACGAAGCTCAGCCATTTCTTCCTGATGTCGGAAGTGTGCACGCGCAGCTCGCCAGTGACGCCAAGAGGACCATGAAAAGCAGCTGTCGCAGCCTCACAGGCGTCTGGATGCCCCTGAGTAACAGATGTTAACCCCTATGAAAGCCTACTATTAGGAGCAAGATTCATTTTGAATTTTTGAAGCACTTATTTTTGTTCTTGGTACATGGTTTCACTGTGCAGCTTGGACGTGCGGTGATCCTCCTGTCTCAGCCTCCCCAGCACTGGGATTGCAGGCGTGCGCCACCATGTCTGGTTTCAGGGTGGCACTGCACGTGGTACCAGGGATGGAACCTCGGTCCTTGTGCTTGCCAGGCAAGTGCTTAACCACAAGCCTCTCTCCCCAGCCCAGGGATCATTTTTATAGTAGAAGAAATTAAAGCACTGCTAACATAAGATCAGACATTTAGCACATTATAGGACGTTTACCTACTCCTCTTAATGGTCTTTATCTCAATCTGATCAAAGTCCTCTATGACAAAAAGCCAACAGCATACTTAATGGTTCAAAACTGAAAGTTTTCACTCCAAAATCAGGAACAAGACAAGCATGTTCACAATCATCACTCTTACTCAACATGGTTCCAGAAACATTAGCCAGAGAAATTGGAAAAGAGAGACAAATAAAAGAAATAGAGATAGGAAAGGAAGGAGTGAAATTATCATTAGTGGTAGATGACATGACACTCTACATAGAACACCCCAAAAAGTTCACCAAAAGACTTGTGGATTTAATAACCAAATTCCACAGTAGAGATGGATGTAAAGTCAATACTCAAAACTGAGTAACCTTCCATTATATACATAACAAATCCACCGAGAGAAATTAGGGAAACAACACCTTTCACAATAGATCAAAAAAGTGAAATACCTATGAATCAATCTAACAAAGGCAGTAAAAGACCTTCACACTGAAAACTGTATGTCTCAGTTACTCTTCTCTATTGCAGGCCAAATACCCAACTCTCAGAATGAAGGAAGGAAAGGCTTAATTGGCTCAGTTGCTGGAGGTCTCAGTCCACGCTCGGCTGGTGCCAAGGCAGAGTGGCCCAGGGCACAGAGCACCCTCTTATGGCTGTGGTAAATCGCAAGAGCACAAGGGAGGAGTACCAGCAGCAACGGCTGCAGAGAGCAAGTCTGTCCCCCAAGTTGCGTTCGGACTAGTCGCCCCAGGCTGGGCATAGCACTCACACCCATAATCTAGCAGTAGTAAGACCCATAATCCCAGCCTTGATCCTGAGTTAATCTCAAACTCTGGAAGTCTGTGCCACAAGTGCATGAGGCTTTGGAGGGACAGCTAGACACAAACCATAGTGCTACAGTGCTCTGAAAATGAGATTGAAGTGGGTATCAGAGAAGAGAAGCATATCCCTAGCTCTTCGGTAGGAAGAACCAATTGGATGCAGTTGGCCGTGCTCCAAGATGACTATAGCGCTGTGGTGCAGCCCTGATCAGAATGCAAACAGAATACCTCCCGGAGTCAGAGAAAACAATCCCAAATGTCTTTGGTTTGTGTTTTTGGGGTGGCACCAGAAATCAAACTCAGGACCTTGCAGGTTACAGTGAGACAGTTATGCTGCTGAGCTATAATCCTGGACCTTAAAATTTATATGGAACCAGAAAAGATTTAAAATAGCAAAAGCAGTTCTAAACAATAAAGGCAAAGCAAGGGTGTCACAATCCCACATTTGAAATAACACTGTAAAGCTACCCTGATACAAACATCATGGAAGAGGAAAGAAAAACAGACCAGATGACCAGTGACAACAACTAGAAGGTACAAAAGCAATTCAAACACACTCAGCCACCTTATCTTGGACAATTGACCAAAGACCTTTACTGGAAGAAAGAGAGCCCCTTTACCAAGTGCTGCTGGTGAACTGACTTTTCACAGGCAAACATTAAACCTATATCTGTATGTTAAACCACTCAGTAAATTAAGTTCAAAGTGGAGGGCTGGCAAGCTATCTCAGTGGACTAAGCACCTGCTCAAGCAAGCACAGGGACCATGGTGCGATCCCTGGTACCACATTCCATGCCTGCCCCACCCCTGGGCATGCTCAGCAGGCAACTGAGACTGGGCATGGTGGCTGAGGAGGCTCAAAGCAAGAAGGTCACTAGGAGTGATCGATCAAAATGGATTGAAGACCTAAACATTAAAAGAGAAGTCCTAGGATGGGAGACACCTATGAGGTGGAAGCCCCTGCCTGCCACGTGCAGGGACCTAGGTTCATTCACAGTACCACACACCATGCAGGCTTGGGACCCTGGGTGCATAGGGCCACACCAAAACCAGGTGTAGTGGCACGTGCCTATAATCTCAGCACTGGGGAGGCAGAGCAGGAGGATCACTATGAGGCCAAGGTGCATAGTGAGATGCTGTACCAAATAAATAAAAGATTAGAGAGAGAGAGGAAAAGGAGAGGGAACGAGAGGGAGGGAGAGAGGAGAGAGAGAAGGTAGGAGGGAGAGGGAGAGAAGAGAGAGAGGAGAGAGAGAGAGAGAGAGAGAGAGAGAGAGAGAGAGAGAGAGAGAGAGAGAGAGAGACCCTAAATCTATTGGGAGACAGAAGAGATAAAACTCTTGGGTATACTGACGTAGTCTAAGACTTTATCAAAATAAACAGTGATCACATGAGAAGTAACAAAGAACTACCAAATAAGATTTCATCTTATTAAAGAGCTTTTGTACAGCAAAAGAAATCACCAACAGAGTGATAAGACAACCCACAGAATGGGAAAAAATTATCAGTTGTTTCTCAGGCAAAGGTATGAGTATACATCATATAAAGAACTCAAAGACAACAGACCTCACGAGTTGGAAGACTGAGTCTACAACTGGGCATCTCAAATGAATAGACACTTCTCAGATGGAGAAATTCAAGCAGCCAATAAATACGTGAAAAAATGTTCAGCATCGTGGTCATTGAGAGATGCAAGGTAGAGCAGAGCTGAGGTCCCATCTCGTCCCAGAAAGAATGCCGATTACCAAGAAATCGACCAATAATGACTGCTGAGGCAGCTGTGGAGAGGAACGAGCCCTTCCCTGCTGTTGCGGGGTGCACACTGCTGAGACCCCGTGCAATCAGAGCGGAGGGTCCTCCCAGAAGTAGGATGAAGATCCCTTTCCACCCGGCTCTTCCGCTCCTGGGGACCATGCAGAAGGACATACAAGCATCGCACCGCGGTCATGTATGCACACTGGGGTTTATAGCGGCACAATTTGTCGCAGCCACCTCGTGGAAACAGCCCACGTGACTATAACCTGATGGATGATAAAGAAGATGTGGGATTTTTATACAATAAAGGGTAAAAGAAGAATAAGCTTGAGGTATTTGCAGGTAAGTGGATGGTCATGGAAATTTATTTGATCTTCTTAGATCAAATAAATCAGACACAGGTGTTTAAGTAATCATTGTTCCTCCATTGTGATAAATCAAAAGCATAAATGAACATCAAAATGTGTAAATGTTATTTTCAAATTTGAAAAAAATATTCACATGGAAAGGGCAATAACAAAGGAGAAAAGAAGGAAGGGAAAGAAACAAAGAAAACAGAAGCAGAACTTTGTAACTAAAGAGGGAAAAGGGGGTAGAAAGAGAGGGGAATGGGGATAAAAGAAAAATTAAGTTATATCATGTGTAGGTCCCAATTCCTTATGGTGAATGTCACCATGATGTATATCTAAAAGGTACCAATAAAATAAATTTTAAAAAGTCATTATACATCTGAAGAATAGCACATCACAAGTGGAACAATAGAAGACAAATGCTCCTATGGCCTGCGTAAAGATGACACCTACGTGGCCTAGGCAGCACTCTCATCAACAGAAACGCAAGGCTGATGGGGCTCCCTGCAAGGGGCTTCACTCAGCTGTTGCCTGATCGTCAAGCAAGAAAGCAGAAAACATTTGTTCTTTTCTAGGAACTGTTCAGAGCAAAGCTGCAGAAGCCAGACGAGCTGGTGCTGAGGGGGGCGAGGCCTCCCGTTCTCCGGAGAGCCCCGCAGTGAGGAGGGAGGGCCCCGGTGCACAGTGCCTGCTGCACATCTCAGATCTCATTTAAGTGTTCATTTTCTCCCACTAATGAGACGATGCAGAGACGATGCAGTGTTTACACAAATTGGCAAGAAGGTGTTCAAAAGACAACACAAACTAGGATGGGGAAAAGGGGAAGAAGGAAACAATAAATGTACACACAAGAGGGTTAAGACACACAGCTGGTTTCTCTTAGTTCACCAAAGAGAAGGCGTCACGCTTCTCGTCTATAGACATCTTGCCTACGGCTTCCTCTGGAAATAGCTGGTAGAGACGCAGCAGCGCGAACGCTTCAGCTATTGTAGATGTCCTCCTGGCCAGTCTGAAACTCGGCTTCCCTGTTACGTTTATCTTCCCTGACAGGTAAACTGAGCAGGAAGCACACTACGTAGGACGGGACGGATTCGCGTAACTGACCATCAGCAGCACCCGAGAGAACGCAGGGCTCTTCCTTGCTCTGAGGTGAGGACAACCAAACTTCTTGAAGGAAGCCGGCTCTGTCCCCACGCTGTTCCTGCCCCCACTCGCATGCAACACGAACCTGTGCTCTACCTTCCAGTCAGCTTGTAACAATACCTTAAATATTCTGACTGCTTATATGTTAATTTATATCATGCCCCAAGTGCCCATTTTTCTCATTCCATTCTCAGATGTCCTTCAGTCACTAACAGAAAAGTCTGCTAGGAAGGAAAGCCCAGTACCTACGTCCTGCAGCGGCGACGCTCGGCTCCCTCTGGTGAGGGTCACCCTGTGGCATGGCCTCAGATTCCGTCACTAAACACTGTCGCCCCTCACACCCCACCCAACCTGAGAGGTTACTCAGATCTGTGCTTTCCTTTTGTGGTCTGAATTTTCTGAGAAACGAAACTTAAATGATTTCTCTTTGGTCTTGCTGACATTTCTTTTCCTTCCTTATATGAGCATGTTCGCATTCCAAAATTTGATGAAAAAAGAGTGGCTGCAATCTATGGTCTATTGTATACAAATAATAACAATGGTTATCTCTACGGATATTGGGTGAGGATTTCAGTGTCCCTGACTCTGTCAAAGCATCATCATCGATACAAACTAAATTAACAGTTATCGACACATTTCTCCATCGAGAAACCATAGCGTCAGGAGAACCACAAGGACAACATGGAAACGTGTAAAATGGGCTTTTCTCTTCTGCACTGCCCGTGTTGTGCTCATCTTGCTGAGGAAATGACTGTACGAAGCAATGTGTTATCGCCATGAACTGCAGCTCTGCCCCTGTGGTGGCAGTTGGGACCTGCTGGCTGTACCACACCTTTGCTGCACAACAGTTGATTGTTTTTGCTGAGGGCTGTCCTCGCCTGGTCAGAATGACAGAGAAGAGATGGGCAGCCTTTGTCTTCTTAAAACCACTCATTTTCATGGGCACCAGCCAGGGTGCCGTCCTGCGTGCATCCCCCCATGAGCAGTGCCCGGATGGCCCAACCAACGCCCACCAGGCCCCTGTCCTGGCTGCGCCTCCTCTGCACTGCCCCACTGAGGCAGAAGCCCCCACACCCAGGGACGGCCCCAGCCGAATGACAGAGCAGAGGACAGCCGAGACTCACATGCTCTGCCCACTCAACATCACTGTAGACAAAGTCGCCATGAATCAAGCAATGTGACACATTCCAGAAACAAAACTGTGAAAAATGGCATGTGGGAGGGCCTAGGTTTGTCCCGTTAGGTGAGCTGAGACAAGCACAGGCCCACACGTGTCTCATGACCTTAGCTGCAGGTGGAGCCTTAAAAAGGTGAGTTTTTAAAGGTGAGAGTGGAATAGCGCTTACTAACGATGGAGATACTAGGGATAAAATGAAATTTGTTTGTGTGTTTTTTAATAAAATGGAGTACTACTCAGCCAAAACATGATAAGCTTGAGGGCCGGGGTGATGGCTCAGTAGAATAAGCACTTGCCTGGAAAGCGCAAGGGCCTGGGTTCAATCCCCAGTTTCCCCCCCACCCCAAAAAAAGATAAGATTGAGACATTTCTAGCTAAATTGACTGACCTTGAAGCCACACTCGTAAGTGAGACACGGTGGACACATGTGTAAATACAGCATCTATTCCTGGTGAGGGAAACTGAAAGTGTAGACGAGGATGCAAATGCATGACAGATGTCATGAAGTGGGAAGAAAAGGGGAAGTAGGGAGGAGAAGCAATAAAGGAGGGAATGAAAAAGAACGTGAGAAGAGAAGTGAAAAGTGGAACAAGATGTTGTGAAGGAGGAGGCGGAGGAGGAGGAGCAGGAGGAAGAGTGCTAAAGAGAGGAGAGGGGAATGGGAGAATGAGGAGCTCAGACCGACTGCGCAGGGGGGGCGATTTCCCCAGGATGAGGCGGCCTTTCCGCAGAGCTAAGCCAATCCCTGTGATCAAAGCCTGTGAGAGAAGCGCAGTGGAAGGACCAGGTGTCCTGGCCGTGGCCCAGTGTCATGTGCGTGTGGCTCAGAGCCAGCGCACGCGCCTGACTCTCTCTACTCTCTTTCTCCCTCTCCACACTGCCATTTCCTACTAGGGAAGATTACAGGGTGTCTTGATCAATTGGTATCTGTTTCACAAGTGGGATTTTAAACACGTGATATTTAACTTCTTTTTTTTTCTTTTCTTTTGGTGGACCTGGGGATTGAATTCAGGCCCTTGTGCTTGGCAGGGAAGCACTTACTCTACTGAGGCATCTCCCCGGCTCCTAATTTCTATTTATTTTTAAAAGATTATAATCTAGGAAAAAAAAAGCAGCATTAGAAATGATACAAAATTTCACTAAACAAGGTAGTAGGAATTCAACAATGCTTTCTGATTGCACGATATTAAGTTACAATTAGTTGTTTAGGTTACCAGGTATAAATGTGCAAAACGGGTTAAAGAAAAAACAAGACGACAACAGCAACAACTGGGGATTGAACTCAGGACCTTGCACTTGCCAGGGAAGTGCTTATTCTAGTGAGCTATCTACCTGGCCCAAAATGCAATATTTGTGGAAAGAAACTGAATGTTGTTGTGAGGACACGTAATTGTGGTTCGCAATGTGAGCTGTCCAGCCAGCCAACCAGGAAGGGGGTTTTCATCTTGAAGATCACATCTCCCTAATTTGCTACTCCGGCGTCTTAAAACCTCCTCTGTGTATGATATCTTCTTTGAGAAAAAAATCCATATCTCTGGCTTACAGCACTGTGGAACTAAGTTGATATCACACCGGTAACAAATCAGTTCTTTGACTTCATACAGTAAGGGTCAAACGTTATAGCTTATAGCTATAGAAAAAGGGTAATCTACCTGCATTTCACATGTACATACAGATCAACTGATCCCTTTATTTGACACCCATTTGTAATGCCAATATGAGAAATAATGTTGAACAACTGAGGGCCGATATAGAGGGCACGGACTCCCTAATTTCTCTCTCCATGAGTTTGTTGATTGTGTAAAGGATGGCTATTGATTCTGGACTGCTGACTTTGTGCCCAGCTATGTAGCTCGATTTGATTATTAAGGTTAAGGTCTTGGAGGTCTTTCATGTACAGCATCACATGATGTGCAAATGATGATATTTAGCTTCGTTGTTTCCTAACTTATTCTTTTATTTCATTCACTTCTCTAATTACTCTTGGAAATGTTTCCAGAACTATATAGAATAGAAGTGGTGATAGTGGACATCCTTGTCTTATTCCTGACTTCGGAGTGAAAGCTTTCAGGTTCTGACAGTTTAGTATGACACTGGCAGATGGCTTGTCACGGATGGATTTTTTCAGTTTGAAATAGAGACTATTCCAATTTGATGTAGGGTTTTTTAAAAAACCTCATGAACGGGTGCTGGAATTTGTGAAATGCTTTTTCTGTACATATTGAGGTGATTGCACGAGTGTCGTCTTTGGCCATGTGATATGTGACATAGCATATACTGATTTGCATATACTGCACGATTCTTGCCTCCCTGAAATGAATCCTGCTCCCTCACAGAGTAGAATCCTGATGATTTGCTGCATTCTGCTTGTCAGTATCTTCTTGAGGATTTTTGCAATTGTCTTCATTAGTGAGATTGGCCTGTATGTAGCTCTCTGTATTCTTGGCTCTTTCTCTGGTTTTTGTTATCAGTATAACTCTTGCTTCCAGAAAATGACTTTTGCAGTATTTTTCTCTTTCAGCTTCATTAAAGAGCTTGTGTAGTAACAGCACTTGATGTCTGAATTTCTTATACAATTCAGAAATGAGCCGGTCAGGACCTAGACACTTCTTTGTTGCTAATTTTTAAATCTCATGTTCAGTTTTGTTGGCTGATATTGCACTAGTTACAATTTTATATCTTCTTGATTCAACTTTGGTACTTCATCTGTATCTAGGAAGCCACGTACGGTGGCACACGCCTGTAATTTAGGTCTCAGGAGGCTGAGGCAGGAGAATCGTTACGAGCCTGAGACCAGCATAGGCTACAAAATGAGCTCAGGGCCAGCCTGAGCTGCAAAGCAAGTCCCTGTCTCAAAAGCAAAGCAAAGCTGGTCTGTGGAAAGAAGCAGTTAATGCTTTAATTTGTTGCATTTTCTGTTTTCAATTGTTGTACTTTTTCTTTTCTTAATTTCTCATAGAGTTCTTTCTTTTTTCTTTCTTCTTCCAATTTTACATGTATATATCTGGTAATATGAATAACTTGTTGGAAACCACTGTGTATTACAGCAAATACTGTGAAAATCAGATTATTTTGTTAAGTGAAATTCTGTATTACTTGTATTTTTTCTATTTTAATTCTAATTTTTATTCTCTTTAAAAAATTTTTTAAAATGAAAAACAGAACAAAACAAAACAAAAAACCCCACAAAAACAAAACAAGCAAAAACAAAAAACAGGTATCTAGGAATCTGTTCATTTCCATCTTGTTATCTATCTTCTTAGAGTAAAGGTTTTCAAAGTAGGATTTTTTTTTTGACCCTTTGGATTTCTTCAGGTTCTGTTGTATTTTTCCCTTTCTATTCCTAATTGCATGACTTTGAGTGTTTTCATTTCTTTTGACAAGGTTGGCTAAGAGTTTGTCAGTTTTATTTAATCTTTTAAAGAACCAACTCTGTGATTTATTAATTCTCTCTTTTCTTAGTCTCTCTTTTTTATTTTAGGGAAGGGTCTACAGGGTGTTCAGGGTCTCACTACTAGATTGGACTGGTAGTGATCTGCCTATTTACAGACTCCCAAGAGCTGGAATTACAGGCATACACCACCATGCCCAATCTCAATTGTTGTCTCAGGTGTCCGGGGGGTGGGACTGGCACGGCAGGCCCTGGGATCGAACCCCTGTCCCCTGCACCTGCTTGCAGGTGCTTTAATCCACTGAGCTATTTGGCTGGCCCTATTTTCTTAGTCTCAATTTCATTAATGTTTGAAAAGCTTCATAATTTCTTCCCTTGTTTGAAACTTGGACTTGAATTTTTCATCTTTCTTTAGTTTGAGGTTCAACACTGGGTGGTTTAATTGACCTCACTCTGTTTTCTTAATATGAGAATTCACTGCTATAAATTTCTCTTTTAGGACTGGTATTGTTGTATCACATAAGGTCTGGCATGTTGTGTCAGCATTATCATTTTCTTGTAGACATTGTTAATTTCTTCTTTAATTCCATCTGTCACCCATATGTTGCTCAGATGGGGTGTTACTTAATTTCCATGTATTTATGGAGTTTTTGGGTTTTCTTTTATTTTTGCTTTCAGTTTCATTGGTTATAACTAATACATATTGTCTTGTCCTTGTTGTACTATGTTTCTGCTGGTGCTTAGCTGTCTTTCCTCTGTTTAACCTCCTGCTCTGCTTGGTGGCTCCTTTCCATTGGTACCCTTGGTGTTCTGGTCTTTCTTATCTCTTTCTAGAATATCTTTCAGAACACATTTGAGAGCTTGTTTTGTGTCATGAATTTCTTCAGTTGTTCTTTGTCTTGGAAGTACTTTATTTCCCCATTAATTCTGAAAGACGATTTTTCAGGACACATCGATCTGGGTTGGAAGTTGTTTTCTTTCACAACTTCAAACACTTCCAAGCTCTCCTTGACTTGTGGTTTTATGTTGGGAAGTCTTCTGTAATTTCTGGCGGTCTTTCCTATATAGATGATTTGTTTCTTGTTTTCAGCAGCTTTTAATATTCTATTTTTATGCTGAATTTCTAGAATCTTAAGTATTATATTCCTTGGCATGGTTTTTTTGTGGTCATGACTAATTGGAGTTCTATATTCCACAGTTATCTGTGTGTCAAATTCTTTATTCACATGTTGTACATTTTCTGCAAGTACTTCAGTGAACACACTTTTTCTGTCATTGGTCCTGACTCTGGTTTTCCTCATTGACTCGGATCCCTTTTGTGTTGTTTTCTGCATCATTTTGTAGCTGTTGGGTTGATTTTCGCGGTCTCTGGCTATTTTTAAGGGATCTTCATTTTTGTGTTCAATAACTGCTATCCTGTCTTCTATGTATGCTATTCTGTTTTTCACTATCATTCATTCAATTTTGCAAGTTTCAATGGAATTTTTAAATTCCTAGATATCTGTTTGGATCTGTTTCAGGGATTCCATTTCTTTTCTATGTTGGGCATTCATGATATCCATCATTTTCATAAGGTCTTCTACCTTTTGTCTATGTCTACTCTAAATTTGCTGTACAATGCCTTCATTATGTTCATTATTTCTTTTTCATACCTTAGAGATTGTTTATGTTCTGATTTTCTTGATTGATAGATAATAGATAGATAGATAGATAGATAGATCTCTATAACTATGTATATATTACTTGCTGCTATCATTCCAGAAAATTCAGGTGAGTAACTTCTGATTTTCTCTCTGTCATTGTCTCCTGGATTTATCCTTGTTGGGCTAGAAGTCCAGGTATGCATTTTGCTTTTATATCTTGTCATTTTGTAATTTTTATTTTGCTTTCTGTGTTATTGCTTATATATTTCTTATGCTGGGTAGCTTTTATCACTGATATTGAGGGTCCCTAGAAGATAGTTGTTTCTCTGAGACGTCTTGAAGGAGATCTGGCTATTCATCCATGTGTCTTCTCAGGATCCTATCTTCCCATTTTTATTAGGAATGAGAAGTTGCTAAATATTTGCCTACCACTCACTCATTTAATACTGAATTATGGGGATGGTTATGACCCCAGATTATCACAGTAATGTCATATAAGTGTGAATAATTAATTACAACAGATACAGCATGCTGGCTAAAGTAGTACAATTAACAATAACAGTCTCATCAAGCACAGCTTAGAAACTGACAAACTGTAGCAACTACTAATTTGTTGTCTCCATAGGAACAAGATCTATAGCTATGCAACAACATGCAACATAAACCAGAAACTTGTATACAGCAAATTTCTCTTTGGGAGAGTGATTTTATTTTGCAGGGAAGCAGAATTTAAGAGGAAAAAGGGACAAAACGGTAGCAACTAAAGAGAAATGCAGAAGCTCAAAGACAGAGAATGACCACCCTGGCGTTGGGAAGCTGGAGAAGAGAGCAGAGAAGGAACAAGGGAGAAGAAAGAGGAATATCGGAGCAAACCAGAACCCTAGAGACAACATTCACCCACATGAAAACATCAAGAAAAAGTGTTAAGGAAAAACAGTATAGAGAGAACAAACACAGACAATAAAAGTCAAAACATATCAACCCATCTACCTCCAAAAAAATAAAAAAGAAAAGTAATTCTCCTCTGGGGCCTCCGGTCCTGTGCTGGCGCTGGAACCTGTGCTGAGCTGCCCTCCCAAGAGTACAGTAGGATGACTGCTGGGTGCAGGACCATCTTGGCCACCCCAATGCCTCCTCTCATGCTTCTGTTGCAGGGCAAAGGAGGGATGTCCTTGTCCTGCCACTGGCTGTGGCCATTTGCCTATAGTGCTGCTGGCCACAGAGCAGGGGCTGCTTCCAGTCCTTTGTAGCTAGGGCTAAGACTGGCTTCTGGTAGCCACTGATGCTGAGTCCGAGAGGTCCCAGCTCCAGGAAGGACCTACACGGTCTTTCCTTCATTCCACTTGAGAATATTGACAATGAAATGACCGTGGAGCTGTTCTGATGTTGGAGTCTGAGTGCTAAGCCCTTTGAAACAAAAATGGCAACTGCCCAGCCCCTAGCATCCTCTGCACGGCTGCATGCTGGGCATGATCTGGCTCGCCCACCACACGCAGACTCTAGGGGCTGCTCGCCAACAGTGTCTGGGGTTCTCACTGCTGCCTCTGGTTGCACAAGACTCCCCGAGTCTGAGTCAGGCCCCCATCGCCCAGCGAGGAGCTAAGTCGCTTCTGCTGCGTCCCCTCCCCCAGGTCAGGGACAAGCTGCTCTTGCTGCGCCGGGCCAGGCTCTGCTGCTACTGCAACAGTGAATCCTGTCTGCGCTCCTCTCCAGCCCCCAGGATTCCTGCACAGCAGAGCCCTGCGCTCCTGCTGGCTCCTCCCTGAGCTGCTGCTCCTCCCCCAGACTCTGAGCGCCTTGTCCCGGAGAGCTCGGGCCTCTGACACTCACTGCTCTGCCATTTTTATTGTCTTCTCTATTGCACTTTTTATTGGAAAAGAGAAAGGAAAAGGGAAACACTCCCTATATTTAAACTTATGGAAGGAAAACTAGTTCTGTCTCCAAAGGTGAGTGAAGGAAAGTGGTTCAAAATGATGAGAGGATTATGGCGCAGGGAAGGAGATTCGCAGCCTGCACAGAGCCATCAGTACCATTGGTTCCCCCATTTGTTGTCACAACTTCTGCCCTAATTTCTCCCGTGTAACTCCCTAAAGGTGAAAGCAAAAGGTTTGTTGGTAATCAGTTAAATCTATGATTTATTTATTTAACATCTGGTATTCTTTTCAAAGTCATTAGAATGATTTGTCACATTTCTGAGAAAAAATAGTACTATTCTGCTGCATCTATACACAAAAGAACACAAATTTATATGCTAAAGAAGTTTACGTACACAAAAGAAGCGTAAATCAGACTTGAGTTTCAGTGGTTTCCTGGGTGGAGATCTCACATTCAGCTCTGGATACTTTTTCTGGAACATTTTTCTGTAGTTGTTTTGATCTCACCTTCTCCCAGCGGTGCAGGAGGTGCTGTTTCTGTGCGGTGAGAACTTGCCAGCAGAGTTATCACAACCTGTGAAGTCGGTCACAAAGCCACAGGTGAGGGAACAAATGACCAGCGTCTTCCCTTCAACTTAAGGGCTGTATTACCCTTCCTTCCCCCCACTTGATCTTAGTCAAAAGCCCTAGAAGCGAGAAGGGAGGACTCTTCCTTCTCTCTGTCAACCCCAGGAGCACTGAGGTGGCCTTCTGGGCTTCCCCAGATTGGCTGTCCAGGACATACACTCAGTATCGGAGGCTGGCTCAGATGTCACAGCTGCAGCTGAAGGGGGCCTAAGTGCCCTTGTGGTTGATGGTGTCTGATGCTTTGGTAACCAAGGTGTTAAGGAGAATTTAGAGCTTTACTTCCTAACCATGTTGTTCACCCAGGCAACAACAGCTGCTCCAAACCATGATTTATTGGCCATGAATAAAGTGTGCATGTGTATGCATGTGTGCGTGGACACACACACACGGATACACACACACACACACACACACACACACACACACACACACACACACACTCACAGTCACTCCGACCAAGAATGACAGGAATCATCATGCAGTTAGGAAAAGTCTTCCGTAATCTCAGTGTGAGGAGGAGCTGGTGGGGCAGCGAGGGAAGCCTGCCTGTAGATTCACGGACGCTGCACCGGGAGCCCAGCTCTGTGGCTCACAGGAGACGAGCGAGCGCGTCCTGGAACTGCTGCCCAGGAAGCACGGGACAAACGCAAAAGCTGAGACTTGGAGGCTGCTAAGGAGTGTGTCCCCAGGCCCACACACCGACTTAAAACTTAAAGACCTTCCCTCAATGAAATTAGAAAATCTGATAATTTCTGAGAAGCCCACTTCTAGGCCTTTGTAATATACAATCTCGTTTAGAATGAGGATGATTTAGTCCACGTCTCTTTCGTGGGCCGGCACACCGCCTCTGGTCTGCGGCTTAGGCCCTTCCATCTCCGCTTTCTCCCTGTCTGTCTCTCTCTGTGGCCCTCTTCCTGCTCACCTTCGGGTGGATCGGCTGGCGCTTCTGGCGAGCCCGGCCCCAGGTGGCAGGAAGACCCTCCCAGGCACTTCTTCTGCAGCCCAGAGGAGGACGCTGTAGGAGAATGGAGCAGTCGCGCTCCCCGACTGGGACCTTCTCCGTGGAAGGTGCTCGCTGTACCGGGGCAGCCCGGAAGGCAGCCCCCGGGGGCGCTCAGATGGGCGGAATTCTGGGGACACCGAGACGCACCCAGCAGCGACTGTCTCACGCACGGGGCTGGCGCGCCTGGGCCAGGAGTCTGTCTCTCCAAAGCTCACTGATCAGCTGGCTCTGAGTGCACCAAAAGCCACAGTGTTTGGTGAGAGTGTCGATTGGGAGAACCAATGTGAAAATCCGTGTGCAGATTCCCCAGAAAACTAGGACAGAGGTCCCACGCGACCCAGATATTCCCTTGCGGGGGATTTTTCCAGAAGAACTGAAAGCTTCTTACCAAGGAGATGTGCGCACCCAGGCTCACAGCAGTGCAGTCGGTCCTGGCAAAGTCTTACAAGCAGCCCAAATGCCCACCGACTGAGGAATGAATGAAGGAGATGGGTGTGTTTACACAATGGAGTATTAGTCAGCTGTAAAGAAAGCTAAACCCCAGGCTTTCGTAGGTACGCAGAGGCCCCTGGAGACCCACTCCTAAGTAGATCAGAGCCGCACGTGTCAGCGCTGTACTGTCTCCCTAGTGTGAGAACCTAGAAGCGTAAATAAAATCTGAAAGGTAAATAGACACTGTGGAAATATGAGCGGGAAGGAGCATCTGGGATGAGGGAAAGGCGAGCAGAAAGAACGGAGGGAAGGGAAACGACACATACGCGTACACACAGGGCAGCTGGGATAACTGTGCTGCCGACTTTTACTGGTCTGTTGAAAGGAGAAGTTAATGCTTAAACTCTTTTTTCCTTCTTTTTAGTTTTGGACTAATTTTGCATGCTTCTCTCTGATATTCTGAACGACTGCTTTGATGACAATATGCAGTGCAACAACCACTGTTGAACTTAATGTCATTTTGGGTTTTTAAAAATTCTGTGCCATTTCTAATGCTTTGTTATTATTTATTCTGTTTAGAATTAACAAAAAGAGTATCTTGCAAGAACCTGACAACATCCAGTGGACTCTTTAAAACCACCTGCAGGAGCGTGAGGTGTTTGCTGGCCTCACACTGGAACAGTCGTGAGATCTAGACCCGAGCAGAAGCGGGCTCTGCCCCGAGCGTGGAGGACACCCGGAGCTTCTGGCGGGCGCCTCCGCATGCACAGTGCTTCAGGGTCCTGAGCGCTCGAGCCCCACATGGAGATTATTTCCCATGACTTCTTACACTGCCACTGGCAAGCCCTGGTGACGTCTTCCAGTGACGGCCAAGATGCACCGCACCAGGGACAGCAGGCTGTTTTCTATCCCACATCAGAAAGCGTCGCAGCAGTGCAGAATTCTAACACACATACCATGACACTGGTCCATCCAGACCCTAAAACAATTTTTTAAAGTAAAGGTTTAGTTGTGCGTCTTGCTGTGCTCTGACGCGCAGCCGCCCCAGTCCTCCCTGTGCGGACACGGAGGCCAGGCTTTTGAGACACGTTACGTCTTGCACAAGTGCAAATGCACAGGAATTTGGAGAACAAAATCAGATGAGGATGCCGTCTGATGAGGGGCAAGTGGAATGAAACATGGGTGAAATTAGAGAGGTGACAGAGAACTTCCCAGGAGTCGGGTGTTGAGGGAAAACGGTGAGTCTTGGGAAGAACACCAAGAGTTGTCCAGGACAGCGGGCTCTTCACAACATGCAGGGCAGGATTCAAGACAATTTTCTTTTATCTTTGAAGAACTGTATTGCCCATTTGTGCTCCACAGGGTAGCCCTGGAGGCAGGAGGGGGCCGACATTACTTTCTGTTGTAGATGGGATATATAAGAAGAACTGATGCAAATGTGCAGGCCTGTTCCTGGAGGGCCAGTGCAGGGCAGGTGTTGTTCAGGCCTACAGGGACGCGGAGCTACATGAGAGAAAAACTCAAGGGAGACGTCCAGCGGTGCATTCTGACACAGCTCCATCAGCACGCGAAGCTCTCTCTTGCATTCCAGCATATTCCATCCTCTTTGTCCTGGTTCTTTTACTACTCATTGGTCTCCTAACACTTGTCTTTGGTTGTCATTTCAACTCTACTCTCTCACTAAGATAGAACTATGACATTGTTGTCCCATAGCTTAGCACCTGAAGAAGACTCTACAAGCACAGCAGACAGGCTCTGGTTCTGACAGAGGGATCTCGGAGTCCTCCGCAGCTCAGCAGCACCGTGCTGTGTCCCCTGCAACCATACTGTGACAGAGCCTGAGCACTGGCCGTCTTCCACATGCTGCGTCTGTCTCCTGCCTCCAGACCTTCAGCAGAGCGTGTCTTTATGTTGTGCATTTCCTCCTGTCCAATCTGTCCTTGTGGTGAAAGCAGTTTTTACAAGAGCAAATACTGCTCAGGAGAGTTTGATGGGACTGCTGCATAAAGTACATTTGCATGGCAGTAGCTGAAGAATTGCTAGAGAGGAGTTTTATGGGGCCCCTGCTGATCATGTTACCAAGCTGTATGTTTAGGTTTCAGGCATGGGGGACATACATGCATAGCGCGTGTCTTAGTTACTCTTCTCTTGTTGCTGGGACAAATACCTGACGTTCAAACTTAGAGAAGGAAAGGTTTATTTGGCTCACAGTTACTGGAGGCTTCACAGTTTAAAGGAGCCTGAATTATGTAGCAAGACCTGGTAGCCTTTTTTGCTAACAAGAAAGGTTCAGTGCCTCTGTCTTCTCCAAACATCTCCTCCCTACCCGAGGCGGCCTCAATCACAGACAATGCTGATCCATGCTGCAGGGTCTGGAGGAGAGGCTGGGGCGCCACGCGTCCAGGATGACCTGCCCCACATTCCAAGGGAGGCTGCTGATTTGTTGGGGGCAGAGCGTATGCTGCCAGTTTAATGGCTCGCACCTCTCTGGACCCGCCCCTCAAGCCCTGCCCCGGTTCTCTGGCCCCGCCCCTCGTGCCTCCCACTGTTCCTGGAGCAGGTTCTGCCCCTTGACTTACATGAGGCTTTGGGGGGACAACTAGACACAAACCATAACAACATGTATAAGACTTGTAGCTGCTAAGATATTTCTAAAGATCTTTTCACTTAACAGGCTTAGTAAAAAACCTACTGGCAGCAGAATGATATTTTAAATTTGTTTCTGAAGGAAAAGCACATTGTGAAACTCAAAATTTAGTGTCTTTTTTGTACAAAGTTGTAAAACTATTAGAGCCAATTAGTCAATAAACATTACGCGCATGCAAGCAGGCGCAGGGGCCAGGGGTTCTATCCCGGGTCTGCAGTGCTGCCCCCCACCCCCAGAGCTCACTGAGATGGCAATTGAGACTGGTTGTGGTAATGTGCGCCTGTAATCCCAGCTCTTGGGAGCCTGTAAACAGGAGGACCACTATGGGTCCAACCTGGTAGTGAGACCCTGAATACCACATAAACCCTTTCCTAAAATGGAAAGAAAGAAAGAAAGAAAGAAAGAAAGAAAGAAAGAAAGAGAAAGAAAGAAAGAAAGAAAGAAAGAAAGAAAGAAAGAAAGAAAGAAAGAAGACATTACATCACTTCCTTTCATGGCCCGAGAATCAAGCTAAAGGTTCTTTACTCCTGGTTGACAATTCTTCTCCAAAATTTTGATCTGAATAAGGTCATCTCTAGCTATGGTCTTTCCAAAATGTTCAGCACCATTTTTGTAATGCTGTGATTATCCAGTCATTGGTCCAAAATTATTGACAGACAGACTCTCCAAGGCACAGCCCACAGTCTCTCTTGAAGCTTTGAAATTGGAGCAACAAGGTCTGTTTTACACTGTTCCAGAGGGCAGGTTACCTGATTAACCCTTTTCTTTGATGTGCTGCTCACCCACCTCTTACAGGTCTTAGTCCTGTTGCAAATGTCGCAGATCCTGCGCTATAAGCCAAGAGCAAGAGGCTAACAAGTCAGACAGAAAATTGTAGGCAACTATTAAAAGTCATAACTTTTGGGGATTTCTGGAAGCAGAAAACCAGCGTGACAGCACCCAGGCACTTGTGGGAACAGGCCAAACATTTGGAGTCTTTGTCCCTGCATCAAAATCTATTGATCTTGGACCGGCTAAGGATTCCGTTGGCTACATTTCCTTCTTCACGATAACACATCCTCGCTCAGCAGTTCTGAGAATGGCTTGGGGAGACCCGCTCGCACAGCACACGCAGTTGGGCCTGCGCCGCGGCTGCGGATTAGCGGAAGCCGCGAGCGATGCTGGCCTTACAAGAGGCACACTGCCCCGCAGCTCCAAAACTAGAGCAGCAGTCCTTGTTCTGAGAATCTCAAACTTCTATAAACAGGAAGGAAAATCAAAAGGCCTGGCACGTAATAAAGACACACGTTATGTCCCTCTAAACTTCATAGAAAACGGAAACTCAGAAAATTAGCATAGTTTCTCTTGTGCTAACATAAACGGTACAATTTTTTTGTTTCTAAATTTAAAGGAAACCCTCTTGCCTTCTGTCTTGATAACTTCCACACATTCTTCAATTATCTTAATTGAATCGAAGTTATTTTTAGCAAACTTCTGGCGCAGGGTTTATCTAATACTAACTCATTTTCCCAGAGTTTCCCCTGCAGAGCCAGGCGGGCCAGGGCCCGGGGCCCACGCGCTCCTCACCGCGCTGTGCCTCCTGCACCTTCAGGACGCGGCCAGCCCTTCTCGGCTACAGGTGTGGCTCGTGCCTCGTGCAAGTCCGTGCAGCAAGGCCCTCTGCCGCTCGGGGTCGCAGAAGGTGCACGTCAGGCGTGCGTGAGCAGCGCGGGTGTCCGGAGCCCGCCGTGCGGTGCGGGCGCCCTCGCGCTCCCCGCGCAGCTCCTGACCCAGCCGGCAGCCGCCTCTGATGGGATCCGGGCTGTCGCGGCTTGAGTCGCTTAGGTTCTGGCGCTAATGCACCCCAACCGATCCACAGCCAATGTTTAAAGCGCTCGATTTCCCGGAAGTTTGCGCTGCTACTTTCCATTAATCAGACAAGAAACACTAAGCGCGCCCACCTCAGTTGCAGAGCACTGTGCATGGCAGAACTCAGAAACGTTCCTGCGGCTCTGAGCACGGCAGCCACGCTGGCTGTCCGCAGGCCCGGGAGGAGGTGTGGCGCTCGTGGTCGCCAAGCCGTGCACCCTGCGCGCACCGCGGCACTGCGAGCGCGCAAAGGCAGCGGACCGGCACTCCTGCTCCCAAGCTGAGGGTCACCAGGCCGGCAGGAGCTGCACAACGTAGAGAAGACAAAGAAGGTGGAGCGAGACCGTCCGCCCCCGAAATGCTGTCGTGCTGTCCCCTGGCCAGCCTCCAAGTCACCCCTGTTCTTGTCTTTTGACACGGGCTGCTCCCTAAGCACCTCCCCTCACACAAAGCCCTGGGACGAATCAACTCGCCTAAATCGGCTCCAAATAGCTCCTTCCAATAATAGCAGCATGGGAAGGAGCTTGTCAAGCCTCACACGAGGGTTTTATGTCGTGCCCAGGGTGTTATTCCTGCTGCCTCTCGGGGCTTTCAGTTGTCCTGTGCTCAGACTAGGGTGGCTTGGAGATTAGGGAGCAAATATTCTAGCAAACAGAATTAATCTGAAGAAAAAAGTTAGGTATGGGGTTGGGAAAAACTAACGAAGGTGTTACTATGACATTCTCTTTGGACCAAGAGTGAGCGCGTGCCTGGAAGTCAGGGAGTTAGGGCGCCAGGACCCTCGCCATGCCCAGGGCAGACAGGAAAGCCTATCTGCAAGACCTGCCTAGGCAGGCTTACAGTATGGGGTGCACACAATATAGAAAGGGAAAATCTAGAATCACTGATCTAAGATTTTTTTTCTAAGACACTAGAAAAACAGAGCAATTAAATACAAATAAACACAAGGAAAATTAAAACAGTGGGGGTGTCTGTGATAGTATAAAAGAAAATGAATGTTAAAAACAAAATTTACAGCCTTTTTCCCACTTAAAAACAAAATTAGTTACCTTTTACCCAGGTTCAAAGAGAGTGAGAAGAGACGCAGGGGAGAGTGAGAAGGAGGAAGGGAGAGAGGGAGTTGGAGAGAGAGACAGAGACAGAAACAGAGAGAGACAAAGAGAGACAGGGAGAGACGGAGACAGAGACAGACAGAGAGAGACAGACAGAGAGAGACAGAGAGAAACAGAGAGATAAACAGAGAGAGAGAGAGACAGACAGAGAGAGACAGACAGAGGAGAGAGACAGGGAGAAAGAGAGACAGAGAGAGACAGACAGAGACAGAGACAGAGAGACAGAGTTAGCGATAGAGACAGAGAGAAAGAGACAGAAAGACAGAGATAGAAACAGAGGCAGAGACAGAGAGACAGACAGACAAACATAGACAGAGAGAGGGAGGGAGTAGGGAAGAGAGGGAGAGAGGGAGAGAGAGAGAGAGAGAGAGAGAGAGAATCAGTTCCTAATACCAGAACAAAGTGGGAGTCATGACTGTTGGGACCCGATATCAAAAGTTTAATGAAAGCTAGTGTGAGAAACTCTGAGGTTTGATAACCTTTGTGAAACAGATAATTCTTTGAAGACACAATGTCCAAAACACACTATAAGAAGAAAGCCTACATAGGTCTATGGTATTAAATAAAATGAAGACCTATATGCTGATGCTCCATAAAAGAACAGACCAGCTCCTGGAAAGTTCCAGCGGTGGGTTTCACTGAATGCCTAAAGACGACCGCTTTCCAACTTTCTATATTTTCTTTCAGAAAAGACACACATGGAAATGCGTCCCGACGCACTGTATGAGACCATCAGTATCACAGTCACAAAACCAGATACACAACACAAAAACTAGAATTTCAGAGCAGTTCCTCCCATGAATGCAGAAACTGTAGCCCTCAGCAAGTGTCATCCAGTAACGTACAAGGCCGTGTGTGCTGTGAACAGGTGATGTTTCTTCAAGGTGTATGCAGTGATTCAAATATTCTAAAATCAATTAATTGAATCCATCACATGAAGGTCTGTAGAAAAATCATGAGATCCTAACAATAGATAAAAAAATAGCACTGAAAAAACCCCACAATGAATCATTGCAAAAGCCCACTCAAGTAAGAATAGAAAAGAACTTCCTCAGCTTAATCAAGGAAATCTGGAACAAACCCACAGCTCCCTTCACAGTGAGCAGTGAGACACCGGAGCGTTTCACCTCAAGAGGGCCAAGGCAAGCATGTGGCTTCTCACCTGCTGTTAGCCCTGCCCCAGGAGTCGTTGGCACACCGAGCAGAGAAAAGAGGAAATAAAAGGTGTACAAAGTGGCAGCCAGGAAATAGCCCCGCCTTTGTCCAGCGGCTGCGCGATCGCAGCCCTAAAAGGTCGAAAGGAAAGACCACAAGAGCCGGCGCAGCCTGGAGCCGCGGCCAGGCGCCCGCGCTCTGCACAGCAGCCGGTCGCTGCCTTCCGCACCTGGGCTGGGGAAAATCGAAATGAAAAGCCAGCGCTACCCCGCTGTCAGACCTGAAAAACTTACCCAAGGTATTGCTATTTTGTATTTCTCATGCATCAATCCAACAAAACAGGCACAAAATCTATAAAAATGACTGTAAACCTCTGATGAAATGAATCAAAGACATAAATGAATGAGGAGAAATTTCATCATGGGCAGAAAAGCTTAATAGCGCCATGACGTCAGTTCACCCCAACTTTATCAATACATTCCATGCAATCTTTATCAAAATTCTGTTATTTTTGTATATTAAAAACTGATTTTATTTACACATGTGTGTCTGATATATTTTGCTGAAGACTATGATGTCATGGTACATCCATTTACCTTTGTGTGTGTGTGTGTGTGTGTGTGTGTGTGTGTGTGTACTGGGGACCGACCTCAGGATCTTGCACTTGCCAGGCAGGTGCTTATGCCACTGAGCTGTATCTCTGGCTCCACTGACCTATAAATGCCTCAAGATTATCCTTCTTCACGCCAGGGTAGTACTCCATTATATTAAAAAAAAAAACCACCATATCTTTTCTAGCCATTCATCTGTTAATGAGCATTTGGACTGTTTGTAAGATTTAACTATTACAAACCGTGCTGCTATAACATGGGCATGCATGTATCCTTGCAGTATGACACTTTTAATTGTTTTATGGATGATACCGAGAAGGGGAATAGCTGGATCAAATGGAATCTCTAGTTCTATTTTTGAGGACTTTTCACACTGATTTCCACAGTGGTTGTACCCGTGTATACTCCCAGTAACGTGGGGAAAGGCTCCCTTCCCCACACCCCTACCAGGAGGTGTTGTTGGCTGATTTCTTAATGACAGCCATTCTTTCGCTTGGGTGAGATGGACTGTCAGCCTTGCTTTAAGTTGCACCTCTCAGAGAGCAGTGATGTTGGACATTTTTTCATATACTTATTTGCTCTTTGTACTTCTTTGACTGAAAAATGCATAATTCATTTCAGGTGCCCCGTTTTGGATTGGGTCTCTAAATTTGGAAGTTATGATTTGTTTTGAGTTTGTAGTCCTTTGTCTGAGGAACAGCTGGCAAAAAATTTTTTCCAATTCTGTGGGTTGTGTCTTTACTCCACTGGTTTTTTTGTTTTTGCTTTTTTTTTTTTTTTTTTAAACCAGGGATTGAACTCAGGCTCTTGCACTTGCCAGCGAAGTACTTATTCCACTGGTTATTTCTTTTGTTGTGCAAAAGCTCTTTAACAAGATGAGTTAGCAATTCGTAATATAACAACCATTGTTAATTTTCTATTGTTATTTTGGAATTCTGTACCATTTGTATTGCATGTTGCTTTGTTTCTGCCTTGTTTTGTTTTTCATTTTTGTGTTTGTGTCTGTTTTTTCTCATTAAAATAAAAACAAACAAATAAAAAAGATGAGGTCCTAGTTGCTGATTCCTTCTAGTAGTGCCAGTACTTTGGGATTTTGTTCCTGAGGTCTTTGCCTCCACTACGCAGCATCATCCTGTTATCAAAGGCAGACAAGGATCCTCAGGGCCGATGTCCCTGAGAAGCAGGCGCATGCATTCCACAACACTCAACCAAAATGAATGCAGCAGCACATGGGAGAGATAAATTCATGTGATCATGGGGGGTTGTCTGCAGGGATGGCAGCCTGGTATCATCTATTTAAATAATAAATAATAAATATGGCCCATAGTGTTAGTAATGGGGAGGTCAAAGGTCAAGTGAATATCTCTCCTTCTTCCCTTTCCAAACTGTTGGCCCATGTTCTTCTCTAAAGCATCTATAATTCAGAAGATTTCTTCTCTGATTAAAAGGACATCCTCATGGAGGCCCCTTCATATCCTACTTTACTTTTCAGGGCAGAGTCCTGCTCTGCTCTGCTTTCCTTGTGCTTTAGAACACCTGGGAAAATGGAGAAGTAGGAGCTGCTTAGAGTGTCCTTCGCCACTAGCACTGGCCCATGACAGGTTTCCATAAAGACCACATGGTAACTTCACAGCTTCTCCATACACAGGCATGGACGTGACAACTCTCTCCTTTTCCCGTCATAGTTGGTCATCTCTAGATGTCTCAGAGGAGATGTCAGCTAAGCCTTTGGTGAGTCTGGCAGCCACCACCCAAAGCCTGGTGAATAAAAATGAAACATGGGAGTCTTCAGTTCATCTGCCCTTTGTGAAGCGTGGGCAACCCAGAGCCCTGCATCATTAGATCCATCATCCAGCTTTGGACCCTTCGCCTCCCTGTACAGCGCACATTGTCTAACCTCAGTGTCCTAAATTGAAGGCTTCATTCAGAACATTGTATTCTATACTTGGCCAGTGGCCAGAGGCCAGGAATCTCATACAAAAACTTCTGCTACTGAGCCAGCTGCGGTGGTGCACACCTGCAATCTAGCACTCAGGAGGCCGAGGCAGGAGGATTGCTGGGAGTTTGAAGCCAGCCTGGGCTACAAAGTGAGGTCAAGGACAGCTTGAGCTGCATAGTGAGACCCTTCCTCAGAAGAAAAATATTATGCTATCCAAAATTCAGCTACGTAGATAACGGGCTCTTTCGCATTAAGGTCTTCAATGGTAAAGGTGTTAATAGTGTTATTAAAAGGTATAGTTTTGAGGTTTCCTTGCATAATACCACATGTCAAACCCATATGAAATCCCAGTTAACGTGTTCTTTTCCCTTCTTTGCATTGCCCCACCAGAAAGCTGACACTGTGGTTGGTCTGAACACAAACTCTTGAGGGACAAAGTTGTCATTGTCCATTATTATTGGCTAGGAAACCACCACTGCTTACTTTGGCCTCAAAGGGGCAGGGAGAAAACAGTTGCATTACTGGAAAGGGTTCTGTCATCTCTGAAGTTTCACCTGCTCTCCACTCTGCTCAAACCCCCTAGAAGAGGTCACATAGTGAGTCACCTGAGAGAACACCACACAGTGACATTCACAGACCTCTGGCTGGAAGCCAAGCACAAATGTCTCCCAAGGGCAGCAAGGAAACAAGAGAAAAAGTGCTCATCGGCAGTGACAATCTCTGTCTTGTCAGAAATTAGAGCGCTCTTTGGCCGTCCCACCTCCACCAGCGCTGTCCAAAGGAGCTCTCTGCGATGATGGCCGGGTTACCACTCTTGCTGACCACCCTGCGAGAACCCGGCCTCACAGGATGTGGTCTCTGGAAGACGGGGGCTCACGGGAGACCTTCGCTGCAGGACGTAACCTCAGTCACTCATCAGAGCACGCTTGGGGGTGAAGAAGAGAACCAGCCCAGAACAAAGTGTGTTCTTTGAATGTGCACTCTGAATACCCTCACTGTGGCTGTTCACTTGCACACCCAGGAGCACGCGTGGTCACATTATTCTGTTAGATCGGCCCCAAGACCAAGGGATCACCAGGAGGGCTTAAACCAAGAGGGGTCAGTGCCCTGCAGCAGGCCGCCTTGGGTGCCCTGGCACCTTCCCCCCCACTTCCACAGCTTTCAGGATGGAGTTTGTTCAGCTGTTCTCTGAGAGAGCTGGGAAGGAGCGGAAGCCACTTCTGAAATCTCTTCATTTATTTCTCTCATTTTGTGAAAGTGGAAATGAGCCCCAGAGTGGGAAATACAACTGGAGAACTGAGTGGAAAAGGGCATTGAGAGAGCGGAGGAGAACTGAGCACCTGGCACCAGTGTCCTGCCATCCAGCCTGTCGAGAAGGGCGAGGGAGGGAAACACTTCCTATATTCCTTCCCTCAGCACCAAGTTCCCTGTAAATTCAGACATGCGCTTAGGTAGGCACTAGGGCACATGCAGAAGTGAGTCCTCCATCCTGGACCTCCTAAGGGAGACAAGGACAGGAGACTGTACAGAGCCCCGGGCTACGAAGGCCTGGTCCTCGCCATGGGGATCCTCACTCAGCTCTTCTCTGCCAGCCTGACCCTCAGCATCTGAGCGCTGTGAGCAGCAGGTGGTCTCTGTGTCCTATTTTTCACCCTGGCTGCTTTGGCTTTGGCCTCAGCAAGATGTGTGGACACCATGGTCCCTGAGTACTCCACTAGAGTGGGTGGTGCCCTGCCACTGGCCAACTCCACCTCCCCGTGTGTCATCCTAATGTAGTGCTCCAGTTTGATGAGTCTCAGGAAGCTGGATTTTTTGTTGTTGTCCTTTCTTTTGATAGTCTCTCTCTCTCTCTCTCTCTCTCTCTCTCTCTCTCTCTCTCTCTCTCTCT
>NW_004524859.1:1990253-2005230 GCF_000260255.1 Octodon degus
TCTCTCTCTCTCTCTCTCTCTCTCTCTCTCTCTCTCTCTCTCCTCCCAGGTGAAGCCTAGGGCTCTGTCAAGAGTGGGAGAGCAAGGGTTCAGGTGAAGGGCAGGGCCAGGGCTCACACACTGATAGGGTGGTGCTGAGGAAAGGAAGGTTAGTGGTGAGAGACACAAATTATTATGCACAGTGTTTCATGATGAAGATCATGGTGATGATGATGATGATTTCTAGAAGGTTAAAATGTGAGCTTATCAAACCATGAACCTTGGTACATGGAATAAAGAATGAGGAGAAGCAGACATCGCAGCAAGAGCCAGGTGACCTGCAAATGCCTACAGGAAACCTGATGTGTGGGAGGCAGGTGGGGAGAATGGGCCTGCGCAGACTTCAGACCCAGCACTGAGCCACAGAGACCAGGGAACACGGGGTGAAGGTCGGGGATTCTCCTCTTCCTGGTGACCACGCTGCTGGGCAGCACTGGACCCGTGGGAGGCAGCGCCCTTGCCTTGGTCACAACCGAGAGAAGATGTTGGCTACACAGCAGTATGAAGCGTGTGGTCGTGAGAATGTTAGCTGGTGGGATTGCACGGGAGGCTGCACCTACCTGAGGAAGGGAAGCAACAAAGTATAGTGAGATACTCGGAGCCACTGTGCTGTGGCTGGAGCAGCACGGGGTGTCAGTGGGCAGCGGTACCCAAGATGGAAGCAAAAAGCAGACCAAGAAAGAGGCTGCAGCATCCTTGCTGACCTGCAGCTGTCTGGGCAGAAGGGCCGTGGGCTGTGCTGGAGGACGAGCACAGAGAAAGGTCTGCGATGCGCTTCTGCACACCCCAGTCCTTAGGAGCCTGGCCCCAAGTGCCTCCCCAGTCATGACACAGCTCTGAGAGAAGTCCATGCCAACAGGTGTCATGGGTTGGCATGAATTAACATAGGGCACAGGCAGCTGCAGCCTTGGACACCACTGTGGAGAGATAGGCAGATTGTCGGGTGCAGAAACAGGAATGCGTGGTGGGGTGTTATGGGCACAGGAGAGACTGAGCCGAGCTTGATGCCAGGAAGGGCTGGGTAACGTGACCGAGCTAGGCTGCTCCGCATCCTCATGAGTGTCTGAGACACTGTACCCTCCTCTCCTGCTCCTGCCCTTCAGCCTCCCAGAAGCACACCAAGCCTCAGGCAGACATGGGGACCCTGGGCCCTGGGCCTTGAGACTCTTTTGAGTTCCTTTGAGTTCCACAAACTGAGAAAGTTTACTATTTTGTATGATTTCTTTCCCAACTCATCAAGTCATAAGAAAGGTTGGAAGCCACACCCGGAGATGCCGGTGCTACCTCCCTGTCTAATAACGAAATAAACAGGAGCTGGAGAAGCCAGGAGCCTTGGCCAGGCTCACACTGAGAAGCATCACTGAGGCCAGAAGAGGGGCTCACACACTGGCCCCTGGAGCTGTCGCCCCTGTTCAGTCCTAGCATTCAATTCCATCCCCTTTACCAGAGCATCATTTAAATTAAGTAAGTCCTCGGTAATGCTGGTAAAGGCATTTCTGTATCTTCTAAGCCATGGCGCTTGTGGTATAAAATGCTCGCCTAGGGACAGCATTTATACTGGGGTCCCTTCGGAATCAAATGAGACAGCAGTTACACATCTCTGCCTCTAGGTGACGCTGGGCACGCAGCTGTGACCACCGAGGGTCTCCAGACTCTGGCAGATCATCTCCGGGGGAAACTCACCATTTGAGGCCCACTGGGCTACAAGATGCGCTGCAGGAAGTGGAGACGAACACACTGAGGAGCTGAGTGGAGAAACGGTGGGTGCTGGCCCGGCACTGCTGTAGGTTCCAGTGCTGAGTTGCCCCATCAGGTTCTTATTGAGACTCAGGTGCCCACCCTGAAGCACTAGCACTGTTACCTGCTGTCTGCAGATGACAATTTTCTGACAAGAATCTTGCACATACGTGCCACAGGTGTTTCAGTGCATATGTGTGCAGTAAGTGTGCGCATGTTCTTCGCTCTAAGAAGGCCAGCAACCGCTGGTATTCACAGTCCCCACATTCAGTGTGATTCTGGGTCAGTTACGTGATTGCTAAATTAGCCCCCTGATTGGTTTGGCTTAGTGCTGGGTAGAATCGAGGCTGCCCGGCCCTGGGGGCGAGTGCCACCCGCCCGGAGAGCAGGTAGCGGGGAGAGAACGAGGGATAGTGCCGTATTCGCTGCTCACTGCCCTCTGCCAGCCGTGACCTCTTTCTCCTCGGCCACGCCCCTCGGCCATGTGCTGCCCCACCTTGGAGCCAGCCAACTGCGGACTGAAACCACTCTGAACCGTGAGCTTCAACGAGCCTTTCCTCGCCTAACTCTGATTTTCAGGTATTTTGTCTCAGCAATGAGAAAAATAACTAAGACCCCCCTGAATGATGCAGTGCTCTGAAGCTTCCTCTGCTGAGATCTAACCGGCCGTGAACACCAGAGGCCGAGGTCAGATCGTTGCAATCTTTTGAGTAATTTCCTGCTCAGGGACTATTACTCAACCAAGTAAACAAGGTGTACTCATCTTCTTAGATAATCTCTACCCATCAGTGGGCCTTGGGCCACAGCCTGTGTAATCCCGTGGACTTGGACAGAGTTTACAGAGAAGCCTAGCTCAACCAACAGTGAAATACACCATTCACAAGAGGGTTTATTGAGATCCAAGCAACAATATCTGTTGAAAATAGAGAATATTTTCCACTAAAAATCACTATTTAAGAAGTAAAATAAATAAGTGGATAATCTAGCGAAAATTAGAGATTGAATGAGAGCTCTTTAAGATATAGCTAATGTCATGAGATGTTCTATGAGAATCACTCAACAATTTTCAATTTGCTAATTTGTTTGATCCTCACGATTTCTCTCTGAAGTAACTGCTATGCATAGAGGTTTGGAGAACAATCCAGAGAAGTTTCCTACCTTGCACAAGGCACACAGGGGGTCACGGAAGCAGAGGTAGGTGGAGAGATCGACCTGCGATGTCTGATAGCTGAGAAGCAGTGGGGAGCAGGAGGGGCTTCTCTGTCCTCCCAGAAAGCCACAATGACCACTAACAGACCAGAGCTCCACTCTGAGGACTCCGACCCTTATTACCTCGTCAGAGGTGCTAAGTCTAAGCTGTCACACTGGAGGGTCCCGCTGCAGCACAGAAATGTTGGGAGACGTGATTGACTTCACAGCTGTATCCTTCCCTTCGACCAAATCTTGACCTTGCACACTGTCCTACCCATGCCATCCTGGGACCTACGCTACTGTAGGAAACTAGTGCTACTTGCTGTAGCACTTTTTTGAAGCAGGCAATTTGGGGCACTTATTGCCTTTATTTCTGAGTTGGGGGCTGGATGACACCAGCCTCTTGAGGGGGAAAAGGCTTGGGTCAGTGTGATCATTAGCAGCTGTCACTGCTCGTGTTTCTAGCTTGATAAACATAAACTTATGATGCCTGCAGCCACTGTGGTATGTGGCTTGTGGGTTCTTGTTCAAAGAAGAGTGTCTCTACCTCTTCCAAACTTCTACAGAAAATGTTTCCACTGACCCCACTGGGGACCATCTTAGGCCCAAGAGACCAATCTACTAGACTGTTTTCTTGAGGGTATCCTGTTTCCAGGTGAAGAATCATCCTTACTGGATACTTTCTGCCCCAACAAAGCTGTATGGAGGAAATTTTGATTCTTCACCTGGTATGTTTTAATGCCCTAAAAAGATGGAGAGACACACAAATGACAACCTCACTTGCCAGAGACCGTCCAGCACTTATTCTGAGAGCTCAGGGCAGCACGAGTGCTACGCCAGCCAGCATTCCTCTGCCACAAGGTCACGGCCAAAGGCGAAGTGGCAGCCACTGGGGGCAGGTCTGCAGGATGCTTCCTTGGGGATGGCTGGACATGCGCATCAGGGTCCTGCCTCCTGGAAACAAACAAACAAAAATAACTGAATCTCTGGGGAAATGAATTCCCTTCCCCTAGAGTCACCCAGTCCTCAGTCACTGCAGTCCTGCAGGGATGGAGACTGTGTGTGTGTGTGTGTGTGTGTGTGTGTGTGTGTCCAGACTCCTCCCCTGAAATTTACCATGACACTTTTGTGGCCTCTAAGGAATAGCAACTTTCTTAATGCTATTTTTATAAATAAGGAGCAATCATTCTGATCCTAATCTTCACATCTCCAAATGAAAAATATTTATTTAACTGCAGAGTTCTCTCTGTACAGAAAACTGAGGCTGTACTTTGTCCCTAGGCCTTTTGATGTGAAATAGAACAAGCCCTTTCATTTGGTTTGAGATTAAACTTATTCCTGATCGAACTCCACCCAGGACAGAACATTTCATGTACAGAGCATCAGACACCAAAACTTCTTACCTGGGAGCAGGCATCCTGGCTTTCTGAAGTGTGCCAAGTGTGGGGCTCCACAGTCAGAGCCCCAAACCCCACAGCATCCACAGGCAGGAGTGGCTGCTCACAGACAGGCAGGTGGAGAGGCGCTCTCTCGGGGGAGGAGCGGAGATCCATCTCCACGCTCAGAGCTCTCCCTCAGGACTGCTCTGGGCACACAGTCCTCCTGGGGTCCTCCAGGGACTGGGGACCTAACCGAGCCGTCTGAATGGACAGGCCTCCTGCACTGTGGAGGGATCAGTCACACATCCAGTGTCTGACTGCAGCTCTGGAGAGTCTTCTGTGAGCTGAGGGCCGGCAGAAGCTGGCCCAGGGAGTGACCACCCGAAGACCGCGGGGTCATCCTGAGGGTCCAGGGGCTATTTCCTGCAGAAGTCACAAAGTTTGGTTGCAGATTTTAACTTCTTTAGGAGGATCTGCAGTTAAGTAGGTGCACGCCGGCACGCCAGGACAATCGCAGCGGTTCGGGGCTACTGCGCTCCAGCTCTGGGCCTGTGAGGGCTCACTGCGTCGGTGCATCAGTGGCCCCAAGAGACGGCTGATTTATTTCCCTTGCAAAGGATACATAAGTGCGCTCTGTGCGGTGGCAAGCACATTGTTGGTTTTGTTGTTGTTGTTGTTGTTGCTGTTGAAGGGTCTACAGGGTGTTCAGAGTCTCACTGTGTAGATCAGATTCGTGGTGATCTGCCTGTGTACAGCCTCCCAAGAGCTGGGATTACAGGCGCGCGCCACCACGCCCAGTCTCAATCGCCATCTCAGTGCACCCCGGAGGGAGCGGGGCCGACCCGGCAGGCCTGGGGGTCAAACCCCTTAATCCGCTGAGCTATTTGGCTGGCCCAAGCACTCTGTTTTGAGTGTAAGACGTGAATAAAATAAAGGGGACATCTTTCCTGAGGTTTATCTTAAAAGCTGAGGCCCCAGCATAGGAAACAGACGTGTTTTTGTTATGTTAGAGTGTGAGGAACGTTGTGGAGCGACACTGCAAGTTGAAGGGCACCGCAAGTGTCGGCGCGTTTGTGATTTTACACAGAGCGGGCGGGGCAGCCTCCTGGGAGGAGCTGTACCGGGAAGCGGTGGAGGAGGAGGGCGAGGATGCAGGGCAGGGAGCCGGGGTCCTTCCTTGCAGGAGGGCGGGCCGGCCGGTGACTCAGCGCGAGGACGCAGATGGCCGGAGGCTGCTTCCCGCGCGCTCAGAGGCCCGCGGCGGCGCAGGAGCCCAGTGCAGAGCCACCGCCGCGCACCGCTCTGTGCGCGGCTCCACGCGGGACTCCCAGACCCCGGGAAGCCTCACCTCGGCTGCGGCCGCCTCGCCTTCCAGCTCTCTGCGCCCCGCTGTGTCCCTGCGCCTCTGATGTGTCATGCATCAGAAACCCGAGCTTCGGGCTCTTTCTAGGCCTTCGCTGCACCCTTGTGCTCTGGGTTCCCGGGCGCACGCCTCACTCATGAGTGCGTATGGGAGAAATCAGCATATGAGCTTGCGTGGAAACATAAGCTGGTGTCCAAGGGATTATTCAGCTGTCTGCTCCCTGAACGTGTGGGCCGGACCTTGCGTTGACCTCGATATTAATTCATCTGCAATTATTAGATTCCATGACCGGTACGTAGCTGAACCACACTGTGTCTTATGACACTTCTCTCAATGTGAAAGAAAGCTGATTATTTTTCTTAAGTTTCCTTGCTGTTTGCACGTCCTCTTCGGGAAAGTTCCTGTGAGTAGTTTTTGTCCTATTGTGTCTTATTCAGAAAATAATTTGCTAATTTGTCTTTAAAGGTTCTGAATGTTAATACTGGCGAGGTGATATTTTATATACCGTAACTGTACTCTGCAAAGTAATTTTTTATATTTCATTAGGATTTCACTAAAATACATTTTATACAGACTTTTAAAATACCATTTCAATACAACTCTGTGTCTCACTTAAGACCTGAACATAAGAATTATAGCATAGTCCCTCTTGAAATTGGCCATGAATGGTTTTCTCTGTAAGAGAGAGTAACAGTGACATATAAATATTACATATATTTATAGAGGAGAAAGAGACACTTTGAGATACATAGATATAGTGACATTTTTATTGCAATTTTGCTAGTTAGCATCCTTCACTTGTCCCCCCCCCCCACATAGCTTGCTAAGTGTGTGTTTCTTTTCTGAAAAAATGGGCTAAACGGTGTAGCAAGTTTCTTATACGCGGGGCACAACACTCGTCATTGTCAGCACCCAGCTGCGAGCTATGTGTGTCACACATACTTGTGTGCCTGAAGATTTGTGGTCCAATTCTCTGCTTTTTCCATTTACTCCAGGATCTCGAATCAGTTTTCTTTGTCTTTTCATATGTTTCAATGTTTGAAACATCCCTGCTTTCACTTGTCATCATGAGCCTTTGTCTCTCTGCGCCTCGTATATTCCACTTCATATTCCCAACTGTCACACATGCTGTCTTGAAAGGCAAAACTACCTTCTTTTTAATGGCAATTACTGTACATGTGTCTGTATATTTTTTTACAAGACTATGAAACAGTGATAGAAAAAAACAGCATCAGAATTGTTAAAAGATTACGCTAATCAAAGTAACAGGAATTCAACAATGCTTGCTATACTACATGATGCTATCTTCAAACTAGTTGTTCAGATTAACAGATACAAAGGTGTAGGTTCACTTAAAGAAACAAAAGAAAATAAAGAAAAACAGTAACAAAGGAGTATTAAGAAATTCAAGAGAAAAAATAAAGATAAAAAATTAAGTATTAACTGCTCCTTTCAAAGACCAGCAAAAATCGACAATACAGTTATCCAAACTATTATACATATATGCATAATAGATACAGCTTTTCCCCTTCTTTCTTTTGTCTTTTTCCTCATCTTAGTTTTTCCTTCCCACTGAAAAAATTTTTTCCCTTTCACAATATCTATTGTAGCTTTCAGATTTTATTTACTCTTTCAGGTTCTTGTACTAGCAAGGTAACACAATGTTTGCACATGTGGATCTAATTCATTTCGCCTACCAATATAGTTTCTGGCTGCATCCACTGATATACAAAAGCCTTGAATTTATCTCTTTTATGCTAAATAATACTCCACTGTGTAAAAATACCATGTCTTTTTTATCCATTCCGCAGTTGATGGGCATCTGGGTTGTTTCTAAGAGTTAGCTCTGACAAATTGTGTTGCTACAAACATGGGTGCACATATATTGCTGTGGTATTGTGGGAGGCCATTAACCAGTATCCAGTCTATTCCCCTGCTGAGTTAAGTTTATGGTCCTTCTCACCTTGCTCATTCCCAGTGAATCACGTGCTATGCCCCAGGGGTTGAAACCTTCCCCGTTGCCTAGATACCTGCTGACCCCAAGAGCCGAGACTTCCTCATTCCATCACCCCCTATATATACCCAGCACCTCCCCTGAATAAACAGGACTTGATCAGAGTCTTGACTTGTTCTCATTTCTTGCATCTCCTGTCCTTTGTCGCCTCTTCAATTCCCCGCTCCTCCCCCAGGTGACCTTTGCTGACTGACCCGCTGGTTCGCGACATGGTATGATTTCAGTTCTTTGAAAAATACCTAAGAGGGGAATAGCTGGTCTGAATGGGACCTCTAATCCTAGCTTTTTGAGGAATCTCTATGCTGATTTCCATAGTGGTTGTACCAGCCTGTACTCCCACCAACTGAGAAGAAGGTTCCTTTTTCCCCACAGCCTCTCCAGCATTTGTTGTTGGTTGACTTCTCATTGATAGGCATTCTTTCTGACATAAGATGGTATCTCAACATTGTTTTAATTTGCGTCTCTTGAATGACCAAGGATGTCACACATTTCTTCATATATTCATTTGCCATTTTATCTATTCGTTTCTGAAGTGTATATTCATTTCAGATGCCCATTTTTGGACTGGGTCTTTGAAGTTTGCAGGCCTGATTTTTGGACCCAGCATAGCTCTTGTGGGAAGGCAGGGCTAGAGCTAAGGCTGCTAAGTCTCTCTGCCAGTCCTCAGTGATTTTTGGAAAGACAGCCACAAGTTAGTAATATGTATAGCTATAGAGATGGCTCTACCTGTCTGTCTGTCTATCTATCTATCTATTACCTGTCTATCAAGAAAATAAGAGCAGAAATAATCTCTCGGGTATAAAAAAAATGATGAACACAACAAAGGCCTTGCCCACCAAATCTAGAGTAGACATAAATAAAAAGGAGAGGAGTATAGGAAAATGATGGGTATCATGAATGCCCAACATAGAAAATAAATGGAACCCATCAAATAGATTCAATAAAATATTGAGGAAATTAAAAATTCCATTGAAACTTGCAAAATTGAATGAATGACAGTGAAAAGGAATATCATACCTAGAAGACAGGATGGCAGTTAGTGAACACAAAAAGGAAGATGCCTGGAAGACAGCAGGGACCATGAAAACACAATCCAACAGCTATGAGACGGTGTGAAGAATGACGCAAGAGGGATCCGAGTCAATGAGGAAAACCAGAGTCAGGACCAATGACAGAAAAAACATGTTTACAGACGTAATTGCAGAAAATGTACAACACATGAATAAAGAATTTGACATACGATAACTTGAATATAGAACTCCAATTAGTCATGACCACAATAAATCCATACCAAGGAATATAATACTTAAGATTCTAGAAATTCAGCATAAAACAGTCTACTAAAGGCTGCTGAAAACAAGAAACAAATCACCTATAAAGGAAAGACCACCAGAAATCACAGAAGACTTCCCAACACAAAACCACAAGTCAAGGAGAGCTTGGAGTGAAGTGTTTGAAGTTGTGAAAGAAAACAACTTCCAACCCAGATCAATGTGTCCTGAAAAATCATCTTTCAGGATTAATGGGGAAATAAAGTACTTCCATGACAAAGAACAGCTGAAGAAATTCATGACACAAAACAAGTTCTCAAATGTGTTCTGAAAGATATTCTAGAAAGAGATAAGAAAGACCAGAACACCAAGGGTGCCAATGGAAAGGAGCCACCAAGCAGAGCAGGAGGTTAAACAGAGGAAAGATAGCTAAGCACCAGCAGAAACATAGTACAACAAGGACAAGACAATATGTATTAGTTATAACCAATGAACCTGAAAGCAAAAGTAAAAGAAAACCCAAATTCCGGGTGACAGATGGAATTAGAGAAGAAATTAACAATATCTACAAAAAAAAATGATAAAGTTGACACAACATGCCAGACATTATGTAACACAACAATAGCAGTCCTAAAAGAGAAATTTATAGAAGTGACTTTTTATATCAGGAAAACAGAATGAGGTCAAATAAACCACCTAGTGTTGAACCTCCAACTACTAAACAAAGATGAAAAATTCAAGCCCAACTTTCATACAAGGGAAGAAATTATGAAGATTAGTGCAGAAATTAATGTAATTGAGACTCAGAAAACAGTACCAAGAATCAATAAATCACAGAGTTGGTTCTTTAAAAGATAACATAAAATGAACAAATTCTTAACCAACCTTTTCAAAAGAAGAAATGAAAACACTCAAATCCATGCAGTTAGGAACAAAAAAGGTAAAAGCACAACAGATCCTGAAGATATCCAGAAGGTCATCAATCCATCTTTGAGAACCTTTACTCTAAGATTAAAAAAGAGAGAGAGAGATGAAATGGACAGATTCTTAGATACATATTTTTTGAGACAGGGTCTCACTATGCAGCTCAGGCTGGCCTTGAGCTCATCTTGTAGCCCAAGCTGTTCTCAAACTCACAGAGATTTTCCTGCCTCAGCCTCCTGAGAGCTGGGATTACCAGTATGTATCACCATGCCTGGCTTGCCAGCTACAGATGGAGTACCAAGGTTGAATGAAGAAGATACAAAATTCTAAATAGTACAATATCTATTAATAAAAATGTAATTTTAAAATTAGCAACAAAGAAGTGTCTGGGTCCTGACAGGCTCATTTCTGAATTCCGTAAGAAATGTAGACGTCTGCTGCCGCTCCTACTCAAACCCTTTAATGAAACCGAAGGGGAAGAAATACTGCGAAAATCGTTTCCGGGAGTGAGTGTTATGCTACCACTGAAACCACAGAAAGACCCAAGCAAGAGGGAGAGCCACGTGCAGGTCAGTCTCCCTGAGGAGGACAATTGCAGAAGTCCTCAAGGAGATGGCGACGAACAGGAGGCACAGCAAATCATCCAGGTTATGTGCTGTGGGAAGGAGGATCGTTGCACAGGGGCAAGAGTAGGAAGAAGAGTTCAAGGTACACGAATCAGTAGGCGTAACAGCACCTATCAACGTAGCCAAAGAGAAAAATCATGCAGTCATCTCAGTATATACAGAACAAGCATTTGGCAAATCGCAGCACCCATTCATGACAAAAACCCCCACGGCAAATTAGAATAGATGGTCTCTAGCTCAATCTTTTGAAATCCGCCCATGACAAGCCATCGGCCAATGTCGTGCTAACCTGTCAGAACTGGAACACTAGATGGAACACCCATCTCTGACAAAACAAAATGAAAAAGGGGAATATAACTAAAGGACATTTTGTTGTGAATACACACACACACACACACACACAAGATAGGATAAATACGCAGGTACTTTCTCTTAGTTCATTGAGAAGAAATGCTTCTACTAACATTGTTTAGACAAAATATCATGTCCTTTTCTCGTCCTCTGAATAACTACTATGAAGACAATAATATGCAGTGTATTAATTGTTGTAACTGTCCTACTAACCTGTTTTGAGACTGTTTCATTGCTATTTAGCTATTTTTCTCATTAAAATGAATTTTAAAAACCTGAAAACTTTCACTCTGAAGTCAGGAATAAGATAGGGATGTCCACAATTACCACTTCTATTCTATATAGTTCTGGAAACATTTCCTAGAGTAGTTAGAGAAGCAAAAGAAATAAAAAAAAGTAGCTCTCTCCCTCCGCTTCGCCTGCCCGGAGCGGGGGCGCCCTCCTCGGCCCCGAAGGTCCCTGCGCGGCGTGGCCGGGCCGCCGCCCTCCTGGAGCCGGGACAGCCAGGGCTTCGTGGTGAGGGGCCTGGCCCCCGGTCGCGGAGCCCGGGGCGCCGCCCGGGGTGGGAGACCGCGTAGAGGTGGCGAAGGTGGGCCGGGTGGTTAAGGGGGAGCCGGCTCGCGTGCAGAAGTAAGGGTGGCGGCAAACGGAGGCCTGTGTGGGGGAGGATTCCGGTTGCTGGAGACCAAGAAAGTCATGGAGAGAGGTGATGCTCAGAAGAGTGTGTCCAGGAAGAAGGCACGGGGCTGGGAGTGTGTTTTCTCGGAAGGGTCAAAATGGTTTCAATCCCAGAATACTATGAAGGAAAGAATGTTCTTCTCACAGGAGCTACTGGTTTTCTAGGAAAGGTTCTTCTGGAAAAGCTGCTGAGGTCTTGTCCTAAGGTGAATTCAGTGTACAT
Source organism: Octodon degus (assembly GCF_000260255.1). Classification (NCBI taxonomy): domain Eukaryota; kingdom Metazoa; phylum Chordata; class Mammalia; order Rodentia; family Octodontidae; genus Octodon; species Octodon degus. The sequence continues at coordinate 2,002,050 of NW_004524859.1, forward strand.
TTTGGTAAGGCAGAAAGCTGGACAGACGCCCCAGGAGCGAGTGGAAGAAGTCCTTAGTGGCAAGCTCTTTGACAGATTGAGAGATGAAAATCCAGATTTTAGAGAGAAAATTGTAGCAATCAACAGTGAACTCACCCAGCCTAAACTGGCTCTAAGTGAAGAAGATAAAGAGGTCATCATAGATTCTACCAATATTATATTCCATTGTGCAGCTACAGTACGGTTTAATGAAAATTTAAGAGATGCTGTTCAGTTAAATGTGATCGCTACACGGAGCTCATTCTCCTGGCACAGCAAACGAAGAATCTGGAAGTGTTCGTGCATGTCTCGACGGCATATGCCTACTGCAATCGAAAACATATTGATGAAGTCGTCTATCCACCCCCTGTTGATCCCAAGAAGCTGATTGATTCTTTAGAATGGATGGATGATGGCCTAGTAAATGATATCACACCAAAATTAATAGGAGACCGACCTAATACATACATATACACAAAAGCATTGGCAGAATATGTTGTACAGCAAGAAGGAGCAAAGCTAAATGTGGCAATTGTAAGGCCGTCAATTGTTGGTGCCAGTTGGAAAGAGCCTTTTCCTGGATGGATTGATAACTTTAATGGACCAAGTGGCCTCTTTATTGCAGCAGGGAAAGGAATTCTTCGAACAATGCGTGCCTCCAACAATGCCCTGGCAGATCTTGTTCCCGTAGATGTAGTTGTCAACACAAGTCTTGCGGCAGCCTGGTACTCTGGAGTTAATAGACCAAGAAACATCATGGTGTACAACTGTACAACGGGTAGCACCAATCCTTTTCACTGGGGTGAAGTTGAATACCATGTAATTTCCACTTTCAAGAGGAATCCTCTCGAACAGGCCTTCAGACGGCCCAATGTAAATCTAACCTCCAATCACCTTTTATATCATTACTGGATTGCTGTAAGCCATAAGGCCCCAGCATTCCTGTATGATATCTACCTCAGGATGACTGGAAGAAGCCCAAGGATGATGAAAACAATAACTCGTCTTCACAAAGCTATGGTGTTTCTTGAATATTTCACAAGTAATTCTTGGGTCTGGAATACTGATAATGTCACTATGTTAATGAATCAACTAAACCCTGAAGATAAAAAGACCTTCAATATTGACGTCCGACAATTACATTGGGCAGAATATATAGAAAATTATTGCATGGGAACTAAGAAATATGTTTTGAATGAAGAAATGTCTGGCCTACCTGCAGCTAGAAAACATTTGAACAAGTTGCGGAATATACGTTATGGTTTCAATACTATACTTGTGATCCTGATCTGGCGCATTTTTATTGCGAGGTCACAAATGGCAAGAAACATCTGGTACTTTGTGGTTAGTCTGTGTTACAAGTTTCTGTCGTACTTCAGAGCATCAAGCACTATGAGATACTGAAGACCAAGAATTTTGCATTAGCACATCTATGCATTTGGTGGTCTAAATGCACAGAATGTAAAACGTACTTACGTCATCTCATCTTTTGTAAAGACATTAAACCATCTTAGTCAGTGTGTAGAGTAAAACATGGTACATTTTATGTAACATTTTAATGTTTATGCTCATAAATCCTAGTGAACACACTGTTGTATGCCAGCTCAAAGCTGTCTACAAGAGTCACCAATGCTATGTATGATTTACCATTTTCATCCATGGAAAGAAAGGGGTAGGACAAAGGCAAGACTAGGGAAGTAGAAACATTGACCAGTATAACTGTGCAATTCTGGAACATATTAATTAAAAATGCCTTAACATATCATTCTGATTCAGTGCAATGGAAAGAATTTATTTGGACAGAGTATTAGTTAAGTTGGTAGATACTTGATTCTTAAATGTTTGATTTTTTCCATCAGTTTTAATGGGTTTTAGTTTTATTAAAACTATAGCCAAACTATTTTTACTTCATTCTGTAAGTTATTGAGTGATATCAAACATGAAAAATACAAGCTCATCTTTCTTTTTCTGATTAAATGCCTGGTACATATCATTTTCCTGTAAGTATAATCAGTTGTTTTTATAATCAGCAGGCCATATATTAAAGACCCTGCTGGATTTAAGCAGGTTTGCAAATCCATATCAATAAAACTATGTTAGCCTAAAAAAGAATAGGACTAAACTTTTCTTGTCCAAATTTTGACCAAATAAAAATCCTATAGATTCTGTTCATGTTTTGAAACAAGAAATTTTTTGAGACTTTTGTGCTCTATTCCCTTTATAAATCTTGTTTTAGGACTTTAAAAAGGCTCATACTGTCTTTCAAATGAAATCTGAAAGTGCATTATTATGGAAGAATGTATGTGCAGCTAATAACATCAAGAAAATGGTCTCATGTATAAACATACTAATTTTGACATTGAAAGTTGAATTCCTTCAAGAAAATATAATACATGATATGTATAAAATTAAATAAAGGACTTTATTTACATACCATATAAAGTAGCAAACTGTTGAATGAGTTTGAAGATACTACTTTTTTTTCTGCATGGGTTTTTAGCTTTAGAAAGAAATGCATTATAGAAATGTTATAGCAAGAAAATTGCATATTTTAATGAAACATAATTCCCTCTAAAACTCAATAAATAATGGTTTACTGTTTTAACATAAGTTTGCTTTAACAGGTCATTCAGCATACAACTGTTCTAATTAAGCTGAAGTTGTACTATGTATCATCAGCCATGTATCTTGAATATGTGTAAAGAGGTCAATTCACAATACAAAAAGTTAGATGTAACTTTCCATCCTAATTTGTTTTGTTAGTTTAAGTGCCATGTATAAGAAGTTTATTTTGCTACTCTGGACAAACTAAATGTAAAGGAAATCACCTTCTTACATGCAGGTGTATAATCTTGAAAAGGAAAAATGCTTCCATGTTGAAGCTAGATTTTCTGTAGTAAAATTTTTAAGCATTATTTTAAAGGAAATAGTTATGTAAATACGTATATATTCTTTGGAATAGTACTAACATCTCTGGTTTAGGACCACACCTTGTATGAGGTGTGAGAGACCATGAGAATGTGTCAAAGTGGGATAAACGATGGAGCCTTTAACTTAAGGTGGCTTGGGTCATGCATGGTGAGCACTCTCCCAGTGTATGTCCATAATGTGTTGAAAACATGCTGATGTTTTATGATTTTTATACTCATGCCAAATACTTAGA
>NW_004524859.1:2005753-2006338 GCF_000260255.1 Octodon degus
TCTTTTGCAGATAACATGATACTGTACATAAAAGAGCCTCAGAACTTTAGACTTAAAAATCAAATCGAGCTATGTAGCTGGGTACACAGTCAACACTCCAAAATCAATAGCTGCCCTTTACGCAATCAACTGACTCGTGGAGAGAGACACTAGGGAGTCCGTGCCCTCTATATTGGCCCTCAGTTGCTCAACATTATTTCTCATATGTGTAGAATAGTGTCTGTCTCATCTTAGGCATTACAAATAGGTGTCAAATAAAGGAATAAGTTGATCTGTATGTACATGTGAAATGCAGGTAGATTAACATATTTTTCTATAGCTATAAGCTATAACTTCTGATGCTTACTGTATGAAAGTCAAAGTGCTAATTGGTCACCTACACTATACCAACTTAGTTCCACAGAGTTGTAAGCCAGAGATATGAATTGTTTCCCACGGGAAGATATCAGGCACAGAGAAGTTTTTATGACACCCATGGCTGCACGAGTAGCAAATTAGGGAGATGTGATCTTCAAGATGAAAACCCCCTTCCTGGCTGGCAGGCTGGACAGCTCACATTCCGAACCACAATTACGTATTTCCTCA
>NW_004524859.1:2007633-2012549 GCF_000260255.1 Octodon degus
TCTCCTCCTCCTCCTCCTCCTCTTCCTCCTCCTCCTCCTCTCCTTCCCCCTCCCCCTCCCTCTTCTTCTTTCCATTTATGTACTTGATTCAGGGTCTCACCATGCAGCTCGTACTCCTAGCGATCCTCCTGTTTTCAGCCCCCTCAGCACTGGGATCACAGGCATGCGCCACCACACCCAGACTCTGTGGCTGGCTTAGCATGCCCAGGGGCAGGGCTGGAGTAGCATGAGGTACTTTGAATCAAACCCCAGGTCCTAAGATTGCCTAAGCAAGTGCTTAGTCCACTGACCTGTCTCGCCAGCACTTCTTATTTACGATGTCTTGTTCTACTTTTGACTCTTCTCATTTCCTTTTCATGCTGTCCTTCATTCTTTCTCCTCCCCAACTTTTCCTCTTTTTCTGACCAATTTCTGCCTATTTCACAACATCTATCATGCATTTGCATCCTCATTTACACTTTCAGTTTCCCTCACCAGGAATCAATGCAATATTTACACATGTGTCCACCGTGTCTCACTTAAGAGTGTGGTTCCAAGGTCAGTCATTTTGGCTAGAAATGTCTCAAGCTTATCTGTGTGTGTGTGTGTGTGTGTGTGTGTGTGTGTGTAACTGGGGATTGAACCCAGGCCCTTGCGCTTGCCAGGCAAGTGTTCATTCTACTGAGCCATCACCCCAGCCCTCAAGCTTATCATTTTTTGGCTGAGTAGTACTCCATTTTATTAAAAAAAAAACCACTTCATTTTATCCCTAGTATCTCCATCGCTAGTAAATGCTATTCCACTCTCACCTTTAAAAACTCACCTTTTTAAGGCTGCACCTACAGCTAAGGTCATGAGACACGTGTGGGCCTGTGCGTGTCTCAGCTCATCTAACAGGACAAACCGAGGCCCTCCTACGTGTGATTTTTCACAGTTTTGTTTCTGGAATGTGTCACATTGCTTGATTCATGGCGACTTTGTCTACAGCGATGTTGAGTGGGCAGAGCATGTGAGTCACGTGGCTGTCCTCTGCTCTATCAATCGGCTGGGGCCGTCCCTGGGTGTGGGGGCTTCTGCCTCAGTGGGGCAGTGCAGAGGAGGCGCAGCCAGGACAGGGGCCTGGTGGGCGTTGGTTGGGCCATCCGGGCACTGCTCATGGGGGGATGCACGCAGGACGGCACCGTGGTTGGTGCCCATGAAAATGAGTGGTTTTAAGAAGACAAAGGCTGCCCATCTCTTCTCTGTCATTCTGACCAGGCGAGGACAGCCCTCAGCAAAAACAATCAACTGTTGTGCAGCAAAGGTGTGGTACAGCCAGCAGGTCCCAAGTGCCACCACAGGGGCTGGAGCTGAGTGCTGCAGCTCTAAGCATATGAGCCAAGTGATATCTCTTTCTGTCTCTGTCTGTCTTTTTGAGACAGGGTCTTACCATGCAGTTCAGGCTGGCCTTGAGCTCACAGTGAGGCCCAGGCTGCTCTCTCTTTAAAGAGTACCTAGGCTCAGCTCTTTAAAATAGCAATTGCAAATGAAATGCTATATTCCTCCAGCAAGGAAATCATAGTGCTAACTTACAAATGAGAGTTCATAGGTTCAGGAGAATACTAAGGCTGTACAGTAAAAGATTGCATTTGAATAAGTCTTGGAAAGTATCAGAATCTTCTGTTAGAGTTGCAGATTCTTAGACTTGATATGATTTTGTGTTTATTATTTTCTTGCAAGCAAATATAGTGTCCACAAGGCCTTCTCAATTAAATTTCATGGCAATAAAACATTTTTTCATACAATCAGTTCTTCAGCAAGATGAGCACAACACGGGCAGTGCAGAAGAGAAAAGCCCATTTTACACATTTCCATGTTGTCCTTGTGATTCTCCTGACACTATGATTTCTCGATGGAGAAATGTGGCGTGAACCGCTAATTTAGTTTGTACCACCGAGGATGCTTTGACAGAGTCAGGGACACTTAAGTCCTCACCCAATATCCGTAGAGAGGACTATTATTATTATTTTCATACACTGGACCATAGATTGCAGCTGCTAATTATTCAACAAATTTTGGAATGCAAACATGCTCATATTAGGAAGGAAAAGAAATGTCAGTCAGACCAAAGAGAAATCATTTAAGTTTCGTTTCTCAGAAAATTCAGACCATAAAAGGAAAGTATGGAGGGCTGCGAAGCACTGTGCAGTCTGCGGAGAGAAACGGCACTGTGCCGTTCATTCCCAACACTGAAAGGATCCTCCAGGGTGGGAGATGTTGTCGTCAGGGGAGCAGGGACTACTAGGGACAGAGAAAGCATCTGAACACACTCGGAGACAAGCGGGAAGACGCTCCTGCTCGAGTGTGGCTCCCCTCGCGTAGTAAATCCCGCAGACTCGTTCTCCTCTGCGGCGGATTTCCTCCTCGCCTGCTGTCGCTGTCCTCCGTCCCCTCTCACCCTTCTAGTGCCCTGCGTGCTTTCCTGCCCTCCAAGAGTGACGACGGTGCAGGGAGCGAGCCTAGCCCGGAACTTGTCCTGAAAACTTGCCCCGAAACGCCCAGTTCCTCTCGGACCACGCCTTAAGTCTCATGTCCTCTTGCAGCCCCGCTTTTGCCACCATGACGACCGAGCAAGGAACGGAGCTGACCCCCCGGGGGGCTGAGTCTGCCCTGCTGCAGGTGGAGAAGCTTGGGACTCTGAACTCGCAGGTGTGGACGCAGATGGCAGCGAGGTTCCGGAAGGGGCAGCCCGAGGTCCTCGGGGTGAGTGAGCTGCGCGTCTCAGAGGACGGTGACGGTGCCGTGGGGCCCCACCCGCCGAGGGCCGCAGGGCCGTGTCGCAGACGGCAGAGCCCACAGGCGCCCTCTCGAGCCGGCAGGGTCTGATTCTCAGGGTTCATAATTTGGAAACTGATGTCGTGTTCTAGCGCCCCGCGGGTCTGGGGCAGTTACGCTGAAAGCACAGCAACTTCAGATCTAGTCCAGCTTGCGGGTCACCAGCGATAGCTAACCTTAACCTCACCGCGCAAGACCAGCAAACACTGAGGCTGGGCCGGGCGCGAGCCTGCAATCCGCACTGCGGCGGAGGCTGAGGCAGGGAGCCACAGGCCAGGCCCGGTGTGGGCAAGAGAGCCAGACCTTGCCTGAACAGCGACGGAGAACAGGAGCGAGCTCAGGGCGCAGGCCTGGGGTCCAGCTCCCAGGGCGCCGCCCCAGAGCAAGGGGAAGAGATGGGCACCCAAGCAAGCCCGTGCGCGCTGGCTCTGTCCGCGCCAGCCCGCCTCCCCGCGGGGTCGCGCTGTCCCTGAACCTCCCCGCGTGCCCGCTCAGCCTGCTCCTCAGAGGGCAAGGCGTGCGCCCCAGTCACCGTGGCCTCTGGTTCCCGCGCGCCTGTGGCTGGCGGAAATAGAGGCTCTGCAGCCGCAGCTCAGGCAGGGGAAGGCCGGAACGCGCACACTCGGGCTGCCCAGGACTCCCCGCCAGGCGGTCGCGGGGGCGCACCGCGGGCTCTGCTTTCTTCTTCACCGTTCTATACCTTTGGTTAAGCTCTGGGATGCGCAGGCATTTCTGACGCTGTAGGAGTACACCGCATGTTATTTACATTGGCATTTCCAGGTTTACTTCTAGTGAATTAATAAGTGTTTCAGTTGACTTCTGGAACAATGTTAGGTTTAGAGGAAAACTGGAAGGAAGACACGGAGCTGTCGCAGCCCTACACACCCGCGAGCACAGGTCCCGCGTGTGTACCTCCCGCCGCAGTGCGCTCTGTGGCAGCCGCGGACCCGGGACGCAGCTGTGTAACCTCAGGCAGGGCGCATGGACAGGCTGCTCCTTCAGGCCGCGTTCGGTGGCCGTGGCTCCGCGCTGTGGGCAACTTCGAGGCTCTGCAGTCCTCCCTGCTCTGCCACTGGGTCTTCCCTCCCGGCGTCCTGCAAACGCCTGCAGTTTACACTTCGTCACTTTCCGTGCCACAAACATACTGAGATATAAGTATATATATTTGTTTTCCCTTTCCATGCCTCCCTGGAACCTCCAGCTCACTTCCCCTAAATTGCATTGGTTTTCCTCCTAGTTTTTGTTTTCCTTTTTCTGTACTTGGATTTAATTACACTGCTTTTTCTAGCTTTTGCATGAAAATTTACATGATTGGTTATGCATAGTTCCCCTTTGTTACCTTCACATCCAATTCTCTGTTCCTCCCTGTTAAGTGTTTCAACCCATCTCACCAGTGTTGATAATTCAATTGCACGATCCTTGTGTCCTTTCTAATGTCACGCTGCTATCTCTCCATTGATTGCTACCTTTAACCTTATATCCTTTCTTCATCACAAAACCAAGTGAATGACATAGTGGCTCTCCTACCCTTTCACGTGTCTAAGCTTTTCCCAGGTCAACACCACTTGCCAGAATAAGTTCCTCCTGATTCCTGGCTGACCCTGGTCTGAGAGCACACAAAGGGCTGCATGGCTTGAGTGTGGGTGTTCCGTAAGCACCTCTGGGAGGTTCAGTCAACTCTAGCCTTGCTCTTCCTGGGCAGGGTCAGACACTGTGTTCTGAGGAACAGTGAGGTAGGGTAGTTTGCCCATTAGTGCTTTATGTGAAAAACAAGCAAGTGAATATCTACAGCCTCACCACCTGGAGGGAACTTGGTGGCTGGAAGCACAAACTGTGGGCCCGATTTTGGAGGCAGATTATTTGGTTTGACCTTCTTGTCATTCTAGGTGGTGCAGATCATGATTGGGCTGGTGACCCTCAGAGTGGGCATAGTAACGAGCAATTCCTTGGTGGTCTCCAGCACCCTCTCCATGTATTCATGGTACACACTCCTCCCTGGACAGCTCTCTGTGCCTCATCTCCAGCTTGGTGCCTTTGCATGTCTGCCCTCATGCCTGGCAGAGTCATTGATCTACTCTCCAGGTTGACACTATGCAGGGTTAGCCAGGAAGCTTCTGGAGGCT
>NW_004524859.1:2046519-2047219 GCF_000260255.1 Octodon degus
TTTCTTTTCATGATTTCTACCTGAAGTCTGCCATCTAGAGTTCAGATTCTGACTGTACATTGGCTCATGTGGCTTAGTAAATTTGATTGTAATTTTTATTTCCTGGATGTGAATTTGAATATGTTTCAGTGACTTACTTTCTTCTCTATGATGAGGCTTCATGATTTCCATCACTGGCCATGCTCCTCTGCTTTTTAAATCTATGTCTATTCTAAAATTTCCAAGTTTTTCCTTTGTCATAGTCATTTATTTTTGCCTTGACTACTGGTCTTCTTCCCTCCATAGTCTCACGCTCCTTGTTCTGAGTTTCTCCTACTATCACTTCAGAAATTTCAGGTGGGAGTCTCCATGTTCTTCTACCTCACTTTCCCGTGTGCTTGTGCTGTGTAGGTTGGAGGTCTGTGGCTGGGATTTGCCTCTGTGCCTCATCATTCTCTACATTTTTATTTTTTTCTGGCTTGATGACTACAAATTTCTTATAGTAGGTAGCTTCTCACTCATACTGAGGTCTCCCTAGGAAATGTCCGTGCTTCTGAAGCACCCTGTGTGTTTGGGTGGCCCTTGCTCCTGGGTCTGCTCCACAGTCCTACCTCCTTGATTTATGAAGGATGAGCCATGGCTCTCTGTCTGGCTTAGCATCAATCCTTAGGAAGTGGTCCGGTGGTCTCTGTGGAGCTCTCCCAGTTGCTGTGGTGCCCTT
>NW_004524859.1:2049615-2050293 GCF_000260255.1 Octodon degus
TAGTGATATTTAGCAGTTGACAAAGTTTTGTAACTGATGAGTTCATATTTTTGACAGTAAGAGCAAGTGTTATATCTGCACAGCTAAGCAGATATTAAATTGGGAATTTGTATTTGAGTTAGTTCCCCTAAATTCTGTCTGATCACCTCCCCTTGATGTACCTGGTGTCTTCCAGGCAGACTAGTTCACTCCAGTTACCTTTTGCCCCTGCTCTTGGTGAAGAGAGAAAGAAGGAGATTGCCCTCATAGATCTGGGTCTAGCAAAGTGTCTCAGCCTACTGGGTCTGGATTTATGAAGTTTGAACTTCTCCTGATGTGCCTGGCTTGGGTCTGGCTGCTGTGCTCAGCTTCTTCCTGTGGCAGGTCGTGGAAGTGAACCCACTGTGCCCCTCTGGCAAGACGTTCTGCACTTGGATTAGCTGGGTGGTTCTGGCCCCTCTCCTCTGCGCAGGGACTTTACCTGCCCAGTTTCACACCAGGCCTGTATGCGGGGCCTGGGCCAAGTCCAGAGGTGTCCAGCAAGGGCAGTGGAGCAGAATCTCTCCCACACATACGCCGGTCCTGGGCTGGTCTGGAGGGGTCCCGAGAGCATGGCAGAAGGTCTCGCTCACACACCGGGCCTGGGCTGCATCTGGGGGGTCTGACAAGTGCAGTGAAGCGCTGAATCTAAGTATAAGG